>NC_057811.1:271212647-271512647 GCF_018294505.1 Triticum aestivum
TGACTCGCGCTAAGAAGAGGGGAATTCATATCGTCATGGAGCAGCGCGACATCTCGAAGAGCGATGGGGCGGCTATGGCAAGGTTCGTCGCGGAAAGTCCGCACCTCGTGCAAGCGGTGTACGATTTTCTGAGTGTAACGCAACAAGCCAGCGAAGGAGGACAAGGCTGGCCCCTCATCAAGGGTGATCAAGGGTTGAGTCGGACAACGAGGTTCAGCACAACGAGGATGACGACATTGACCAGGACAATCTTAATGGCGAGTAGTTGTCCGTGGTTTAAGTTTGCAGGTTTGTAATCGAATTATGTTAAGTCTGCATTTTTAAAACTTTGAGTATTTGAATTGAATTTGCAATGATCAAATTATAGATTGGATGTCCCATTGTAGGGCTCCTTTTTAGGGCAGCTGTTGGAGTTGAAAATTTTATGATGCCCTGAAATTACTTTTTGACACATTAAATAGTTTTTCCAAATGCCTTATTCTAGAGCAGTCGTTTGGAGATGCTCTCGAGCAACCGAGCTGGTAAGAGGGGAGATTGACAAGTCCAGAAGTCCAGATCCCCAATTTCCCTCTCCCTCCAAATCCGACCTCGCTTCCGAATTCGCTTCTACCCCCTCCCCTGGTTTGCTAGGCTCCACCTCGCCTCGGCACCGCGTTTCTGTATCGACTCTACGCCGCATAGGCAGCGGCCAGCCATCGTCCTCCTCCAGTACCTAGAGTAACCCGCTGAAGTGGCAATCCAGCCGAACTTGTTTTCGATCGGAGCCGGGCACGGCGAGGGCGAATGGGTTCGGCTTCTAAGCCATCTCCGACGGCGGGCGCGCCTAGCCGGCGTAAGGTAGCGCTCTGCCTGACGCTCCTCACCCTGCAGTACGGCGCCCAGCCCCTAATCTCCAAGCGCTGCGTCGGGTACGCCGCGCACCTTCATATCACCTCGCCCTCAAAGTTACTCTCTCATCTCTAATGCTTGGCTACTCCGGCATCTATCGCTGTATGTCAGTCCCTTCGTGCTGTTCCCGTTCGATTTGGGGAATTTTCTGTGGTGGTGTTTGGGAAAATATTTGCCAACAACATGTACTAGGCTATAGAGTTGAGCAACAGGGTGTCGACTAGGTAATGATGAGAACGAATGACACCATCATCTTCATGGGTTCAACAGATTGGTATAACAGCCTAGCCTGGACTGGTTGGGTGGATGCAGATTGTTATGCGCTTGCGATAACTGATGGCTTTATGATTGTTTCAGGCTGCATCAGGTTAGCAGAATGCTCATTATGTTTAGGGTGTTATGCTACTTGAGTCTTGAGCGGATATATATGCCATCAGATTTTGTTATTTGGCACCTGACAGTGTCTGGGTAATACAATGTTTTTTTAGGGATTTGGTGATAAAATCATAATTAACTCAATAGTCCGATCTTATTCATGAAACAGTGATGTATGAGCTGTCTTTTCAGATGTTATCCTCTTCTATGAAATCATAAGCCTAGATGCACAGTTCGTAAGGGCAAACCCGTGGGCGTCAACTAGTCGTGGCTTTGCCTGCAGCGAGGTGCAGTGGGCTGGCCCAGTCCGGGGCTTTCCTGCGCGCGTCCGCATCTGTTCGTTTGTTTTTTTCCTCTTACTTTCTGCTGTGGTTTTTGTCTTAGTGTTTTTCTTTTCCTTTTTCTGTTTTGGTTCTTATTTATTTCTTTTCCTTTTTGTTCTAATTTTTTTCGTTTTTTCCCTTCTGTTTTTTTCCTGGTTTGGTTTTTTACTTTTAATTTTTTGCGTTGTTTTCCTTTTTGATAGTTTTCTACGCTATTAACATTTTTTAATATATGTACTGTGAACTTTTTCCTAATGTACATCAAACTTTTATTTAATATACGATGAACATCTTTTAATGCAAACCAAACTTTTCTTTTAATGTAGGATGAACTATTTTTTAATGTATGTTGAACATCATCTACAAAGAGCAAACACCAAGGAGATATCTCATGGTGTATGCTCTTTTTGGATGATGTGGTGCTAGTCGATGATAGTCGGACAGGGGTTATAGAAAGTTAAGAGCTATGGAGACAAACTTTGGAATCAGAAGGTTTTAAGCTTAGTAGAACTAAAGTTGAGTACATGAGGTGCGGTTTCTGTACTACTAGGGATGAGGAGGAGGAGGAGGTTAGCTTTGATGGGTAGGTGCCTAGGTGGTACCTCAGAAGGACACCTTTTGATATTTGGGGTCGATGCCGCAGAAGGATGGTAATATCAATGAAGATGTGAGTCACGAATCAAAGCCGGATCGATGAAGTGGTGCCAAGCTTCTGGTGTTCAATGTGACAAGAGAGTGCCACAAAAGCTAAAAGAGAACTTCTATAGGACGGCGATTCGACCCGCAATTATGGCGCTGAGTGTTGGCCGATTAAAAGGTGACATGTTCAACAGTTAGGTGTAGCGGAGATGCGCATGTTGAGATGGATGTGTGGCCACACAAGAAAGGATCGGATCGATGATATACATGATAGAGTTGGGGTAGTACCGATTGAAAAGAAGCTTGTCCAGCATCGTCTGAGACGGTTTGGGCATATTCAACGTAGGCCTCCAGAAGCTCCAGTGCATAGTGGATGGTTAAAGCGTGCTGATAATGTCAAGAAAGGTCAGGGTAGACCAAACTTTGGCATGGAGGAGTCCGTACGAAGAGATCTGAAGGACCGAAATATCACCAAAGAACTAGCCATGGACAGGGGTGTGTGGAAGTTAGCTATTCACGTGCTAGAACCATGAGTTGGTTTCGAGATCTTATGGGTTTCAGCTCTAGCCTACCCCAACTTGTTTGGGACTAAAGGCTTTGTTGTTGTTGTAGTTGAACATTTTTTTATATACAGTGAACTTCTTTTAGTGTATGGTGAACATTTTTTAATACAAACTAAACATTTTTTAATAGATGCTGAACATTTTTTTAATACACATGAAACTTTTTTAAAACACACCGAACATTTTTTGAAAAAAGCCCGAAAGAAAACCGAAGAGAAAAACATCCAACAGCCAGTTTTTCCAAAAAAGGGAAAACAAAAAACAAAAATACGGTCAAGTGTGCTTGCTAGATGGGGCCGGCCCATTTGCGCTCCCTTCAGGTTTCGCCTGTGCTTTTTGATGTCGTCTATGGGGGTCGATCAGGAAGTCTCGTTCATAAGTGCTTGAATAGGAAAATTTCTTGATCCTGGTGACTACCTGGGAAAAGATTCTATGCCCGAAATACTTAGAATTTCTTTGAATGCCTGAATTAAAACAGACAATCCCTGTCAATAATTACCCAGAAGTCAATCAAAACTCGGTATTTAATGTTTAAAGTTTGACAAAAAAGAACCTTTGAGAAGAAAACTAGTTCCCACTGGCTGATGATCTGAAACCAGTACTACCTGTGGTCAGTGATTTTTTAAACAAGCAGTTTTTAACACTTTGTCTCAGTCAATCAAATTGCCAGACATGTTTTCTTAACAATTGATGAATCAGATGGACACATAGTTAGTTAATATTTAATAATTTAATATTTATGTAAAACTGCATCAGTTGAGTTCTTGCCAGATCCCTCAGTCACTATGGTGCCAGAAATGGCTTTGTTGGCAATTGATGAATCAATGGACACATACTCTGTTTGTTAATGATGTAATACTCTTGTAAAACAGCACTAGTTAACAGTTAAGTTTTGGGCATTGCCCTTTAACAATTCCTTAGAGCCAGGTTGTGTATTTCATGACCTTGGACCGTGGATTTCCTTCTACTAACGAAATAGTCGAACAAAGTACTATCTGGATGTGCTTAACCCATTTTGTTGCTTATATTGCTGCAGGCAAGGAGTCATAGTGACTTCATTAGTTCTTGCAATTGAATTATTAAAGGTATGATAATAATTATATAACCTAGATTGTTCTTTACCGTGACATTCTGTCATTCTGTATACATGTGTACAGGTTATATGTGCGGTCATTTTATTGGTGGCAGAGGGTAGTCTGAAGGCGCAATTCAGTAATTGGAGTCTTGTTGGATCACTGACTGCATCAGGACTTCCTGCTGCCATCTATGCACTTCAGAATAGCCTGTTGCAGATATCATACAAGAATTTGGATTCCCTGACCTTTTCAATCCTTAACCAGACCAAGCTATTATTCACAGCATTCTTCACATATCTTATTTTGGGGTATGCTGATTACCCTATTTGAATTACATACTGTTAAGTCTTGACAAGTGACAACATTGAAGATCCTGTGATGCATTAACCATGAAAATGTAGGCATAGCAATACTTTGGACTTTCTGAATGAATAGTATTCGATTTGTAATGTCATCACGCTGCACGAACAACCACTTCTTGCTTATTTTGGTAACTGTAGCTTGATGCTATTAAGTTTGATTTGTCTTGAGCATAGCTCCATGGAAAGGCAGCATCGCAAATTTAACACGCCATACTGTTAAGCCTTCAAGTATTTTTTTATGGTAACAATCTATGAAACTATGACCACTGCTTTAGGTATAGAATTTAAACCGGAACGTAGGTGATGATCCGGATACCTGTGTGAACATTGGATATATTTTTGAATGGACCATGACGCTATTTCAACAGATGAAATCAAGCCAGCAAAAAAGAAAGACATAATCATGCCTGAAGAAATATTGGCCTTCAGCTGTAAATTATCTCAAGGATTTTGACAAACTGCCTGTAATTGGTGGTGGGGTTATAAAGTGAAAATTCTCAGAAGGTGTTTTATCCTCAACCCTGGGTAATATAGGGTTAGTGCGGCAATGGATCCAATTTATTTTATAGGACCATTGGTATTTGGGCTGATTTATTTATGCCCATTTCTGTGTTGCTATTGTGTAGTACTCCTTGAGAAAGGATGAAATAAGCAGACTTGACCTCCCTGCTATTTGTCAGAATTCTGATTCGGCTGATTCCTTGATTAATGCTTGTGTTTCATATATTTAAGGAGTTGCCTCTTTCTTTATAGAAGTGAGTGTACTGTCTTTTGTGTTCCACGTATCACATTGGTTTGATCCATGTGGGGCAGAACAAATCTTGGCAATTTGTTTTACGGGCGAATAAACGTGTGTAATTGCGTTCTCTTAATAACGTGTTGGCGGGTGCTTAGTAGTACCCTCGGTATCATTGCTTTTCTATTCACTCTGCAGATAGATATCTATCTGGAGTGATTTCATACTCATTTGGTTGATTTCGTTTGGGGTCATTTTGCAGGCAAAAACAATCACCCAAACAAATTTTAGCATTAGCCCTCTTAATCACCGCGGCTGTCCTTTTAAGCATTGGGGAGAGTAGCAGGAAAGGTGCAAGTGGTGGTAGCTCTGATTATGTCTTACTCTATGGAGTCATTCCTGTTACTGTTGCATCTGTGTTGTCTGGTTTGGCCTCTTCGTTATGTCAGTGGGCATCTCAGGTTAGACTCGTCATTCTACTTTCCAGGAAGGAGTTCATCGCCACCATTAACATTTTTTCAACAATTGCAGGTTAAAAAGCATACATCTTACATGATGACTATCGAGATGTCATTTATTGGGAGTATGTGCTTGTTAGCAAGTACCTTTCAGTCACCAGACGGAGAAGCCCTGAGAATATATGGTTTTTTCCATGAATGGACTTTATGGACAGTGGTGAGCTCTTTGTTATTTTGTTATGCCTTGTTTCCTCTTGCTGTTAGGTCAATTTGAGCAAAACAAAATCAGTACAATGCATTACAAACCCATAAGATCATAATCATAATATATTCTAGTTGCATAAATAAACCTGCACTGAGATGGCTAAGTAAAGTGCGACAGAACCTGACAGTACACCTGAACTAGTTCCTGCCTCCCTTTTTGATGAAGGCATGAAGTTATGTCCTCCCTTTTGGATTGTATTCTGACTTTGAACACTGTGCCAGTCATGATTTTTTTTAAATAATCCGTTATGGGATTGGCTAAGTATCAAAAACTTCATCTGCAATCTGTTTCCACTTTGCACCCAAAGGGATTTCAGTCTCTGCTACTGCCATTGTTTACGATGGTGGAAGAATATGGGTAACTACTTCAATAGAGATGACCAGATGGCACGACATAGGGCGTTGAGGAGTAGAAAATGTGTCAGGGAGCAAGGACATAATAGATTGTTAAACTACTACTAATATTGCTTGATTCCTAATTGATACATGCGGTGCCCCTTTTGTAGTCTTTAGAAATGGGCCATTGATTTGCGAGTCATATGGCCACTGCTTCCCTTTGTGATACTACAATCTTATGCTAATCATTTGAGGTAAAAGAGAAATCTTTGAACTGATTTAAAGAGCATCGCTAACATATCCAATACACACACTTTCATTTCAAATGATGATTTGGGCCATTCATGATCAGGAAGGACCATTGACTTCCCTTTGTGGTACAATTTCATGCTATTTACTTGAGTTAACTATATAGGAACACTTGGAAAAATCTTCGCAATAAGCAATAATTTAAAAGTGCATCTGTAATATATCCAAATGTACATAGTTTCAATTCAAAAGATGATTTGTGGAAAGTATGAAAAATGCTGTACGTTATATGAATCTTTAAACCTCAATAGTAATCTTCACTCATTTCCTCAGATACCAGTGTTAATGAATGCTGTCGGTGGGATTCTTGTTGGTCTTGTCACATCATATGCAGGAGGTATTAAAAAGGCAAGTGCTTGAACTACCACTAAATGGAATACACTTTCCTTTCATTTGGACCGAAAAATTGAACTATCCTTTTTTTCTTTTCTTATCAGGGTTTTGTGATTGTCTCGGCTCTCCTCGTAACTGCATTACTCCAGTTTATATTTGATGGGAAGCCGCCATCACTGCATTGCCTGGTGGCACTGCCGCTTGTTATGACAAGCATATTCATTTACCAGAAGTATCCGTACGTTGATAGTAAGAAGAAAGACAGATAAACATGCTCGTCAGAGAAAGGTTTTACTTAGCATCAACAACATAATACTGACTAGTATTTTATCCCACGGAAGTTGAAGTTGGTACTGAGAAAATGGGGCCATATTTGACCTGGAAGAGTGTGTATTCATGGAGCAATGTATCAACCATCTGTCGATCCCCACTGTGAACTGAATTATTACTAGCTTCACTAAACATGTAGTCGATTCCAGTTAATTTCATGTTGGTTGTATTGTCTTCTACTCTTGAGCTATTGTTGTGTGGGCCAAGCCTTTCCGAGTATTATATTTTGAGCTGTTGTGATTGTTTGAACTTTGATCATGAGGAGAGGAGGGAACATCATCTTCCATACTAATTGTAACAGAACACCACAATCCTTCTTGTATTCTGGCAACGTAGGGTAATATTTCTCGTTTCAATTTAGCACCGTCTTATGATGGTTCCATCATCATCGGACCAGATGAGTTGCTTGTCATTTTCTTGCTAACGTTCTCACTATGCCAGAACACAGTGGCAGATGTGCCCAATATGCTCCTGGTCCCAGCTAATGATAGGATTGTGGGGCCCTGCTCTGTCCACTTGTGTTAATTTTGATTGGATCGCGTCCCCCCTGTCGCTAGTACTATTTTGTAGCAGCTCCCAGTTACACCACTACCCGGTTTGATTGTAAGGCCATGAAGAAAGAAACGTATGGTCCTCTGATGTTCATCTATGCTGTCTCCGGTGAGGCTTGTGCAGTTTTGTTTTAACTTACTTTTGGCTTGTTCGTGTTTCAGATCGTTGTATCATTTCTATCAGTATACACTCTGCCAAAGGTTTGTTTCCGAGTCAAGCTATGTGGTGACTTCTTGGTTGGCAAAGATGGCAAGAACCAAAGGTGATGTACCATTACAGACATAACCTTTATCTGATAAACGGTGCACATCATTTTGACAACTAGCAATCTATACTATTACCACAGAAGTTCTACAAGTCTAGTTTTACATAACTTATTGCACCCATGAATGAAGCTGCATCACTTGGTTCTTCCTGCATACCAAGGCTATACGTCAATTAAACGGCGAACAGAAGGCAATATAATGTACATACGTCACTCTCCAACTCCCTACACAATTAAATTCGTTCATGCATCTGGGCAAAAGTTTTCCACTTGGCAGCCCGCTGTTGTTTCATCCAGCTTCAAAAAAACAAAATAAAATAAATGAGGCGTTAGTAAGCATGTACTAGAATGCTCTATTGATATAACGTACAAGTAAATCCTCAAAAAGAAAAAAAGATATAACGTACAAGTACATAGGAGTACTTGAGAAGCAAATTCTAGTTGGGTTTACCATGCATCTGAGGTCACGATGACTGGGAGAGCTGATTCCAATTCATCAACCTATGTGACTGCTGCGGGTGCCTGTCCAAATAACTCCTACTGGAAATGTCAGTTTCATCCGCAGCGTAGGGATCTGAATGGCCTGACGCAGCCGGAGGCGACCAGACGGGTACTACCCCACCTTCTCTCCCAGTCCAGCTGCTTGATGCCTCTGAAGTGGATGGTGCTATGCCGCCCTGCACACGGTGACGGTGTAGGGTATACTGCTGCTGCTGCTGGACGCCGTTGTATCTGGCAGCAGTGCCGTCGCTGACACCTTCATCCCTGACTTCCATCCGAGTCTGAGGCTGGAAATGCACCTGTGATGGCACCTCCGGCCTAGTCACTTCGCTTTCAAAAGCTGCGGAAAGTTCTGTTTCTGTTTCAGCTCTGACCAAGGAAGAGGTGATGCTAGGCACCATCTGATCTGCTCGTCTCCGGCCAGCCGTCGCTGGTGTGTGGATAGTGGCACGGTCCACTTCCATATGCTGCAGCTCTTGGGGGAAGGCAATGGGTGGCTCGTCTGAGGAGTCTCCCAGGCCTTCCTCCATTCCATTCTCTATCTCAGCACGAGAGGCTGCCTCAAGCTCCCACATCTCTGACAGGGCGTCCTGCAATCTGGACTTGGCTTCATCTAGCTCAACAATGGGGAGAGGGTAATTGGAACCTAGCTCAATTCCTGCAGCCCGCAGCACAGACTCGGGTGCATCCCAGGGGTGGTGTATCCATTCCGTTGGTAGCCTCGCCAGCTCCGGCAGCCATCGCCGGACGTACTCCCCGTATGGGTCGAACTTGTAGCCTTCAAACTGAGAAATGCAATACATACAAAAAATCAAATCAATCGAGAGTGCTAGCTAGCTATTTTGATTATCTTCATACTGTATCATATAGTATGACCCGAAGATGATGTACCTGCGGGTTGTCAATGCGGTCGAGCTCACGGCCATCAGGCAGAGACCCGGAGATGTACTGCCAGCCCAACGCGTCGCTCTCAAGGTCGGCGTCCAGCAAGGTGTCCCAGAAGTACTTCATCCCCCAGCGCCATGGCAGCTGGAGAACCTTGACGAAGAAGCTTGAGACGACGACACGTATGCGGTCATGCAGCCAGCCGGTGGCCCAAAGCTCCCTCATGCCGGCGTCGACAAGAGGGTAGCCGGTCCTACCCTGCCTCCAGACCTTGAAGTAGACCTCATTGACCACCCAGGGGAAGAACCTGAGATGAGCCAAGAGGGGCTTCTCGTGGCTGCATGGGTGGTTGAAGGCGAGGTACCTGGAGTACTCTCGCAGGCCGATGGAACGAAGGAAGAGGCTGCAGCCCTCCTCGCCGTCGCGGTTGCTCTCGTTGCTCCACGTTAGCTGCTTCATCCGTACCTGATGGAAGACCTTGCGGACGCTGAGCTCGCCAAAGTGCAGGTAGGGGGAGAGCAGTGAGGTGTTTGCACTGTCGGCCTTCTTGCGGTTCACGGAGTAGTCGATGAGCGGGCCGTTGATGAAGGCCGTGAAAGCCTTGTCGGCGTTCTGCCACCCCGGCGACCACGCGCGTGCGAGCAGCGCGTTGCTCCCCCTCTCCGACTCGTCTTCGAAGATGAGGTCGTCCGATGAGCAGCACCTCGACAAGTCACCTGTCGTTATTGTTGTATATAGGTCAGTAGTGATTGTTCCTCTTCCTCGAAAAGAGGAAGAAGAAGAAAAAAAAAGCAGTGCAGAGACCTGAATTGATCCTCTTGGGTGGCAGCATGGGCGCGGGGGGGTCGACCATACAGAGGCACTTGTTCCAGAAGGGCGTGAACATGGTGAAGGGGCAGCCGTGGTCGTCGAGGACCTCCCATGGCTCGTAGAGCAGGTCGGAGTTGAAGGACTGCACGGTGATGCCCTCGGCCCCCAGCACTTGCTTCACCCGGTGGTCCCGGACCAGCGACAGCGGGTCTACACGGCGGGCAGCAGAGCAGAGCAGACAGCGATTGGTGAGCAACACATGGCCATTTGTTTGTGTCAGCTCACACGATAAGGTGCTTGTTATCAAAAAGGAAAAAAAGTTTGTTTCTTTTCTTAAAACAACTAGTACTAGTAAGTTTTAATTAAACCGGACTAGTAGTAATAAATACTCCCTCCGTTCCAAAATAGATGACCCAACTTTGTACTAACTTTGTACTAAAGTTAGTACAAAGTTGGATCATCTATTTTGAAACGGAGGGAGTACTAGGTTGGTGGGTACAAGAACTTTTGGGAATTAAAGACTGAGTGTCCAGGGAGTAGTGTTTGATGCTAAACTTGGAGTTGTTTGACGTGTGGAGTACAGGTTAAGCTAGTATGAAATGAAATATCCATGAATATGATTGATTGGCACACACATTACACACGAGGGAGGGAGGGTACTGTTGATGCAAAGATTCCCCCCCTCCCCTCCCCTCCATTTTCTATTGGATCGTGTTCGAGTGGATCTAGTTCCTTTCTCCTTTTCTTTTTTTTTTCTTTTTCTAACTGAGAAGAGAAGAAATCTTAACCAAGTAGGAGTAGGAGTAACAGAGAGACCTAGAAAATAAATAAATAACCACAAGCAAGAGTGAGAGATGTAGGTAGGAGGAATCGAACCGTAGAGGTGGTTGAAGAAGAGATGGGTGGCGCCGGTGCTGCGGACGAGCTCCAGCAGCGCGGCGACGGTGTCGGTGGACCGCCGGGTGACCAGCCGGGTGGCGCCGAGCCGGCGCAGCGAGGCGTCCAGGTGCTTGAGGCTCTGGCTGAGCCACCACCGGGACACCCGCCCAGGGTAGTACGGCCCGTCCTCCTCCGGCGCCCACACGTACGCCGGCACCACCTCCCCGGCTGTTCGCGCCGCCGCCGCTAGGGCCGGGTTGTCCTCCACGCGCAAGTCCCGCCTGAACCACACCACCGTCCGCGTCCGCTCCCCGGCACCGCCGCTCATCGACGGCGACGCCGACATGACTAGGCACCAAGGCCTTTGTGCGACGACGAGCAGGTAGCTAATTACCCAAGGAAAAAGCTGGATAACGAGCAGCAGCTCAAGGAGCTGTCATGAAGCCAAGAGGCAACAACTTCTTGGCGCTCTGGTGAACAAGATTTGCTTGGATCGGCGAGGGTTTCCTGGAATCGTGGAAGAATGGAGAGTCGACTGGAACGCTTTCCTCAGGGCCGGTGCATGGGGAGTGATGTGGAGTAAATCTGACCGCCCCCTTTTTTCGTACAAAAAGATTTTCTCGCTGGGAGGTGGGATGGTGGTGTTCTTGCAGAGTTGCAGGGGTTTCTTAGTTTTGGTTGGGGAAGGAGAGCTGTGGTCCAATGGAGAGTCAGTGTGGTCTATGGATATTGGGATTGGTTGGTTGGCTTGGATTTGTTCTCAGCTTTTCCCTCTTGTCCGTTTATCCCCTCCGCTCTCTCCTCTCTCTATCTCACTCTCTGCTCCTCTTGGCCTTTCTCCTATCCCATAATATTCGCCTCCAATTTTTTCCATCTCCGTGGAAAGGAGCTCGATTCTGCGTCTTTCTTGTTCATGCGGACGTGTGGATGTGCTGGTACGTGTCTTGTTCATGTAAAATTGTGTGTTGTCACGTGTGTAGTTTATTACTGTACCCTCACTCCCAATCATGATGCATACATGTAACCAAACACCGAAGGGAAATTGTTTTCTCCATGCACGCAACCCATATGCAGGGAACTAAACAACACGCGTCTCACTCTCCCATGCAACCTCTAGAAATCGCTATTGGTAATCAAACAACCCCTTGGTAACCTTGTATGTGTTGAGACATGTCATATTGAGATTTTGTTTGGTAGCATGCATCTGGGAGACATGCTTGCCTCAGATTGTGTCTGGTAGTCTCTATTTGGGTAACTTGCATCAATGGAGTTTTAGGTGCCAATACAACACCGACCAACATTTCGACTAAACATAAATATATATAAAACACATTTCACTAGTTAACACATAATTCCAGAAATAAAGCATCATCTTCTCTTGGTTTTCACAGTCTTGCATGTGGCAATCGGCAAGGTGGTAAGAGCAAGTATAATAAGATAATGTAAGCGGGTTATAAGAATTTAAATAATGTATTATTGTTGAGTTGGAGGAGAGAGAAAAGAAACGGGCTGTAGATTAACAGCCAGCTACGGCACATGCTCCTAGAAACTTTGTGAGAGTGTAAGGTGAGTCATAGTAGTATATATTTACAGCTACCTATTACTACCTCTGCCCCATAATATAAGAACGTTTTTGGCACTACACTAGTGTTAAAAACGTTCTTATATTATGGGACGGAGGAAGTATATGTCTTGCCTATAAAATTGACTATAGATGACATAACAATAACATATAGCCAACATTCGGCTATACTATTAACCATTCCCTAAGAGTCGCCATAGTGCATTAAAGTAAGCATCAAATCATCCTTTATATGTATATCACTCCCCAAATCGAGGAAAATAAACTGAAGAACAAGCTTTGATATGTAGTCCACTATACATTAGTCCATACAAGCCCCTTTTTATCTTTTACAACAACTACAAGCTGGATTTCATATAGGCAAACTACTAGTCTAATGTGCTCTCCATATAATTTACTTAGCCGGAACCAATGAATCACGAAGGCACAGTTAGTATCATCTCTTCAGAGGTCTACCATATTCAACTTCACATGGGCGTTGTCTATTGAATACTCTCAGTACCAGGTCGGTGTCCACCATTTTTCTTGCCTTAGGATCTAACTTAACAACAAAACCTGATGGACAAGATAATTAGCTGAGAAATATCATATGCGGATAGGGATGAGAATGGAAGAGGGCAGTGGGCGGAGGTGAGAACAGGAAGCCAGCGGAAGAAGGAGAAAGGTAGAGCCTAGAGGAGGGCGGACCAAGGAGAAGGAACCAGGAGGGAGGAGAGAGGATGATGGATAGAGGAGGAAGGGGAAGAAAGGTGTTATAGGGTGGAACCCTAGTTCATGATCTTTTCACAGTTGGAGGGGGAAAGGGGGAAGAACAAGAAGAACACCAGAGAAATCACTCAAGCATACCCAAATCACATCCACTAGAATAGCACACATGAGATCCACAAGCATAATATGAACAATCAAGGGAAAATAGCACAGAGGTAAGGTTCTTCTCAAATCCAAAGGAGATGAGGTCTTGATGATCTAGGTAGACCCTTCTTCTTTAGGAGGTCCTATGATCCTATGATGGGGATCCTTCTCCCTTAGGAGGTCTTGATCTGATGGAGGTACAAGGAGAAAAGCTCTCTCAAATGATCTCATATACTTTGCTAACCATAAAAAATGGTCTAGGTACAAAATATATAGGCGAGTGGAGGTGAGGGACGAAGTGGAGGGTAAAAGGGTCAACCCTCAGCCACGCTCGCTGGAAGGCCCATACGCACGGGCTAAGTTGGCCCCATGGGCACAGGGTTCCCGTGTGCACGGTACATGCCCATGCACATGAGAAAGCCAGCAGCTACAGTAGCAGGGCCCGTGTGCATGGGGTCCTGGAGGCCCGTGCGCACTGTGTGTCCAGAAACTCTCTAGATGGGTCGTGCGCATAGGGTCCAGGAGGAGCCGTGCGCACGGGGTCGCCTGGGTGCGTCTTCTTCTTCCCGTTGTTGGTCTCCATCTTCCTCACGTCCTTGGTGTCCTTCCTCTTGGACTTGGCGAGGCTCCTTAGCTCCTTGGTGGGGGTCGTCCTCGTACCTAGACACACAAAGTTCTATGGTGAGGTAGCAACCAAGTACCATCCATATCCATGTCAAACTCACAAAGGAGTGAGTTCACCTCACTTTCGATGGCACGTGCGTGAGCTCTTGCTACGGGTCCACTTGGTGCTTGACAAGTCGGTGTGGTGTCCATGGGGATGACCGAAGGATGCTCCGCATCATCTCCCCCTGGGAAAGATCCGCTCTCGGATCGATAACCCCGTTACCATGGAAGGGAGATAGGTCCTTGATGTTGAAGATGTCGCTCACATTGTACTTGTCGCGTGGGATGTCGATCTTGTAGGCATTGTGATTGTAGCGTGCTAGCACCTTGAATGGTCCATCAGGGCAAGGTAGAAGCTTTGATTTGATTGGGGAAACGGTCTTTACGAAGGTGTAGACACACAAGATCTTTAGGGCTGAATGATACGTCTTCGTCGTATCTACTTTTTCAAACACTTTTGCTCTTATTTTGGACTCTAATTTGCATGATTTGAATGAAACTAACCCTGACTGATGTTGTTTTCAGCAGAACTATCATGATGTTGTTTTTGTGCATAAATAAAAGTTCTCGAAATTGGACGAAACTTTTTGGATATTTTTTATGGAATAAATAAAAAATAATGGAGCCAAGATGCACTAGAGGGGCCACCCAGTGCCCACGAGGCACCAGGGCGCGCCCACCCCCTTGGCTTCGGAGAGGGGGATCTCCCGTCTTCGTCATCATCAACCACCCCCATCACCAATTTCATGATGCTCACCACTGGGAGTGAGTAATTCCTTCGTTGGCTTGCTGGACGGTGATGGGTTGGATGAGATTCATCATGTAATCGAGTTAGTTTTGTTAGGGCTTGATCCCTAGTATCCACTATGTTCTGAGATTGATGTTGCTATGACTTTGCTATGCTTAATACTTGTCACTAGGGCCCGAGTGCCATGATTTCAGATTTGAACCCTTTTTGTTTTCATGAATATATTTGTGTTCTTGATCCGATCTTGCAAGTTCTATGCACCTACTGGGAGTTATGATCCGCATACCCCAAGGTGACAATAATTGGGATTCTTTCTAGTGATTACCGTAGTTTTAGGAGTTCATGTATTCACTATGTGTTAATGCTTTGTTCCGGTTCTCTATTAAAAGGAGGCCTCAATATCCCTTAGTTTCCTTATGGACTCCGCTGTCACGGGAGGGTAGGACAAAAGATGTCATGCAAGTTCTTATTATAAGCACGTATGACTATATAAAGAGTACATGTCTACATTACGTTGATGAATTGGAGCTAGTTCCGTTTGCCCTAGGTTATGACTATTACATGATGAATATTATCCAACGTTGTCACCGATCCAATGCATACGAGCTTTTCACATATTAATATTTGCTAAGTTACTACGGTTGCTACTGTTGTTACAATCACTACAAAAACTACTATTGCTACTGTTACCACTACTACTTCTTTTGTTACCACTGCTATCAAATTACCATACTACTATGCTACTGATCACTTTGCTGTAGAGATTTAGTTTCCAGGTGTGGTTGAATTGACAACTCAACTGCTAATACTTGCAAATATTCTTTGGCTCCCCTTGTGTCGACTCGATAAATTTGGGTTGAATACTCTACCCTCGAAAACTGTTACGATCCCCTATACTTGTGGGTTATCAAGACCTTTTTCTGGCGCCCTTGCTGGGGAGCATAGCTATATTTGTTGAGTCGCTTGGGATTTATATCTGTTGATCACTATGAAGAATCTTAAGGATGATAGAACCAAAATCGTTCCTTCTAAGACGAGGGGAGGTAAGGAACTGTTATCTAGCTCTGCACTTGATTCACCTTGTGTTTTTAGTAAGCTTGCAACACCACCACCTGCTATTAATCATGATATGTCGCAAGTAATTGATGATGCTACTTCTGCTATGAATGATGCTATTGATGATGCTAGTACTTTGCTTGATAAGAATGTGCCGCTAGGTGAATTTCTTGATGAACAACTTGCTAGAGCTAAAGAATCTGAGAATGCTGAAACTGATGAAATTACTGAAACTAATGAAGTTATTGAGACAGGAAATTATGAAACACCTATTAGACCTAGCTCTCCTAGATATGAATTGCCTAAGATACTCGAGGGTTATGTTATGAAAGGAGTGGTAGCTAGGGTTTTTCTTGCTTGTAAGGATAGAGATGATCTTAAGAAATTACTATGCAAGTTGAAAGAAAAATCTGTGAATGCTAGAATGAAATATGATCCTAAGTTTGCTACTTCACCTATCTTTATTACTGATAAGGATTATGAATTCTCTGTCGATCATTAGTTAACTACTTTGATTGAATATAATCCTTTCCATGGCTATGAAACTGAAACTATTGTGGCACATCTTCCTAAATTAAATGATATAGCCACCCTATTTTCTCATGAGGAAAAAATTTGCTACTACTATATTCTTAAGTTATTTCCTTTCTCTTTAAAGGGTGATGTTAAGATATGGTATAATACTCTTGCTCCTGGTTGTGTGCGTAGTGCCCGGGATATAATTTACTACTTCTCTGAAAAATATTTTCCTGCTCATAAGAAACAAGCTGCCTTATAGGAAATATTTAACTTTGTGCAAATTAAAGAAGAGAATCTCCCTCAAGCTTGGGGGAGGCTTCTTCAATTACTGAATGCTTTGTCTGATCATACTCTTAAGAAAAATGAAATACTTGATATGTTCTATAATGGACTAATCGATGCTTCTAGGGACTACCTAGATAGTTGTGATAGTTGTGTTTTCAGGGAACGAACTATTGATTAAGCTAAGGAACTATTGAATAATATATTAAAGAATGATAATGATTGGACTCTTCCCGAACCAGCGCCTAAACCCACTCCGAAGAAGAGGGGTATTTTATTTCTCAGTCCTGAAGATATGCAAGAAGCAAAGAAATGTATGAAGGAATTATTAAAGCTAAATATGTTAAGTATTTACCACCTATTGAAGAAATACATGGTCTTGACACACCACCACAGGTGGTAGACATAATTCTCTTATAAAGTTTGATGAAGGTGACATTCCCTATAATAAATCTCCTAGTCAATGCTTGCATGAATTTGATAATTACATTATTAAGCAAGATCATTTCAATGCACAGTTATGAAACAATTGAAACGAAATGCCTACATGATTGATCGCTTGAGTGACTTGTTGTTTAGAATTGTTAATGATGTCAAAGGTGTAGGTAAACATGCTTCTATGGTCCAAACTCAGTTAGAACAAGTTGCTAAATCTCAAAGTGAGTTACTCAATGAAATGAATAATAATATGAATGATCATGCCATTAGAGTAATGACTAGAGGAGGTAGAATGACTCAGGAGCCACTTTATCCTGATGGTCACCCCAAAAGAATTGAACAAGACTCTCAAAGAATTAATATTGATGCACCTACTCCCACTACTAGGGAAAAGCCCAACAGTAGCGCGGGTGACCGCGCTACAGCTACGGCGCTACAGCTAAAGGTTAGCAGTAGTGTTGGTTTACCCGCGCTACTGCTATATCCACTTAGTAGTAGCGCTTCTTGCAAAAGGCGCTACTGGTAATTACTAGTAGCGCGTCTCACTTCCCGCACTACTACTATTATTCCGTATTCTATTTCTTTTTTATTTTATGTCGTATTCATACACCTTTATACAAGTTTTCATACAGTAGCAATTTAGAGATTGTTTTTAGATCATAATGAGTTATTACATCACTGGGTGAAAGAACCGTGGACTAGTTTCAAGTGGATGGATCCATCCACTTGAAACTATTCCACGGTTCTTTCACCCAATGATATAATAAATCATCATCATCATCATATCATTAACAACTTATCATCATAATACATCATTGTCATATAACACCTCCTCATGATCATCATTTTCATCCATGAGACATCATATAGCAAGTTGGTCACTAGTCATAATCACAACTCCTCCTCATCATCAAATCTAACACATTGTAGCACATAATAACACATTGTACCTAGGACCTACTCCTCTCCCATAGGACCTACTACCCTCTCTTAGGTAAAATAGCATAAAAAAGATAGGCCCTGACTCTCCATTATGGAGAATGGAGATTATCCTGTCTCCAATTCTCGCGCTTCGCACAATGTTGCTTCCAAGTAGCTCCCTACGATTAACCATACTTTTTTCCAATCTTTGATTGTCCTGTCTTCATCGGTTTTAGAAATCTGGTACGAACAACAGTGATGCGTTCATGCGTAGGATGACCTGGCCGTAAGTTCATAACATCAAGGCGACCATTCGGAAACATCAGATGAGGCACACAATCCTTCGGGATTTTCTGTTGAAAAACATAGTAATAACTTTGTAGTTAGCAATGTAGTTGAGTTTTAGAAGAATTTATGCAAAAGATGCACGGATGTCGTAATAGTAAAAAATCTTACCATGACATCTCCATGGATGTTACCGTAGTTCAACACGTGCACTAGTAGAACGTATTGACCATAATGTGGAGGAGCTTCATAATAGATATTGTAATTCTCAAGATCAGTAATAAATGATATCAGATGAATTTTCTCTTGATAAGTTAATTCCGAGCCATCGATATAGTAGGTTCTGTCTACCATCTTCCGCACATTCTTTGAAGAATGAAAATAAGCTATCAATGGAAATAAACTCTCAACTATTTTGAAATAAACAATATAAATTACTTAATAACTATGTTTGAGAAACTCACATAGCGGTAGAATTGGAAGCGTATCAACAAGGACCCAAATGTCCATATTGTCTTGGGCGATGTCGGGATCACCAAGATCCATGGTGACAAGCATACCCTCATGAAAATCATACATCTTGCAAAGTGCTCCCCAATTTGGGCAACCAAAATGGGTTACGCTCTCAGAATTGTATAGATTTACATCAAAATCCATACCATGATGGGTCCTTAGGTGAATTATCTTTGTTTCCATACTTTCATGATCTTCAAAATCCATCCTCTCCAAGACATAGCGTCTTGCATGGCATGGGATAGGCTAGTCGAATTGTAAAAGACAAAAATTACACATTGAAGTATTAGAAGTCGTGCTTAATTATGAAAAAAAACACTTGTCGTCGTTGCGTACCGTTTCAACATCGAAGGTCTCCTGGAGCTTAATGCTGAAGCGCCGACCTTCTACCAGGTGAGGCCTGTCACACAGACCCCGGTCGTCGCCGCACTAGTCGCACTCCGCCGGGAGACTTTCATCGTCCGACGACGACATCGACGACATTTCCTATGTTCATAATTCGAAGATTAAACTTGTACAATTAAATATATGTACCACAAAACTAAATTAGATCATTATTATTCATCACGGGTTGACTATCAGTCTGTCGAGTCTTTTCTTGAAAACTCTCAGCTCACGTGGTGTATACATTCGACCGTTGGTGATTGTCGCTCCTCCTTTCGCACCCAAGTGCATTACACTGAAATGTCTAGCATAGGGGAACAAAGGAGAAGCGACCCCCATGACAACAGTTGGGATTCTTCATCCTCTCATATATGGCAGAGACTCTTCCTCACTGATTCCTCTCTGACATTTGCGACCGTCGGTGATGGTCGTTACTCCTCCTTCCCCTAGTGCATAACAAAGGTCTAGCACAAGGAGAAGAAGAAGAAGAAACGACCCCCACGACAACAGTCGGGATTCTTCGTCCTCTCAACACTGATTACTAACCTGTTTGCCGAGTATCACACACATCTTGTTACGTCGAATCGTTTGTGTTATTTTTTATCATCGCAAATAGTTCATCCGAGTGACCTGTTTGCCTGGTATCCACACATATTGTCACATGTAAACATTTGTGTTATATCTTATCATCGCAAACAGTTCATCTAAGTTGCCTGTTTGCAGCGTATCACACATATCTTGTTAAGTTGAACCGTATCTGTTGTTTTGGCTCATCACAAATAGTTCATTCAAGTGAACTGTATGTCATCTATCGCACACACCTTGATCTAGCCAACCATTTCTGTTGTGTTGCCTAATCAAAAACAGTTCATCCGAGTGAACTGTATGTCATCTATCGCACACACCTTGATATGGCTGACTGTTTCTGTTTATTGGCTCATCGCAAACAGTTCAGATGGATCAATTGTATGCCACATATTGCGCACATAACTCTAATCTGAATCATGTTTGATGTCTCACAAACGGTTCGTATTATTGGCGACGGTTTTATTACAACACCGTCTGCGATTAATGCATCACACACAATTTGGTCAAAGGGTCTCTGCTACTTCTTAAGCTTGAGTTGATTTTTCCCTTGAAGAGGAAAGGGTGATGCAGCAAAGAAGAGATAAGTATTTCCCTTAGTTAAGAACCAAGGTATCAATCCAGTAGGAGGCACAAGCAAGTCCCCAATATATGCACCTGCACAAACTAACAAACACTTGCACTCAACGCGAAAAAGGGGTTGTCAATCCCTTCACGGTCACTTGCAAGAGTGAGATATAATAGAGATAGATATAAAAGATAAGTAAAAGGCAAAGTAAAGTAAATATAAATAAATTGCAGAAGCTATTTTTGGGTTTTTTCTTTTATAGATCTAAAAATATATGATGGAAAATAGACCCGAGGGCCATAGATTTCACTAGAGGCTTATCTCTTGAAGAAAACATACGGTGGGTAAATAAATTACTGTTGAGCAATTGATAGAAAAGCGCAAAGTTATGACGATATCTAAGGCAATGATCATGAAGATAGGCATCACGTCTGTGACAAGTAGACCAAAATGATTCTGCATCTACTACTATTACTCCACACATCGACCGACTCCTGCGTGCATCTAGAGTATTAAGTTCATAGGAACAGATTAACACCTTAAGCAAGATGACATGATGTAGAGGGATAAACTCAAGCCATATGATATAAACTCCATCTTTTTATCCTTAATGGCAACAATACAATACGTGCCTCGCTACCCCTACTATCACTGGGTGAGGACACCGCAAGATTGCATAAAGCACCTCTCCCATTGCAAGAAAAACAAATCTAGTAGGCCAAACCAAATCGATATATCGGAGAGAAATACAAAGCTATCTTAATCATGCATAAAAGAGTTCAGAAAGACTCAAATAATATTCATAGATAATCTGATCATAAATCCACAATTCATAGGATCTCAACAAACGCACCACAAAAGAAGATTACGTCGAATAGATCTCCAAGAACATCGAGGAGAACATTGTATTAAAGATCAAAGAGAGAGCAAAAGTCATCTAGCTACTAGCTATGCACCCTTAGTTCCATGGTAAACAACTCACGCATCATTGGAAGGGCACCAAGGTTGGTGTAGAGGCCCTCCATGGTCGAATCCCCCTCCGGCGGAGTGCTGGAAAAGGCCCCAAGATGGGATCTCATGAGAACAGAAGCTTGCAGCGGTGAAAAAGTATTTGTGGTGTGCCCTTTGACGTAAGGGGAATATTTGGGAATTTATAGTGCTGGAGTTAGGGTTAGGAGAGCCACAAGGGGCCCACAAGCCTAGGGGCGCCCCCCTGGGGTGTGCCCTGATACGTCTCCAACGTATCTATAATTTTTGATTGTTCCGTGCTATTATATTATCTGTTTTGGATGTTTTATATGCATTAATATGCTATTTTATATTATTTTTGGGACTAACTTATTAACCTAGAGCCCAGTGCCAGTTTCTGTGTTTTCCTTGTTTTTGAGCTTCGCAGAAAAGGAATACCAAACGGAGTCCAAACGGAATAAAACTTCACGATGATTTTTCTTGGATCGGAAGACACCCAGGGGACTTGGAGTCCAAGTCAGAAGAGCCGCGAGGCGGCGGTAAGGGTGGAGGGTGTCGGTGTCAAAACCGGCCGATCTCGGGTAGGGGGCCCCGAACTGTGCGTCTGAGGATCGAAGGTAACAGGAGGCAGGGGACACGATGTTTACCCAGGTTCGGGCCCTCTTAATGGAGGTAAGACCCTACTTCCTGCTTGATTGACTTTGATGAGTATAGGGGTTACAAGAGTTGATCTACCTCGAGATCATAATGGCTAAACCCTAGATGTCTAGCCTGTATGATTATGATTGCCTCTACGAACTAAACCCTTCGGTTTATATAGACACCGGAGGGGTCTAGGGCTGTACAGAGTCGGTTTACAGAGAAAGGAATCTTCACATCTGAATGCCAATCTTGCCGTACACGCAAAGGAGAGTCCCATCCGGACACGGGGGAAGGCCTTCTATATCTTCACAGCCCATCAATCCGGCCCATGTCTCATAGCCCGGACGCCCGGGGACCCCCTAATCCAGGACTCCCTAAGTAGCCCCTGAACCAGGCTTCAATGACGATGTGTCCGGCGCGCAGATTGTCTTCGGCATTGCAAGGCGGGTTCCTCCTCCGAGTACTTCAAAGCAGTTGATCAAAAGAACTATATCCGGCTCTGTGTAATAGCTACAACCCTGAAACACAAGGGCAAAATACTTAAACAGAAATAGGTTATGTCTTCTGACAGCTTTTTCGACGCGACATTATGCCTGGCTTTATTATTATTTTGAACCGTTTTATTATTATGTCTTCTGGTTTAGTTTTCCACAATGCCAACACACTGCAACTGAAGATGAATTTTCATATACTCAATTCTTGAACCTTTTAACATCATAGAATTCAATAGCTGTCCATGAATTGCTGAAGATGCGTAAGATCCTAAGGCTTTATTGACTCTGAGAGAATCAGGTAGTAAACTATGTTCTTGTTTGGAACAATGAATACCAAGATCCAGTGATTGCTACGGAGTAAGAAAACCATGAACTTACGAACTATGTCAAAATCTAGAAGACAATTAGTGTATGTTTAGTTGTTTATTTGACTTACCCTTCATGATATGGCCAGAGAAATGATTCTGCATGGGACGTGTTTTTGAAGATATGGGCAACCTTGTTAATGCCCCACTCTCGTTCATCCTTATCATGTAACAATGTGTGCTACCTCTTGAGCTTGCGTTGGTTTTTCTTTTGAAGAGGAAGGGGTGATGCAGCAAATTAGAGATAAGTATTTCCCTCAGTTAAGAACAAAGGTATCAATCCAGTAGGAGATACACACAAGTCTCCAATCTATGCACCTGCACAAACAATCAAACACTTGCACCCAACGTGATAAAGGGGTTGTCAATCCCTTCACGATTACTTGCAAGGATGAGATCTCATAGAGATAGATATAAAAGATTATTAAAACATAAAAAAATAAAAGTAAATAAATTGCAGCAAGGTATTTTTGGTTTATAGATATGAAAATATATGATGGAAAATAGACCCGGGGGCCATAGGTTTCACTAGAGGCTTCTCTCTTGAAGGAAAATAATACAGTGGGTGAACAAATTACTGTCGAGCAATTGATAGAAAAGCGCAAAGTTATGACGATATATCCAAGGCAATGATTATGACTATAGGCATCACGTCCGTGTCAAGTAGACCGACTCCTGCCTGCATCTACTACTATTACTCCACACATCGACCGCTATCCAACATGCATCTAGAGTATTAAGATCATAAGAACAGAGTAACGCCTTAAGTAAGATGGCATGATGTAGAGGGATAAACTCAAGCAATATGATAAAAACCCAATCTTTGTACCCTTGATGGCAACAATACAATACGTGCCTCACTACCCCTACTTTGTCACTAGGTGAGGACACTGCAAGATTGAACCCAAAACTAAGCACCTCTCCCATTGCAAGAAAAACCAATCTAGTTGGCCAAACCAAACCGATAGTTCGAAGAGAAATACAAAGGTATCAAATCATGCATATAAGAATTCAAAGAAGAATCAAATAATATTCGTAGATAATCTGATCATAAATCCAGAATTCATTGGATCTCGACAAACACACCGCAAAAGAATATTACATCAGATAGAACTCCAAGAACATTGAGGAGAACATTGTATTGAAGATCGAAGAGAGAGAAGAAGCCATCTAGCTACTAGCTATGGACCCGTAGGTCTGTGGTAAACTACTCATGCTTCATCGATAGGGCAATAGAGTTGATGTAGATGCCCTCCGTGATCGAATTCCCCTCCGGCAGGATGCCGGAAAAGGCCGAATATGGGATCTCGCAGAAATAGAGGCTTGCGGCAGTGGAAAAGTATTTTGGTGGACGCTTCTGTCTATTTGGGAATACTTCTGGATTTATAGGCCAAGAATTAGGGTTAGAGGAGCCCCATGGGGCCCACAAGCCAGGGTGCGCCCCCCCCCTAGGGCGCGCCCTAAGGGCTTGTGGAGCCCTCGGGACTCTTCTGCCTTCCTCTCCAAGTCCTACGTGTGTCTTTTGGTCCAAGAAAAATCATCGTAAAGTTTTATTCCGTTTGGACTCCGTTTGATATTCCTTTTCTATAAAACTCAAAAACAAGAAAAGAAACAGAAATTGGCACTGGGCTCTCGGTTAATAAGTTAGTCCCAAAAATAATATAAAATAGCATAATAATGCATATAAAGCAACCAAAACAGATAATATAATAGCATGGACCAATAAAAAATTATAGATACGTTGGAGACGTATCAAGCATCCCCAAGCTTAATTCCTACTCGTCCTCAAGTATGTAAATGATAAAAACAAATTTTTTGATGTGGAATGCTACCTAACAAATTTATCCATGTAATTTTCTTTATTGTGGCATGAATGTTCAGATCCATAATATTCAAAACAAAAGTTTAATACTGACATAAAAACAATAATACTTCAAGCATACTAATAACAATAATACTTCAAGCGTACAAAACTAAACTTTAACACAAGTATTTCTACCAATCCACAATTACTCACTAGCATGACTCTAATATCACCATCTTTATATCTCAAAACAATCATAAGGAATCAAACTTCACATAGTATTCAACGCTCTTTATGAAGGAAATATGCCCTAGAGGCAATAATAAAGTTGTTATTTATATTTCCTTATATCATGATAAATGTTTATTATTCATGCTAGAATTGTATTAACCGGAAACTTAGTACATGTGTGAATACATAGACAAACAGAGTGTCCCTAGTATGCCTCTACTAGACTAGCTCGTTAATCAAAGATGGTTAAGTTTCCTAACCATAGACATGTGTTGTCATTTGATGAATGGGATCACATCATTAGAGAATGATGTGATGGACAAGAGCCATCCATTAGCTTAGCACTATGATCGTTCAGTTTATTGCTATTGCTTTCTTCATGACTTATACATGTTCCTATGATTATGAGATAATGCAACTTCCGAATACCGGAGGAACACTTAGTGTGCTATCAAACGTCACAATGTAACTGGGTGATTATAAAGATGCTCTACAGGTGTCTCCGATGGTGTTTGTTGAGTTGGCATAGATCGAGATTAGGATTTGTCACTCAGATTGTCGGAGAGGTATCTCTGGGCCCTCTCAGTAATGCACATCACTATAAGCCTTGCAAGCAATGTGACTAATGAGTTAGTTGCGGAATGATGCATTACGGAACGAGTAAAGAGACTTGCCGGTAACGAGATTGAACTAGGTATGATGATACCGATGATCGAATCTCGGGCAAGTAACACACCGATGACAAAGGGAACAACGTATGATGTTGTGCGGTTTGACCGATAAACATATTAGTAGAATATGTAGGAGCCAATATGAGCTTCCAGTTTCCGCTATTGGTTATTGACCGGAGATGTGTCTCGGTCATGTCTACATAGTTCTCGAACCCGTAGGGTCCACACGCTTAACGTTCGGTGACGATTTGTATTATGAGTTATTTGATTTGATGTATTGAATGTTGTACAGAGTCCCGGATGAGATCAGGGACGTGACGAGGAGTCTCGAAATGGTCGAGACATAAAGATTCATATAGTGGAAGGTTACATTCGGACACCGGAATGGTTTGGGTCATTAGGGATAAGTTTCGGAGTACCGGGGGTTACCGGAACCCCCCCGGGAAGTTATTGGGCCTCATGGGCCTAGTGGTGGAAGGGAGGAGGCAGGCCAAGGAGTGGCGCGCGCCCCCCTAGCCCAAACCAAATTGGACTAGGGCTAGGGGGGCCTGCCCCCCTTTCCTTCTCTTCTCCTCCTCCTTCCCCCCTTCTCCTTGTGGGAGTAGGAAAGGGGGGGGGGCGAATCCTACTTGGAGTAGGACTCCCCCCCTTGGGCGTGCCACCCCTGGCCGGCCTCCTCCTCCCTCCCTCCTTTATATACATGGGGAGGGGGGCACCCTAGAACACACACGTTGATCTTTTAGCCGTGCGCGGTGCCCCCTCCACAGAAACACACCTCGATCATATCGTTGTAGTGCAGGCGAAGCGCTGCGCCGGTAACTTCATCATCACTGTCACCACGCCGTCGTGCTGACAAAACTCTCCCTCATCCTCAATTGGATCAAGAGTTCGAGGGACGTCACCGAGCTGAACGTGTGCAGATCGCGGAGGTGCCGTGCGTTCGGTACTTGGATCGGTTGGATCGCGAAGACGTTCGACTACATCAACCGCATTACTAAACGCTTCCGCTTTCGGTCTACGAGGGTACGTGGACACACTCTCCCCGCTCGTTGCTATGCTTCTCCTAGATAGATCTTGCGTGATCGTAGGCAAAATTTTGAAATACTACGTTCCCCAACAGTGGCATCCGAGCCAGGTCTATGCGTAGATGTTATATGCACGAGTAGAACACAAAGAGTTGTGGGCGATAATAGTCATAGTGCTTACCAGCATGTCATACTTTGATTCGGCGGTATTGTTGGATGAAGCGGCCCAGACCGACATTACATGACCGCGTTCATGAGACTGGTTCTACCGTCGTGCTTTGCACACAGGTGGCTAGTGGGTGTCTGTTTCTCCAGCTTTAGTTGAATCGAGTTTGACTATGCCCGGTCCTTGTTGAAGGTTAAAACAACACACTTGACGAAAAATTGTTGTGGTTTTGATGCGTAGGTAAGAACGGTTCTTGCTAGAAGCCCGTAACAGCCACGTAAAACTTGCAAAAACAAAGTAGAGGACGTCTAACTTGTTTTTGCAGGGTTGTTGTGATGTGATATGGTCAAGATGTGATGATATACAAATTGTTGTATGAGATGATCATGTTTTGTAACAGTTATCGGCAACTGGCAGGAGCCATATGGTTGTCGCTTTATTGTATGAAATGCAATCGCCATATAATTGCTTTACTTTATCACTAAGCGGTAGCGATAGTCGTAGAAGCAATAGTTGGCGAGACGACAACGATGTCGGATTTCGGGTTCCGGCAAAACTCTTGAGGTTCAAACACTAGGGTGCGCACGAAGATCTCCCGCCTACCTAATCACGCCCTTAGCCTCACCGCGATCTCAAAGCCTAGCTCGACGAACCCGCAACACAAGAGACACGAGATTTATACTCGTTCGGGCCACCGTTGTGGTGTAATACCCTACTCCAGTGTGGTGTGGTGGATTGCCTCTTGGGCTGAGGATGAACAGTATAAGGGGAAGAACAACCTCCTGAGGAGAGGTGTTCTTGTGCTTGGTGGGTGTGAGGATGGAGTGGATCCAGTCCAAGATGAGTTGCCTCCTACTGTGGTGGCCAGTCCTATTTATAGAGGCCTGGTCCTCTTCCCAAATATTGAGCGGGAAGGGATGCCACAACGGCCAATTTGAAGGGGGACAGCTAGTACAAGCTATCCTGACTAAAGGTGGTCTTCGCCTGCCAAAGGCTCTGGTGGTGATGCCATCTTGGGCTCCACCGTGACCTTCGTCCTATCGTCTTGCTGGTCTTGGTCTCGTTGCACCGCTATGGAAACATTTACCTGATGCCTCGGGACTCCTCGTCTGCGCTTTCCCCTTTAGCACCAAAGAGGAAACAAGGACACTGTGCGCGCTGGCGCCCGCCTGGTCTTGGTCATCAGGGCTTACGTCATTGGAACCTCGCGAGGTGTCCCTTGCCTTGATCTCTCTGCCCCTCGCGAGCCAACCTGGAGAGGCTGCCCCCGAGGAGGTCTTGTGTCGTCCGCCTCGCGAGGCTTGGCCCCTCGCGAGGGTCTTGAGCGTTGGTTGGTGAAGACGGGCCGTACTGGGCTGCGAGTGGAGCCACACCGCGGGCCGCAGGTAGGCAAGTCTGGGGACCCCCGTTCCCAGAACGCCGAGAGTAGCCCCTGGGCCCAAGGCGCGCTCGGACTTGGCTTCGAGGCGAAGCCAAAGGACAAGTGCGGAGCGCCGCAGGCCCCAACAGCCTGCGGCCTTGGATGACGCGTGGCGATTGATTGGACGTGGGCGTCTCTGCTTCCCCACGCTGCCTCGGCAACTGACCGACTTGACGAGTCCCTGCTGCATGCAAAAAGGGTTATCATTACCTGCGATTGTGGAGGTCGACGGTTGGCCTCCTTTGGGCTATAAATGAGGAGGGGGGCAGAGCCCCCGTTGCTCATCTCTTCCCGTTCCGCTCGCTTCTCCTCCCTTGCTCCATTGCCAGTAGCGACACCATGGCGCCAATCCGAAGATTCTCGGCCGCGGAGAAGGGAAAAACTCCCCGCGACGAGCCCGGGCCGCTTCCGCCGAAGAAGAGGCCGGCCCACCGCCGTGACGTAGTCGTGAGGCGGGAGGTGACAAGGCCTTGGTACGAGCGGCCACCTCCTGGGTATCCGCTGCCTTTATACGCCCAAGCCGAGGGCTCAGGAGGAAGAGGAGGTGAGCGGCGCCGCCCATGCCGCATACGTGGTCGCCGCGCCACGGTGGCGCACGCCGTCGCCCCAGGGGTCCATGCCGTGGACTCCTCGCGCGAGCTTGTGCTGTGGGCGGCGATGCCTCCGGGCACTTGGATCCGCTTCCCCTAGTTCTTCTCCGCCGAGATGCCACCGAGGGGGCCCCTCGAGCTATGGCTGCAGCATGCCGACTGCGACGCCCCGGCGACTGGAGCGGAGGTGGAAGCCGTCTCCCCGGGCAAGATCTTCATGACCTGTGGCTGGGGTGAGGTTGCCCGGGTTTACCGCACGGAAAGCGCCCTCGCCATCCACTTCAGGTACGACGGCGCCTCCATGATGTTCCTCAAGGTCTTCGACGCGGAAGGCCACCGCTTGGAGTGCTGCCCCGGAGAGGGCCGTCAGGACTGCCTCGCCGATGGTTCCTCTAGCAGCAGCAGCGACGCTCGGGAGTCCAGCGACTCTCCCGAGCCCTACGAGACTCCGGAGACGAGCGACGACAGCTACGTGCCCCCGAGCTCTCGCCGTGCCCGGAGCAAGGCCGCGGCGTCCGGCCGTCGCCGTCGTTGATCTGGATGGGGTTGGCGCCGGCCTCCCATGGCCCACTGTTGATGATGGCGTCGGCTGCGCTGGCGTGTGTAGATAGGGCTCCTAGGAACTCCCCTCTTTTGTTCCCTGCGAGGAATCGAAACGAACCCCGTGGGGGTGTGTAAAGAACCTGCAATGTCTTTTGTTGATATTATCCTTATTATGAAATTGTGCGGGCGCGTGTCCTGTTTCAGCTCAGTCTCCCCTTTTCACCCTCGCGAAGGCTTGGTGCTCTATGCCGACAGGTCCCGGTCCCCAGGCAGGCTGCAGCCGTTGCTGGTATGCCAGGTCGCAATGCCGTGGTCAAGGCCAAGAGGTGAGCGGCCCGAGGTCCAGTAAGAGCTCCTGAGACGCGATGCTCAGGAGGTCCCCTTTAGCGCGCAAGCGGCCACCGAGAGGTAAGAAAGGGAGGCGACTTTGCCATGACAGGGTTGCAGCAAGTGAGAATCCCACGCCGTAGCGTTTGGTTGGTCTGAGCGCAAAACTTATCTTGGCAGTCTTGAGTCGTTTCCTTGCGTTGCGCTTGTCACAGCCCTAGAGTTTGATTGCAATTAGTTTCATAAGCACCCATGCATCATGTCTATATTTGTTTGAAACTTGAAATGGGGATTGCCTAAACCCTCAGCATCAAAGGAATTCATTAGGTTCACCTAAAATATTTTCAGTAAATCCAAATGGCTTTCAAAAATGTTCATCATTTATGGAAAATGCTATAAACAGTAACCAAAGGTGATGCACATTTTTCCATGACCTATTTGGGCTCTGAATTAAATCATACTCTATTTGCATTTGGACATTTAAATGCTATAAAATATTTTAAATGTCCAAATAATCATAAACTTAAATGTTTATTGTTGGATATATTCCAAACAGTGGGCTTGAGCAAGTTTCATGATTTTTGAGTGTGCCTAAGTATTTTTAATAAAGCCCTGACACTACAGAAGAAATAGAAAAACAGAAAAGAATTAGAAAAAGAGAGAGAGAGAAAACCCACCTGAGGTTACCTGCGCAGCCCACCTGGTGGCCCACTTACCTGGCCCAGCCCACCAGAGCCGCCGCCGTCTTCCACCTCGCGCCAGAAGGACGCGAGGCGTGTGGCCACCGCGCACCGGCACGCGCCGGCCACCTCCTCCCTCCCTGCCTGCCTGGCCTCCCCGACCCCTCTGGACGACGCCACACGCCACCTCGGGCCCCTCTCACTCCTCCCTCTGTGCTCATTCCCTCCCCTGTCCCTCTCGCACGCACCACCGAACGTCCCCGTCGCCACCGCTCGCTGCCACCGCGCTCTCCGGCCACCCCTCGCCCTGGAGCCGTGTCTGGGAGCTCCGCTACAACCTCCTCTTCGTCCTCGACGAGTCACGCATTTCCAGAAGCAGTGGAGCCTGGACATCGAGCTCGACACCGCCGCCTCTGCACCGAGATCGCCGGCGACCATATGCAGTACCCGACGCCTCCCCGAGTCTTCTGAGCTCCGCTTCGACCCCGCTCTGAGCCCCGCCGTATTTCCCCTGCTCCCCGAGCTCGTCCTCGTTCCCTAGCCGCACTAGATGTCGGAGCCGAGAGCTCCTCTCCGCCGTTCATGAAGCCACCGTGGCTAGAGCGGGTGCCGCTTGCGTCCGAGCATCCCATCATGCTCAGCACGTCTCTAGAAGCTCGTAGACACCAACACCTCCCCCTACCGTGCACCTTAGCGCCGGTTCCATCGTTGTCCGAGCTTCGGCCGCTGCCGAGGTCGACGCCGCGCTCAACTCCGGCCGCCCCAGCACCTCGCACTGCCACCACTCGATGTGCCGCAGCGCACTGGTTCCGCAGAGCCGCTCTGGCACTCAAATGGTCATCGGAGGAGCATTTCCGACGCCCTCCACCGTGTTTGACCCCGCCGGCGGCTAAAACGTCGGTGGGTTTGACCCACTTTGCCCTCGGCTGGCCCCCACCCTGTGTCCATGACATGTGGGGCCGGCCTCTGACTGATTAGTTTAGGGCTATAATTAGTGCTAATTACCATTGTTAGGGGTTAATCACCCTGCTAACTAAATCCTGTGTCACTGACAATGGGCCCCACTGCCCAGGTAATCCATGGTTTAAAACTAAACCTTTTTAATTAAAGCTTTAGAGACTGACACGTGGGACCCACAGCCCAGGTTTGACCTGGACCCCCCTATTGACTTGGTGACGTCACACCTACATCATGCTGACGCAGTAAATTGTTTTTTGGGATTTAAAATAAATCAGAAATGATTTATTTATTTCAGAAAATATCCAAAACTTCAAAAATTCATAGAAATTCAACCATAACTCAGAATGAAATAAGTTATATATGAAAAATGATCAGAAAAATCCAATCTATCCATCTGTACTTGTTTCATGCATGTTTAAGCAAATTAACATTGCTGTTTAGCTCAAAACATGTTAATGCACTTTGTAAACCCATAACTTGAGTTTGTATTTGAATCTTTGATTCAAATGAGCTCAAACCACCCTGGTTGTAGATGCATTAGCCCAACACACTCATTTTGCCATGTAATATTCATGCATCATATTGTTGCATTGCATTGATTGTGTTTTCTCTCTGTTGCCGGTAATTGTCCCCTCTCAGTAGACGTTGCTTCGATGATGTGATCGATGACACCGATGGAGAAGTATACTATCTTCGGAAGTGTCAGGAAAGCAAAACCCCCTTGTTCATTCTGATACAATCCCACTCTATCGCTCCTGCTCTCTTTTACTGCATTAGGACAACAACGATTCAACTGTTATATGCTGCGGTAGTTGAACCCCTTTCCTCTGCATGACCTGTCATTGCCACAGTAAATAGATGAAACCCACTAGCATGAGTAGGAGTTGTTTGATCCTGATGTGCCTACTCATTCATGCTTGTTTGTCATGCCTGCTACTGCTTAGAGTTGAGTCAGGTCTGATTCATCGGGGATGAATTGGAGGTGTGTGAACATGTATTACTGTTGAGAGCTAAGTGTGTGAACACGATTTGGTAAAGGTATCGATGAGAGGACATGTAGGAGTACATGGTGGGTTGTTTCATTGAAGCCGTCCTTAGGAACTGAGTTCTGTGTTTGTGATCCATGATCAGCTACTACCACACATTGGGATCCTTAATTGACTCTCTCAGCTTCTTAACCACCCTTGTCCTCTGTCCAGGAGTTGCAAGTAGTTTCTGGTGTTTGTAGTATGCTGGAGGCCGTGCGCAGCGCTGACCCGAGGGGTGGGCTGTGATGCGGTAGGCACGTGGCCGGGCATGCCGGGCGCCCGTTTGGTGTCTCGGAACCCTGTACACATCGTCCGGGGCCGTATGTGGAAACCTCGGCCGGACTCCCCGTGGATGGAACCTGAATAGGCGATAAACCTGGACTAGAGACTTGAGTGTTTAGGTAGGCCATGGCCGACACCCTCGCTGGGCTTCCGCTTGAAGGTTGCCGAGTACATGTCGTGTAAACGGCGATAAGTGGTGAGAGCGTGTGTGAAGAAGTACACCCCTGCAGGGTTAACATCATCTATTCGAATAGCCGTGTCCGCAGTAAAGGACTTCTGGGTTGCCTGTACAGTTCATAGACAAGTGAAAGTGGATACCCTAAAACTCGCAAGATAAGCGTGAGTGCTATGGATGGCCTTCTCGCAGGGAGACGGAAGCAGATCCATAGTGGTGTATTGATATGGTGAATATGTGGACTCGTGTGCGCCACCTCAAAAGAGTTACTTGCAGTCATAGTTTAGGATAGCCACTGAGTCAAAGCTGGCTTGCTGCAGTCAAACTCCACCACCCCTTCATTGATACCGATGCATATGTAGCTAGCTCTGATGTAAGTCTTGCTGGGTACATTTGTACTCACGTTTGCCTATTTTATGTTTTGCAGAGAGACGTCAGTCTCGCTAGTAGTTCCGCGTGGACTTCGACGTTTAGCTTGTTACCTCAGCTACGATCTTGTGCCCTCGGCAGGATCTGGTAGATAGTCGGCTTCGCAGCCTTTTTCATTTGTAGATGTCTGTACTCAGGCATATTAAGCTTCCGCATGTGCTTTGACTTGTATGCTCTGAATGTTGGGTCATGAGACCCATGTTTGTAATATCTCGCTCCTCGGAGCCTAATGAATAAATCCTTGAGTCATAGAGTTATGTTGCGATGCCATGTTGTATTTACACATATCGAGCGTATTGTGTGTATGATTGAAATGCTTGGTATGTGTGGGATCCGACAACCTAGTTGTTTATCCTTGGTAGCCTCTCTTATGGGGAAATGTAGTATTGTGCTTCCATGAGCCATAGTAGTGCGCTACAGCCTGGTTCACCGGAGTCCTGCTAGCCCAGCACTACTGCTCCGGAACACTTGACTGGCCGGCATGTGACTCACTTTGTTCCGGTGTCTGTCCCTTCGGGGAAATGTCACGCGGTGACATCCGGAGTCCTGCCTAGCCTGCTACAGCCCGGTTCACCGGAGTCCTGTTAGCCCAGTGCTACAGCCCGGATTCGCACGCTGCTGACCGACATGCTCGATGTTGGTTCATGTATGCCTGTCCCCGTAAGTTAGTGCCACTTTGGTTTCACGACTAGTCATGTCAGCCCGGGTTCTCTGTCATATGGATGCTGGCGACACTATCATATCCGTGAGCCAAAAGGCACAAACGGTCCCGGGCCATGGTAAGGCAACACCCGTGGGAATACCGTGCGTGAGGCCGCAAAGTGATATGAGGTGTTACCGGCTAGATCGATGTGACTTGGAATCGGGGTCCTGACAGCGCTAGACTCGCGCGTTGGCGGCGTGGTGCAGCTAGGTTAGGCCCGTGCGTGCTTCCCCTTCTTCCCCACGCTCTCCTTCATGCTCTACGTCCTCAGGCCCCGGCCCTCGAGCGAGCTCAACCGCCGCTAGTATGCCAGGTTGCGATGCTGTGGTCAAGGCCAGGGGTGAGGGCTGGAGAGCCAGTAGGAGCTCCTGAGTTGCGATGCTCAGGAGCCCCCCTTTTAACGCGCAAGCGAATCGCATGGAAGAAGAGGGACCCCGCAGTGCCACCCGCTGTTGTCCTCGGGAGGTTCCTGCAAGTCAGCACGAGGAGGGGCATAGATTGCCATTATAATTGCCGGCCGGCCACTGGTCGCTCCGTAAGAGAATGAAGGCACTGAGGGCCTGGTGAGGTGACGCGCGCGGGGCGTGCCGTGGGTCAGAGCTCGACCGCTCAGATTTATCGACGTTGCAGGGACGGACCCAAGCACAAGCACCGTGCCAGCATGGACAACTCCTGTGGTAGGTGACAATCAGGCAGGTGATAATCACAGATAGTTAAGCATGAAGAGCAGGCTAGCTTAGGTAAATGCACGAACGATACAGGCCACTGGGTCGGACCCGAGCAGCTCGGGGATGATGCCGCCCGAGGGGCGCCCCTAGCAAGGTAAGCTAAAGACATGAAAAAGGGATACACACCATAGGGACGGACCCACGCGGCCTGGGAATGATGCAGCCCGAGGGGCGCTCCCAGCTAAATAAACTTGGAAGGTGTCGCCTGGTTCTGTTGTCGAAGGGGTGTTGAGGCAGCTGAGGACGCGTGGTGAAGGGGTTGCTCCTCACGAGCCACCGAGGCCCTAAGCCTCGTGAGGCTCTGGGGGTCCGGGCGGTTCCTTGAGGACCGTCTCCATCTCCGCCAGGACTGCGTGGTGCCTGGCCTCCTGAGCCGCTAGGATGCTCCAGAGGTTGCGCTGGAAGGCGGACGCCACGCTCGGCAGGCCAAAAGGCATGCGAACGTAGCTGTGAGGCGGGCCCTCGCAGCGTCCCACGCGCGAAGGCTAGAAAAGCTCCTGAGATGCAGCCCTGTTGAGCCCTGGGATGTCAATGCAGACGCGCAACCCGCCATCCTCGCCTGGATGGGGAGCCACGCCAGGTGAGCGGCGGTCGCCGCGCATGGCTCTTGCATCCTGTAGTTCCTGAGTGGTCTTGGCAATGAACTCCTGAGCGCCGGGCGCTCCTCGTCCGGTGTCCTCCTGAGGGAAACATGCTGTGAAGCACGCCTCCATGTGGTGCCCGAGCGCCTCCCTCGTGATGTTGGTAAGGTCGGAGGCCCTCCAGAAGAGAGCCCCGAGCCCTACCCGAGGAGGGCGCCGGGCGCGCCTTCCTATGCGAGGGAGGGAGGCGCCCCAGGCGCGGGATCCGATCCTGACGTGGCTCCACTTGCGGCGCCGCTCTCCTGAGGCCCTGTGCGGAGTAGCTGCTTCTTCTTCTTGGGGGCGACCTCAGGAGGGTGCTGCGCTGCATTGTTTTCGGGGTCTTTGATTGACGCTGCTTGGAAGGCGCGCTCGAGGGAGCACACCGCATCTCTTTCTTCGCAGGGGACTGGGATGATCCCGCTGCTTCCTGGCATCTTGAGGACGTTGTAGCCGTGGTGTGTCACTGCCATGAACTTGGCCAGGGCTGGATACCCGAGGATGGCATTGTACGGAAGACGGATGTGGGCGACGTCGAAGTCGATGAGCTCGGTGCGGTAGTTGTCGTGTTGTCCGAAGGTGACAGGGAGGCGGACCTGCCCTATCAGCGTGGTGGAGCCATCGGTCACTCCTGAGAAGGGCTTGGTAGGCTGAAGCTGATCGTAGGGCACTTGAAGGCTGTCGAACGTCTCGATGGACAGGATGTTAAGCCCTGAGCCGCCGTTGATGAGGGTCTTGGTGACTTGTACGTTGCTTATGACGGGTGAGCAAAGCATCGAGAGGGCGCCAGCGGTGGCCGCGCACTTGATCTGATCTGCCAAACTGAAGGTGATGGCGCACTTGGACCACCTAAGCGGACGTGTGGCCTCGTGCCTGGGGAGGACTGCGTTCACCTCGAGAGCAAACTGCTTGAAGATTCGCTGAGAGGCTGGGGCTTGAGCTCCGCCCGAGATGCAGGCGATAGCTCGCGGCTCCTGGAAGCCCCCACCCCCCTCATCCTGATGGTGGTCGTCGTTCCTTCTTGGTGGCGGTGGCAGCGGAGGAAGACTAGCGTTGCCCTGGGGGCGGTCCTCACGAGGCTGATCCCTCCCGGCGCCTTCGTGAGGCTGATCTTGCCAGCGGTCCTCATGAGGCCGGTCACGCCACTCCTGGCGAGGGCCACGATCGTCCCAGCGTCCTCTGTCACGTCCTCCTCCTTGGCCGTAGCCCCGGTCGTTGCTCGGGGCGTCGACCGCGGCGTCCATCTCGAATGGCCCTGAGCTCTTGACAGTCATTGGTGTTGTGGCTGTGAACGTTGTGGAAGGCGCAGAATGGTCGGCTGCTCTTGGATGACTCGGGCTGGTCCCGCCCGTGCTTCGTGTCTGGCTCCGCCGTGAGTACGACCACTCCCTTGCGCTTCATGTCCTTGGCCTTGGCTTTCTTCTCCTCCAGGTCGGCAGCTGGGAGCTCGAGGACGGAAAGGCGCCCTTCCTCAGCCCTTGCGCACTTGGTCGCCAGGTTGAACAACTCCAAGGACGTGCACAACTCCTCGTGAATGGCGAGCTCCTCCTTCATCTTGACATCACGGACGCCATCAGAAAACGCGAAGATGATGGCCTCGTCCGTCACCTTGGGGATCTTGAGGCGAACGTTGTTGAAGCGCTGGATGTACTTCTGGAGGGTCTCCCCTGGCTGCTGCTTGATGCGGCGTAGGTCACCCGCGGCCGGGGGGCGGTCGCGAGTGCCCTGGAAGTTGGCGATGAAGTGGTTGCACATCTCGTTCCAAGAGGGGATGGAGCCCGGAGGCAGGTTCAGGAGCCACGAGCGGGCACCATCCTTGAGAGCCATGGGGAACCAGTTCGCCATGACTTTTTCGTCGCCGTTGGCCGCCTCGATGCTCAGCTTGTAGAGTTGTAGGAACTCCGTGGGGTCGGGGGCGCCGTCGTAGCGAGGAGATAGGTCTGGCTTGAACTTGCCCGACCATGCGAGGCTACGCAACTCAGGGGTGAAGGCGCGACAGCCTGCGGTGGCCACCAGGACCCTTTGCTGATGTGGAGCCTACCCTTGATGTCCGCGCACCGCCACCGCAAGCGCCGCACGGTCTTGTCGTAGTGGTGTTGGGAGCGCGGGAGTGTTTTCTTGCGGACGAGGGACTTCTTGGCAGCTTCCTTCTTCACGCACGGGCGCCCGACGCGGTGGGTCGCGCCGAGGGGCCGCACGCCTTGGCGTCAGGACGCCGTCTTGGTGCGTAGCTGGTGCTGGTGGCGCTCCATGTGCCACGTCGCCCGTAGCTGGCGGAGGGCGAGGCAACGAGAGGGATGGCGCGGGGGAGCCCCCTACGGCGCTGACGAGCTCGGCGATATGGTCCAGCCAGTCCTCGTAGAGGTCGTCGATGGGGCGGTAGCGCAGGAGTTCGCGTGCCATGAGCAGCGCAGCCTGTGCGTCCATGGGAGCGCGACGAGCGTGAGACGACAAGCCGGCCGGGGTCAGCGACGGAGTGGCGGTGCGGCCGTCCCGCCGCACCGAGGGGTGCAGCGAGGACGCTTGCTGCTTGTTTCCCGCCGGGCCGGTGGCGGCGTTGGCGGTAGGTGATGGAGAACGACGGGGAGGCCCGCCGACGGGAGCCGTCTGAGCAACGCGGGCGGAGAGGGCAGCCCGGCGCTCAGCGTGAGCTCGGCGAGCATCCGCCATGGATTCGACGAAGCGACGAGACGCGGATCGACGGAAGGAAAGCTTCGGCGCACCCCTATCTGGCACGCCAAATGTCGGATTTCGGGTTCCGGAAAAACCCTTGAGGTTCGAACACTAGGGTGCGCACGAAGATCTCCCGCGTACCTAATCACGCCCTTAGCCTCACCGCGATCTCAAAGCCTAGCTCGACGAACCCGCAACACAAGAGACACGAGATTTATACTGGTTCGGGCCATCGTTGTGGTGTAATACCCTACTCCAGTGTGGTGTGGTGGATTGCCTCTTGGGCTGAGGATGAACAGTACAAGGGGAAGAACAGTCTCCTGAGGAGAGGTGTTCTTGTACTTGGTGGGTGTGAGGATGGAGTGGATCCAGGCCAAGATGAGTTGCCTCCTACTATGGTGGCTAGTCCTATTGATAGAGGCCTGGTCCTCTTCCGAAATATTGAGCGGGAAGGGATGCCACAACGGCCAATTTGAAGGGGGACAACTAGTACAAGCTATCCTGACTAAAGGTGGTCTTTGCCTGCCAAAGGCTCTGGTGATGACGCCGTCTTAGGCTCCACGGTGACCTCCGTCCTGCCGTCCTGCTGGTCTTGATCTCGTTGCACCGATATGGAAACCTTTGCCTAATGCCTCGGGACTCCTCGCCTACGCTTTCCCCTTGAGCACCAAAGAGGAAACGAGGACACTGCACGCGCTGGCGCCCGCCTGGCGCCCGCCTGGCGCCCGCCTGGTCTTGGTCGTCATGGCTTACGTCATTGGAACCTCGCGAGGTGTCCCTTTCCTTGATCTCTCCGCCCCTCGGGAGCCAACCTGGAGAGGCTGCCCCTGAGGAGGTCTCGTGTCGTCCGCCTCGCGAGGCTTGGCCCCTCGCGAGGGTCTTGAGCGTTGGTTGGTGAAGACGGGCTATACTGGGCCGCGAGTGGAGCCACGCCGCGGGCCGCAGGCAGGCAAGTCTAGGGACCCCCGTTCCCAGAACGCCGACAAACGATGCTTCGATGGAGATCAAGGTGTCAAGCCGGTGACGATGGTGATCATGACAGTGCTTTGGAGATGGAGATCGAAGGCACAAGATGATGATGGCCATATCATGTCACATATTTTGATTGCATGTGATGTTTATCCTTTATGCATCTTATTTTGCTTAGTACGGCGGTAGCATTATAAGATGATCCCTCACTAAATTTCAAGGTACAAGTGTTCTCCCTGAGTATGCACTGTTGCTACAGTTCGTCGTGCCGAGACACCACGTGATGATCGGGTGTGATAAGCTCTACATTCACATACAATGGGTGCAAGCAAGTTTTGCACACGCAGAATACTCGGGTTAAACTTGACGAGCCTAGCATATGCAGATATGGCCTCGGAACACTGAGACCGAAAGGTCGAGCATGAATCATATAGTAGATATGATCAACATAGTGATGTTCACCATTGAAAACTACTCCATTTCATGTGATGATCGGACATGGTTTAGTTGATATGGATCATGTGATCACTTAGATGATTAGAGGGATGTCTATTTAAGTGGGAGTTCTTAAGTAATATGATTAATTGAACTTTAATTTATCATGAACTTAGTACCTGATAGTATTTTGCAGGTCTATGTTGTTGTAGATAAATGGCCCGTGCTACCGTTCCGTTGAATTTTAATGCGTTCCTAGAGAAAGCTAAGTTCAAAGATGATGGTAGCAACTACACGGACTGGGTCCGTAACTTGAGGATTATCCTCATTGCTGCACAGAAGAATTACGTCCTGGAAGCACCGCTAGGTGCAAGACCCGCTGCAGGAGCAACACCAGACATTGTGAACGCCTGGCAGAGCAAAGCTGATGACTACTCGATAGTTCAGTGTGCCATCCTTTACGGCTTAGAACCAGGACTTCAACGATGTTTTGAACGTCATGGAGCATATGGGATTTTCCAGGAGTTAAAGTTAATATTTCAAGCAAATGCCCGGATTGAGAGATATGAAGTCTCCAATAAGTTCTACAGCTGTAAAATGGAGGAGACACTACTAGAATCAGGATCTTTTCCGTCAGCTAGCTGATGGCAAAGACCCTCTTTGCCATCAGCTTGACAAAAACTGATGGCAAAGAATGAGCTGACGGCAAAGAACATGTTTGTCGTCAGCATGCTCTTTGCCGTCCGCTAGCTGACGGCTTAGAAGCTTTGCCGTCAGCTAGCCGACGGCATAGAGGGTGGGTGGCCCACTAACGAGAAGAGCTTAACGGCCACTTTCTGTGTCGTCAGCTAGCGGACGGCAAAGAAAGTGCTCCACCTAACGTCCGTTCCCCCGGCCCCACCCCACTACCTCGGCTCTTTGCCGTCTGCTAGCAGATGGCAAAGAGATTTGATGTATCAAAAAAGGTCAGCGGCCGCGCCCGCTCCATCCTCTTTCTCTCCCCTCCCTGTGCCCGAGCCGGCCCCGCCGCCGCCGACGCCCGCCGCACTCGACCCCCGAGGCCGCCCGCCGCCCCGGCGCCCGCTGCCCACCGCCACTCCGCCCCCCGCCGCCCGACTCCTCTCCGTCGAGCCACCCCCCGTCGCCTGACGCTGCCCGTCGCCACTCCGCCCCCTGGTGAGGTTCTGCCCTTTTTTTCTTGTTGTTTTAGTTGATTTAGGTTAGTTGCTTTAGGTTAGTTGATTTAGGTTAGTTGATTTAGTTGCTTTAGATTAGTAGATTTAGTTGCTTTAGGTTAATTAGTTGATTTAGGTTAGTTGATTTAATTAGTTGCTTTAGGTTAGTACATTTAGTTGCTTTAGGTTAGTTGCTTTAGGTTAGTTGATTTAGGTTAGTTGATTTAGTTGCTTTAGGTTAATTAGTAGATTTAGTTGCTTTAGGTTAGTTGATTTTAGGTTAGTTGATTTTAGGTTAGTTGAGTTAGTTGCTTTAGGTTTGTAGATTTAGTTGCTTTAATTAGGTTAGTAGATTTAGTTGCTTTAATTAGGTTAGTAGATTGTATATTGTAGGTTAGCTTTTTTTAGGTTAGTAGATTGTAGGTTAGATTTTAGGTTAGTTTTTATATTAAGAAGAAAAGAAGAAAAAGTAGTAGTGAAGAGGAAAAAGGAAAATCAGGAAAATGAAGAAGAAAAAGAAGAGAAGAGGAAGAAGGAAAAGAAGGAAGAAGAAGAAAAAGAAAGATCGAGGGGGAAAGGAGTTTATTTAGGTTAATTTAGTTTAGTTTAGGTAGCTAGGTTAGTTTCTAGGTTAGTTAGGTTAGGTTAGTTATCTTTAGACTAGGTTAGGTTAGTTTCTAGGTTAGTTAGGTTAGGTTAGTTATCTTTAGAATAAGTAGAAGGTGTTAGTTAGGTTAGTTTGGTTTTCTAGGTTTGTTTGATTTTCTAGGTTAGTTAGGTTAGTTATCTTTAGACTAGGTTAGTTAGGTTAGTTTCTAGGTTAGTTTCTAGGTTAGTTAGGTTAAGTAGTTTGAGGGGTTTGAGGTCATACATGCTAGAATTTTCTTGGAATTATAGAGAATATTTCCTATGAAAATATTCCTATGTAAATATTCCAAATGTTTGAGGGGTTTGAGGTCATACATGCTAGTTTGAGGGGTTCTGGTGTTGTTTTCACCCACCAATTTTTTTATTATGTTTATGTTGTACTAATTTTGTTTACTCTTTGTCATTGTAGGTGTTGACAGATGGTGGGCGCGGGTCGAGAGCGCTCCGAGCCTCCTTCTTCCTCGGCGCGTGCTAGGAGGGGTGGCTATATTCCACCCCAGCAGCTTCGTAGAGCGCTCGTAGACAGCATGGCGACACCGGCGGGCCCTTCTTCTTTGGCCGGGAGAGGTCGGGGGAAGACGAAGAGGGGATCTAGAGGTGGACATGGCGGCGGTAGAGGTAGGAAGGCTGTTGTGCCTTCCTCACCGCCACCCGAAGATGATTCTCCGGACCACTGGAGTGCTCCGTCTCAGGTGGAGCCGTCAGACTTGGACCCGTCTCGGACTCTGGTCCACGAGCCTCGGGCTGACGAGCCTATTTTCGCCGAGCCTTCGTCGAAGGAGACTCGGGCCCCAGAGTCTTCGTCCCACGAGACTCCGGTCCCGGAGTCTTCGTCCCAGGTGACTCCAGAGACTAGTGGCCATGCTGATGGCGAGCAGACCTGGTCTGACGATAGTTTTAGGGATGGCGAGCTGGTTGAGCAGGGCAAGAAGGTATACCAGTGTGGTGGTACGAAGCTCCCGTCCGTTTTCGGATTCTGGGTTCCGGCAAACCCTTGAGGTTCGAACTCTGGGGTTCGCACGAAGATCTCTCTCTCCTTAGCTTGCTCGCACAACGATCTCTAGGCCTAGCTCAACAAAACCAAAGAACAAGAGACACGAGGGTTTATACTGGTTCGGGCCACCGTTGTGGTGTAATACCCTACTCTAGTGTGGTGTGGTGGATTGCCTTGTAGGCTGAGGATGAACTAGTACAAGGTAAGAACGACCTACTGAGGAGAGGTGTTCTTGAGCTCGGTGAGCTAGTGTGTGTGAGGGAGATCCGAATGATCCGCCCCCCTATGGTGGTGGCTAGTCCTATTTATAGAGGTCTTGGTCCTCTTCCCAAATGTTAGGCGGGAAGGGATCCCACAATGGCCAAGTTTGAAGGGAGACAACCAGTACAAGCTATCCTGACAAAAGGTGGTCTTCGCCTGCCAAAGGCTCTGGTGGTGACACCGTTGTGGGCTCCGCGGTGACCTCCGTCCTGCTGGTCTTGATCTCGTTGCACTGATATGGAAACCTTTGCCCGATGCCTCGGGACTCCTCGCCTGCATTTGCCCCTTTAGCACCAAAGAGGAAATTGGTACATTGCGCCCGCTGGCGCCCGCGTGGCCTTGGTCGTCATGGCTCACGTCACGTGAACCTCGCGAGGTTCCCCTTGCATAGATATCTCCGCTCCTCGAGAGCCAGCCTAGTGACGCCGCCCCTGAGGAGGTCTTGGGCATTGTCCGCCTCGCGAGGCTTGGCTCCTCGCGAGGGTCTTAAGTGGTTGTCGCTGAAGACGAGCCATACCAGGCCATTGGTGGAGCCATGCCCTGGGCCGCAGGCAGGAAAGTCTGGGTACCCCCGTTCCTAGGACGCCGATAGTAGCCCCCGGGCCCAAGGCGCGTTTGGACTTGGCTTCGAGGCGAAGCCAAAGGGCAAGTGCGGGGCCCCACGGGCCCCAACCATCTGCAGCCTTGATTGCCGCGTGGCGACTGACGGGACGTGGGTGTCTCCGCTTCCCCACGCTGCCTCGGCAACCGTTCGACTTGACGAGACCCTGTTGCATGCAGAAGAAAACCATCATTACCTGTGATCATGGAGGCCGGCGGTTGGCCTCCTTCTGGCTATAAATGAGGAGTGGGGCGGAGCCCCCGTCGCTCATCTCTTCCTCCACTTTGTCTGCTTCCTCTTCTTCCTTGCTCCACTGTCTTGCTGCGACACCCATGGCGCCGACGAAGAGGTTCTCGGCCGCAGAGAAGGGGAAGGCTCGCCAGGAGGGGCCCGGCTCGCCACCTCTTAAGAGGGGGCGTGGTCGCCCCTGCAAGCACGCCGCGACCCCTACTGCGGCCCCTCACGGGCACGGGCGTACCTCTTTGGGGGTCGGCGTCGTCCTTGGCGGCCGTGGTGGTGTCTCCTCCCGCGGCGGGGGCCGTTCTTGGCAGAGCAGCCCTTGCACCGAGGGGGCGCGCCGTGGTCGCCCGGCCCCCTCGGCCGCACTTCCATTCGGCAGAGGTGCTGCCAGAGTTCATCGTGTGGTCGGAGAACCCGACCGGCACCTGGCTTCAGCTTTCGTGCTCCTTTGCCGGCGAGCTGCCGACCACGGGTCCTGGCGGCCACTCGGTGCAGGCCGACGGCTGCTGCAGGAAGGCCTCATGGGTCGTGGTGGAGGTCTCCGTCACGGGCAACGTAGCCCTAGCCCGCGGCTGGTAGACGTTTGCCCGTGCGCGCGGTGCACTCTCCACTTCAAGTTCGACGGTGCCACGACCCTCTTCGTGAGGGTGTTCGGGGAAGACGGCCGCCGCGCTGGGTGTTGTCCTGAAGACAGTGATGGTGACGATGTGCTCGGCCTTGGCGATGACCGTGATGAGGATGAGGGCGAATTCGCCCTCAGCGATGGCCATGGCTCGTCCAGGGGCGGCGGTTCCTCCTCCGGAGAAAGCTCCAGCAGCGGCGGCTACGACTAGCCGCCATGTCGCCGGGCTCGCTTCAAGGACGGAGGCGGGTCATCTCGTCGCCACACCCGAGTGAAGCACAAGGAGGGCTTCGGCTGAGTCCGGGGGGCGCTGGGGGCTGACCCTCGCGAACAGATGCGGTCGTAGGAGCCAGTTTTGCCCGTGCTTTCCTTTCTTCCTGCATTTCGAAAAACAAGTATGGGGCCCTGCGAGGGCATGTAATGAACCGTAAGTTTTATGCCGCTTATGTTATATTTATCGTTTTTGTATCGTGCTGTGGTACTTGCGCTTTATGTAGACGCAGAAGGATAACTTAGCTTGGTATATCCGAGGTAGTTTTCACCTCATTAGAGCACGTGCCTCCCTGGCATCTGATGAGGCTTCCCTGCTACTGACTCGGGAGCCGCTGTCCTCGGGAGATACCATGAAGCTGCAGAAATTTGTTAGGAAATCCTTATCCTTTCTTGCGCGAAGCCTTAGTCGTGGGCTGATCATGGCCTAGCGCACCACGTCGCGGTACCCGTGGGGCACAGACTTAGAAGGGTGCGCCGATCACGAGTTCAATCGAGGGTGCCTCACGAAGGTCAGGGGAGCCGAAGCTCTGGAGCCAGTAGGGCTTTGGCGAGGTGTGCCCATGACCGGGTTAGCCCAGCGTACGCACATACCTGCCCAGCCCCCTCGCGAGGCGCGCGAGGGAGAGCGTCGGGCAACTGCCGCCCTCCCTGGCGCAAGACAAAGAGCCGAGCGAAAAAGCAAAGAGAGGAAGAGACTCAACCAAGTGATCGGGAAACGCCAGAACTTCAAATTCCATTAAAAGGGTTGCAAACCAAATACAGAAAGCAAATGAACAGCCGCGTCCGGCACCTAGTCTAGTCTTCTCACCAGCGCGGAGCTAAGTGCTGCCACTAGGATGTGGGAGGGAGCCCCCGAGGCCCGAGGGTGGCACTCCGGAGACTCCGGGGCGTGTACAGCCCCACTCATTATTACGTGAGAGTGTCACGAGCGGAGACCTTCACAGGCACTGGGCCTTGCTTCGTGGGTAGAACTTTCGGAAGTGTTGGATGTTCCACGCGTTCTGGATGGGGATCTCGTCCTGCGTCTCCAGGCGCGCAGCGCCAGGCCTGGAAACGCCGGCAATCCTAAACGGGCCCTCCCACATGGGTGAGAGCTTATGCAGCCCTTCCCTGGAGAGCACCCGCCTCAGGACGAGATCGCCCACCTCGAGCGTGGTGGAGCGGACGCTGCGGCAGTGATACCGTCGCAGCGCCTGCTGGTACCTTGCCACTTGGAGCGAGGCTTGGCGGGGGCGTTCCTCCCCCAGCACGAGGTCCGTCCCCCGCATGGCGTCCTGATGTGCCTCTTCAAAAGCCAGGACCCGCGCGGAGCGATGCCTGACCTCGTGAGGGAGAACCACTTCTGCTCTGTAGACGAGGAAGAATGTGGTCTCGCCTGTTGGCTTGGTGGCGGTTGTGCGGATGGACCACATCACGGGCTGGAGCTCGTCGTGCCAGCCCCTACCACAGGCCTCGAGCTTCTTCTTGAAGGTCCTGGTCTTGAGGCCTCTCAAGACCTCCGCGTTGGCGCGCTCGGCTTGGCCATTGCTCCTGGGGTGTGCCATTGAGGCGTAGCAAATGTGCGTTCCAAGGTTAGCACAATATGTCTTGAAGAGATTGCTAGTGAATTGCGAGCCGTTGTCGGTGGTGATGCGGTTAGGGACCCCAAACCGGCTCATGAGGCCCTTGATGAACTTGACTGCGGACCCGACTGGGATGGTGCGGACGGCTTCCACCTCCGCCCATTTGGTGAACTTGTCGATGGCGACGTAGAGGTAGCGGTAGCCCCCGGGCGCTCGAGGGAATGGACCCAGGATATCCAGCCCCCAGACCGCAAACGGCCAGGAGAGTGGGATAGTCTGGAGGCCTTGAGCTGGCTGGTGGATTTGCTTGGCATGGAACTGGCAGGCCTCGCAGGATCTCACTAGCTCGGTTGCATCGTTGAGTGGCATGGGCCAGTAGAACCTGCCGCGGAATGCCTTGCCCACCATGGTGTGCGACGATGAGTGACGCCCGCAATCTCCTCCATGTATGTCAGCTAGCAGCTCGCACCCCTGCTTCCTGGAAATGCATCGCAAGGAAACATCGTTTGGTTGTTTTCTATATAGCTCACCATCCTGGATGCATTATGCTGTAGCCTGCCGGGCCACGCGCTCCGCTTCCTCCTCCTTCTCCGGTAGTATTCCTTGTCCCAGGTATGCCCTGAACTCTTCAGTCCAACACCCCTCCTGAGGTTCGAGCGCGAGGAGTAGGCGCGCTCTTGAGGTCGGGCCACAGGATGGGGCTCCTGAGGCTGGTGGCGGGGGAAGCTCCTCTCGAGGTGGTGCGGAATCCGCAGCCGGATGGGCCACGGAAGGCTTGAAGAGCCGCTCCTCGAAGACGCCGGGTTCCTGTGGCTGGCGCTTGGACGCCCTCTTGGCGATGTCATCGACTTCCTTCTTTGTGCCGCGAGGCACATGCTGCAGCTCCAGGCCCAGATATTGCTTCTCCATCTTGCGCACCTCCGCGAGGTATGCCTCCATGTGCTCGTCCTTTGGCTCATACACTTTGTTGGAAAAGTTAACGAGGAGATGAGAGTTGCCCTTGATGGTGAGGCGTTTCACTCCCAAGGCCGCCGCAGCCTTGAGACCAGTGATCAACCCCTCGTACTCTGTGATGTTGTTGGAGACCTTCTCGCCCCGCTGGAAGCAGAGTTGCACAGCGTAGTAGAGCTTGTCTTGGGTGGGCGAGATGAGCACGATGCCAGCCCCCGTGCCCTGGCGTGCAAAGGCGCCGTCGAAGTACATGACCCAGGCGTCTAGTGCTTCGCTTCCTGGTGAGAGAGATCGGTCTTCACTCACTCCGTGTCTTGGGGCGTCGGTCCATTCTGCCACGAAGTCGACAAGTGCGGCTCCCTTGATAACCCTGGTGGTGCTGAACTCCAGCTGGAACGCCTGCAACTCAATGTTCCATTCGGCGAGCCTTCCTGCAGCATTGGGGCTCCGGAGTATCCTTTCTAGCGAGTACGCCGAGACGACCTTGATGGGGTGGCCTTGAAAGTAGTGACGCATTTTATGCGAGGCCACAAGGAACGCGAGTAGAAGCTTCTGCAGCATGGGATAGCGCGCCCTTGCGTCCCGTAACACCGTGCTGACGAAGTACACTGGGTGCTCGACGAGAGTAGGAGCTTCAATGGGGTCCAAGGCCTCCGAGGCTTGGGGCGCCTCCGGAGGCCTGGTGACCTCGGGAGCCTGGCTGCCCATTGTAGCCACCGCGGTCTTCAGGGCGCCGTCTTGTGGAGCCTGGTCATCTGCCATCGTTGCTGTGGCTTTAGGGGCGCCATCGTCGTGCCGCACCTTCCCATCTGAAGGTAAGGCGCTGTGCGGCTGGCTCTTGGCCTGAAGTTCTTCGCGGACGGCCACCAGCGCAGCACTGGCGGAATGAGGCGTGGTGGCTAGGTAGAGCACCAGGGGCTCGAGGGGACGAGGCACTACCATTACTAGTGGGATGGTCAGGTACCTCTTGAGATCTTGAAATGCTAGGTCCGCCTCAGGGGTCCACTCGAACGGGCCTTTCTTCTTCATCAGCTTAAAGAAGGGCAGGGCGCACTCCCCTAGCTTGCATTTCTTTGAGGGTCTGAGGTGGGCTCATATCTTCTATTGCCTTGACCTTCTCCGGATTCGCCTCGACTCCCCTGTGCGACATGAGGAAACCCAGCAGCTTGCCGGATGGGACGCCGAACACGCACTTCTCCGGATTGAGCCGCAAGTCCACTTGGCGCAGGCTGGCGAACGTCTCCTCTAGGTCCTGAATGAGAGTCTTGACCTCCCGAGACTTCACCACAATGTCGTCGATGTAGGCCTCCGCGTTCCTCCCGAGCTGCTGGCCCAAGGTGATGTGCATCAGTCGCTGGAAGGTTGCCCCAGCGTTGCGCAACCCGAATGGCATGCAGGTATAGCAGTACACCCCGCACGGGGTCAAGAAGGCCGTCTTCTCTACGTCTTCTACTGCCATCTTGATTTGGTGGTAACCCGAGAAAGCATCCAGGAAACATAATAGGTCGCATTCGGCGGTCGAGTCGACGATCTGATCAATTCGCGGAAGCGGAAAGAGGTCCTGAGGACATGCCTTGTTGAGGTTGGTGAAGTCGACACACATGCGCTCCTTCCCGCGCTTCTTGGGCACGACAACGGGGTTCGCCAACCATTCTGGGTACCGGACCTCACAGATGACACTCCCCGCCTGTAGCTTTCGAGTTTCGTGGACGATGAAGGACTGCTTCTCCGTGGATTGCTGCCGCGCCTTCTGCTTCACTGGGCACACGTTGGGGCATACCCTCAAGTGGTGCTCGATCACTCCCCTCGGGACCCCCATTAGCTGCTTGGGCTCCCAGGCGAATACCTCCTTGTTCGCTCGCAAGAACTTCACCAATGCCTCTTCTTGGTCGGGGTCGAGGTTGGCGCCTATGGTGAAGGTGGCTCCTGAGGCCCCGTCGTGATCGAGCGGTACTTTCTTCGTCTTGGCACGATCTTGCGAAAACAACTGCTTCTTCTTTGCTGGGCAGCCCCCTGGCTCCGGAAGCTGCCTCGCTTGCAGGGCGAGCCGCCGCCGCAGCCCTGAAGGCGAGCCTGAGGGCCACCAGGGCCTCCTTGGTGTCCCAGGCCACTGTGAGAACACCTTTGCTTCCTGGCATCTTCATGAGGTTGGAGGCGGGGTGGGTTGCCGCCATGAACTGGGCCAAGGCAGGGTAGCCGAGGATGGCGTTGTATGGGAGGCCGATGCGAGCGATGTCAAAGTTGATGAGTTCGATGCGGTAGTTGTCACGGGTGCCGAAGGTGACGGGGAGGCGGATCTGCCCTAGGGGGCTGGTGGAACCGCTGCCGACCCCGGAGAAGGGCTTGGTGTGGTGGAGCCGGCCGAGCGGTACGTGGAGCAAGCTGAAGGCTTCCACGGAGAGCACATTGAGGCCCGCCCCCCATCGATGAGGGTCTTGGTGACTGCTATGTTGCAGATGGTGGGCGTGCAGAGCATCGGAAGCGCGCCTGAGCCCGCAGCGATTGCCGAGTGGTCCTCCGAGCTGAAGGTGAGGTCGGCCTGGGGCGCGGCCCATCCCGGGGGAGCCACCTGCTGCGTGCGAGCAGCGCCCACCTGGCGAACGAACTGCTTGACGTGACAACTCGAGGGCGGCGCCTACGAACCTCCTAGGAGGGCCGCGACAGCGGGGGGCGCCGGCGCCGCGATGAGCGCGATGAAGAGGTAGCACATCTCCTCCCAAGAGGCCACAGAGGACTCCGGCAGGTTAAGCAGCCAGGCGCGCGGTACGCCGGCGAGGGCCATGGGGAACCAGTTGGCCATGACCTTGTCGTCGCCTCCGGCTTCCAAAAGGGCCTCCTCGTATGCCGGCAGGAAGGCCGCCGGGTCCGCTGCGCCGTCGTAGCGAGGCGGCATCTCTGGCTTGAACTTGTGCGGCCACCGCACTTGCCACAAGGCGGGGTTGAAGGCCCAGAGACCCCTGGTGCCTCCGCGGTGACCTCCGTCCTACCGTCCTGCTGGTCTTGATCTCGTTGCACCGATATGGAAACCTTTGCTTGATGCCTCGGAACTCCTCGCCTGTGCTTGCCCCTTTAGCACCAAAGAGAAAACTGGTACTCTGCGCCCGCTGGGCCCGCCTGGCCTTGGTCATTGAGGGAGTCTTGGATTACGGGGTCCTCGAGCGTGCGGGCTATGTGACGTGGGCCGTACTGATTGGTCATGAAGAAACAAGACGGAAGACTTTCCCCCGTGTCCGGATGGGACTCTCCTTGGCGTGCGGATATGAAGATTCCTTTCTCTATAAACCGACTCTGTACAACCCTAGCCCCCTCCGGTGTCTATATAAACCAGAGGGTTTAGTCCGTAGAGGCAATCATAATCAGACAGGCTAGACATCTAGGGTTTAGCCATTACGATCTCGAGGTAGATCAACTCTTGTAAACCCTATACTCATCAAAGTCAATCAAGCAGGAAGTAGGGTATTACCTCCATCGAGAGGGCCCGAACCTGGGTAAACGTTGTGTCCCCTGCCTCCTGTTACCTTCGATCCTTAGACGCATAGTTCGGGACCCCCTACCCGAAATCTGCCGGTTTTGACACCGACATTGGTGCTTTCATTGATAGTTCCACTGTGTCATCGTCGAAAGGTTCGATGGATCCGTCGATCATCTACAACAATGCTGTTGGGAAGGAGATTTTTCACCCCGGCCAGATCTTCGAATTCGGTGGCTTCGCACTGCGCAAACTCGGTTGGCCACCTGGAGCAGATCGACAGCTACGCCCCTGGCCACCAGATCAGTTTTGGAAATCTGAACTATGTCGCTGATATCCGAGGAGACTTGATCTTCCAAGGGTTCGCGGCTTCAACCACCACTCCAGCCTTAGATCCGGAGCGCGTCACCAGGTTCAAAGACGGGAGTCTAGAGCCCGCCGGACTCTCTGCGGCTGTAGAGCTCAACACTGGAGAATCGGAGAGGATAGCGCCACCGGCAGTCATCACAAAGCCGGACTCTTCTCCCGACACTAGTGTCGGCGTTCTGGTAATGGGGGTCCCCAGACTTGCCTACCTAGGGCCCACGGCGTGGCTTTGCTAGCAGGCCTGTACGACCCATCTTCATTGACAAGGCATTCAAGACCCTCGCGAGGGGCCAAGCCTCGCGAAGCAGACGACACAAGACCTCCTCAGGGGTGGCCTCTCCAGGCAGGCTCACGAGGAGCAGAGATATAAAGGCGGGGCAAACCTCGCGAGGCTCTCGTGACGTGAGCCATGATGATCGACGCCAGGCGGGCGCCAGCGCGCGTAGCGTCCTTGTTTCCTCTTTGGTGCTAAGGGAGCAAGCACAGGTGCGGAGTACCGAGGCATCAGGCAAAGGTTTCCATATCAGTGCAACGAGACCAAGACCAGTAGGACGGCAAGACGAAGGTCACCATGGAGCCCAAGACGGCGTCATCACCAGAGCCTTTTGCATGCGAAGACCACTTTTGTCAGGATAGCTTGTACTAGTTGCCCCCTTTCAAATTAGCCCGCCGTTGTTGGCTCCCTTCCCGCTCAATATTTGGGGAGAGGACCAGGGCCTATATAAGTAGAAGTAGCCACCACAGTGGGGGAGATCTGATAACTCATTCAGAGGCATCTCACCCACACAAGTTAGTCGAGCACAAGAACACCTCAACCTCAGGAGGTTGTTCTTCCCCTTGTACTATTCATCATCAGCCCAAGAGGCAATCCACCACCACACACTGGAGTAGGGTATTACACCACAACGGTGGCCCGAACCAGTATAAATCTCATGTCTTTCTGTGTTGCGAGTTCGTCGAGTTTGTCCACGAGATCTTAGTGAGCTAGGGCGTAGATCGGTAGGAGGGAAAGAACTTCGCGCGCACCCCAGAGTTCGAACCTTAAGGGTTTTGCCAGAACCCCACATCCGACATTTGGTGCGCCAGGTAGGGGTGCGGCGTAGCTTCCCTTCCATCGATCGTCTCTCCGTCTCTCCGTCGTCACCATGGCGGACGCACGCCGTGGTCGAGCCGAGCACCGGGCTGCCCTTACCGCCCGCGTTGCTCAGACGGCTCCCGTCGGCGGGCCACCTCGCCGTTCCCCGTCACCCGCCGCCAACGCCGCCACCGGCCCGGCGGGGAACAAGCAGCAAGCGTCCTCACTGCACCCATCTGTGCGGCAGGACGGCCGCACCGCCACTCCATCGCTGACCCCAGCCGGTTCCTCGTCCCACGCACGTTGCGCTCGCATGGACGCGCAGGCCGCACTCCTCATGGTGAGCGAGCTCCTGCGCTACCGCCCGGTCGACGACCTCTACGAGGACTAGCTCGACTGCGTCGCCGAGCTCGTCCGCGCCGTGGGGGCCCCCGGTGCCATCCCTCTCTCTGCCTCGCCCTCCACCAGCCAAGGGCGACGCGGCTCATGGAGCGCCTCCACCACCTCTGCCCCAAGACGATGCCTTGGCACCAAGGCGGGCGGCCCCATGGTGCGATCCACCACGCCTGGTGCCCGCGCGCGAAGAGAGAAGCTGCCAAGAAATTCCTTGGCCGCGAGAAGCTGCACCTGCGCTCCCCGTGCCACCTCGCCAAAACCGCGCGCCACCCGCGGTGGCGGCACGCGGGCCTCGTCAAGACCAAGCTCCACCTTCGAGATGGGCCCCGGCAACCACGGCCGGCTGCCGCGCCTTCACCCCCGAGCTGCGTAGCGTCACCTGGCCGGGCAAGTTCAAGCCGGATCTGCCTCCTCGCTATGACGGCACCCTCGACCCCGCGGAGTTCCTGCAGCTCTACGAGCTGAGCTTCGAAGTAGCTAACGGCGACGAGAAAGTCATGGCGAACTGGTTTCCTATGGCTCTCAAGGATGGTGCCCGCTCCTGGCTCCTGAACCTGCCGCAAGGCTCGATCTCCTCCTAGGACGAGATGCGCGACTGCTTCATTGCCAACTTCCAGGGCACTCGCGACCGCCGGCCGGCCGCGGGTGACCTGTGACGCATCAAACAACCAGAAGAGACCCTCCAGAAGTACATCCAACGCTTCAACAACACCCGCCTTAAGATCCCCAAGGTGACGGATGAGGCCATCATCTCCGCGTTCTCCGACGGTGTCCACGACGTCAAGATGAAGGAAGAGCTCGCTATCCACGAGGAGCTGTGCACATCTCAGGAGCTGTTCAACCTGGCGACCAAGCGTGCAAGGGCTGAGGAGGGGTGCCTCTCCCTCCTCGAGCTGCCAGCTGCGGGTGCAGAGGAGAAGAAGGCCAAGGCCAAGGACGTGAAGTGCAAGGAAGCAGCCGTGCTCGTAGCAGAGCCGGACACCAAGTGAGGCAGGGACCAGCCCGAGTCATCCAAGAGCAGCCGACCGTTCTGCGCCTTCAACAACCTGAACACCCACAATACCAGTGACTGTCTAGAGCTCAGATCCATTCGTGAAGGACGCTACGGTCGACGCCCCGAGCGCAGCGACCGGGGCTACGACCGAGGAGGAGGACGTGGTGGCGGACGCTGGGACGAACACGGCCCGCGCGAGGAGTGGCGCGACCGGCCTCGTGAGGACCGCTGGCAGGATCATCCTCGCGAGGGCGCCTGGAGAGACCAGCCTCGCGAGGACCGTCCTCAGGGCAACACCAGTCTTCCCCCGCTGCCGCCACCACCAAGAAGGAACGGCGATCACCATCAGGACGAGGGGGCTGGGGGCTTCCAGGAGCCGCGCGCTATCACCTGCATCTTAGGCGGAGCCCAGGCCCCAGCCTCGCAGCGCATCTTCAAATAGTTTGCTTGTGAAGTGAATGCAGTCCTCCCCAAGCTCGAGGCCACGCGCCCGCTCAGGTGGTCCCAGTGCGCCATCACCTTCAACTCGGCAGACCAGCTCAAGTGCGCAGCACCGCTGGCGCCCTCCCGATGCTTTGCTCATCAGTCATTAGCAACATACAAGTCACCAAGACCCTCATCGACGGCGGCGCAGGGCTCAACGTCCTGTCCGTCGACACGTTCGACAACCGTCAAGTGCCCTATGACCAGCTTCAGCCTACCAAGCCTTTCTCAGGAGTGACCGACGGTTCCACCACATCGATAGGGCAGGTCCGCCTCCCTGTCACCTTCGGGGAACGCAAGAACTACCGCACCGAGCTCATCGACTTCGACGTCGCACACATCCGCCTGCCATACAATGCCATCCTTGGTATCCAGCCCTGGCCAAGTTCATGGCGGTCACACACCACGGCTACAACGTGCTCAAGATGCCAGCAGCGGAATCATCACGGTCCCATGTGAAGAGAGAGATGCGGTATGATCCCTCGAGCGTGCCTTCCAAGCTGCAGCAATCGACAACCCCGACAGCAAAGGCAAGGGCCCTCCTGAGGCCCTCCCCAAGAAGAAGAAGCAGCTGCACCGTGCAAGATCTCAGGAGGATGGCGTCGTAATTGGGACCTCGTCAGGATCAGCGCCCGCTCCAGGGGCGCCTCCCTCCATCGCATCGGAAGGCGCGCCCGGCACCCTCCTCGGGCAGCGGTCGGGGGCTCTCTTCTAGAGGGTCTCAGACCTTGCCTACCTCACGAGGGAGGCTCTTGTGCACCACTTGGAGGCATGCTCCGCAGCACGTTTCCCTCAGGAGAACACAGGGCAAGGAGCGCCCACCAGTCAGGAGTTCATCACCAAGACCACTCAAGAACTACAAGACGCAAGGGCCATGCGCAGCAACCGCCGCTCACGAGGCGCAGCTCCCCATCCAGGCGAGGATGCCGGGCTGCACGTCTGCATCGACGTTTCAGGGCTCAACAGGGCCGCATCTCAGGAGCCTTTCTGGCCTTCGCGCGTGGGCCATTGCAAGGGTCCACCACACAGCTACGTTCGCATGCCCTTCGGCTTGCCGAGCATGTCGTCAGCCTATCAGCGCAACATGTAGCGTGTCCTGGCGGCCCAGGAGGCCAGGCACCACGCCGTCCTGGCAGAGATGGAGACGGTCCTCAAGGAACCACCTGAGCCCCCAGAGCCTCCCGAGGCTCAGGGCCCCGGTGGCTCGTGAGGAGCCACTTCGCCGCGTACCTTCAACTGCCCAACTCTCCTTCGTCAACAGAACCAAGTGACATTTTCCAAGTTCGTTTAGCTGGGAGCGCCCCTCGGGCCGCATTATTCCCAGGCCGCGTGGGTCCATCCTCTGTGGCATGTATCCTTTTCTTATGTCTTTAGTTTACCTTGCTGGGGGCGCCCCTCGGGCTGCATCATCCCCAAGCCACTTGGGCCTGACCCAGTGGCATGTATCTTCCTGCATTTACCCAAGCTGATTTGCCTTCCATGCTCAATCTGCCTATGATTATCACCTGCTCGATTGCCGCCCGCCACGGGTACATCCCTTCATCATGCAATTCGCTTGCGCGTTAAAAGGGGGGCTCCTGAGCATCGCGACTCAGGAGCTCTTACTGGCTCTCTAGCCCTCACCCCCTGGCCTTGACCACGGCATCACGACCTGGCATACAAGCGGCGGCTAAGCTCGCTCGAGGGCCGGGACCTGAGGACGTAGAGCGCTTGCACCTAACCGTCTCGCAGGAACGCACAGCTATCAAAGACTCAAGACCAGGCGCAACCCGCCTTGAGGTAGGGCCTCGTGAGTCCCGTGCTGGCTCATGAGTGCCCAGATACACCTCGCAGCCCTGCTGTGCAAGCCACGTGTCAGGGCGGGGCTATACACGCCCCGGGGGCTCCTCCCGGAGTGGGCCCCCCTCCCACGCATAAGTGGAAGCACCATGCTCCGCGCTGGCCGTCGACACTGCCGAGGAGCGGCTATGCCCGTGCACAAGCGGAAGCAATATGCTCCGCGCTGGTGATAAACAACTGAGGGCGGCTCCACGGTCGTACCAACCTCAGGGAGCCCCAGAGCTCAGCGTCCGGCCTCACCGCAAACGCCTCCCCTCGGGAGAGGTGCGTGAGGGGGCTGGACACGGGGGCTGCGCTCGGGTCACGCCCAAGCGTACGCCACCCAACCAGGTCTCCCGGGCCTGGGGGCTGCGCTCGGGTCACGCCCAAGCGCACGCCGCTCAAACAGGTTTCCCGGACCTGGTCGTCGCACGCCCCTCCCGAGGCCTCGGCGAGGGCAGGTATGGAAATTGTTTGCGCGTCAAGGGGGACTCCTGAGCATCGCTACTCAAGAGCCTAACTGGTCACGTAGCCCCTCACTCCTTGGTCCGTCCTGGTCTCCGGTCGGCCCAACGGCGGTTGAGGTATGCGCGGGGCCGGCCTCTGCCGACGTAGAACATTAATCTATCCTCGCGCACTCTTCCTATAAGTTGTTTGCGCGTCAAGGGGGACTCCTGAGAATCGCGACTCAGGAGCCTAACTGGTCACGTAGCCCCTCACTCCTTGGTCAGTCCTGGTCTCCAGTCGGCCCAACGGCGGTTGAGGTATGCGTGGGGCCGGGCTCTGCCAACGCAGAACATAAAGCGGATAGGAAGAAAATCGCAAAATCTCGAAGCAAATATTACAAAACATATTGTCCTCACAATATCGAATGAAAGTTTAACACCTCCACGAGGCCTGATGCATATTACAGGAACGAAACAGGAAAGTAGCCGCAGGTCACCCCTGGACACCGCCATCGCCTACGGAAGGTGCTCCTCCTTGGGTAACGACGTCTTCACCTGGAGCCACAGGATCGGCGGCACCACTGGACAAGGGTGCGGAGGCAAAGCCGCGGAACTTCTTCAGCAGGGCCTCCACCTGACCTTGCAGGCCGCGGAGGCGGCTGCGCAGTGATCATCAGCCACATGCTCCAGTAGCTCGTCAAGACAAGCGCTGGGGTCGCGAAGGTGCAAATGGCTGAAGACACGAGTCAATGCAGCTGAAGACAGGACGCGAGCTTCTGCCTCTGCCATGGGACCGATACCATCCACGACTTCCTCAAGCGCCTTCACCAAGAGAGGAAGCAGCAGGGCAGGGCCGTACTCATCAGTGGTCAGCGGCCTCTCCAAGCCGTGCTCGTAGAGCATCTTCAGCGCTGCGCGAGACCTCTTCTCGAGATCGGCAAAAGCCACGCGGTCTTCGGCCAGGACCAGCGCCTTGGCATCAAGATCGGCCTCCCTCGCCTTCACCTTCCGCTCCAGCTCTTCCAGTCGGCTGCGCTCGGCGGCCTGCGTCTTCCCCAGCTCCTCCAGCTCAGCGTCACGGTTCTTGACGGCGTCCTCCCGGGCCTTCATCTCCTCCTCCTTCACCAGGCGGCTGCGTGCTTCTTCGGCATGCTTGTCGTGCATGCTCTTCAGCTCATCCTCCTGCTCTCGACAGCGGTCGCGGGCGGCCTTGGCGTCTTTCAGTGCCGCCTCGCGATCGGCTGCAGCATTGGCAGCGCTCTGCTTCTCCTTCTCGGAAGACACCGCAGCCTGGCTCAGCGTTGCGCAGACCACCGAGTCAGAGTGAAGCCAGCCAGAGGCCAGCTCCAGGCGCCCGACGACCAGACGCGGGTCCGCGCTCAGGAGATCTGCCTGCAGTTGGGTCATCTCCAAAAGAGCACGTTCCAGGACGGCACCAGAGGCAGAAGAACCTAGGAGTGGAGGTGCAGAAGTGGGAGGAGGCGACGCCGTCACCAAGGCTTGGGAGAATGCGGGTTCCGGAGCAGTCGGGGCCTCTTCAACTGAGCCGGACGCCAGCACTTCAGGAGCCAGAGGGGCCATGGGGGCTGACTCCTCCTGGCGATGCTCCCCTTGGCCCCGCGAAGACGACCGGGCTGGGGAGTTGCGAGTGCTGCTGCCTCCTTTCTCTGCGGAGGAAGGCGCGGCCGCCGTATCCCCCTTCCTTTTCTTCGCCGAAGGCGTCGGCCTGATCAACCAAAGGTGAACGCCAGGAAATAACAAGTACAGGCAGGGATAAGACGAAGCTCAAGGCACTTACCGATCCACCGCGACGTATTCCACCTTTCACTTGGGGAGCTTGAAGCCCGAGAGTATCGGAGCCTGGGGAGTAGGCGCGCGGGTTCCGGGGGCAGAAGACGGCGCAGCAGGAGGGCTGGAGACAGCCCCAGGCGGCGTCAAGGCGGAGGCAGCATCCCGAGGGATCAGTGACGACCTACTCCTTGTCAGGACGACGGGCAGTTCTCCCTCCTCCTGGCGGGCATCAACCTCGGCGTCGTCGGGAAGGGCGCGGAGGATTTCAGCCTTGCTCATGGGGGAGTTTTCCCCCATCTCTTCGAGGGTCGCCTCCGAGTCCCCCTCCTCTTCTTTCTCCCCGCGGGAGTCGTCAGAAGATAGCTCCACCAGCTTCGGCACCGCCGGGGCTCCGGAGAGCGCAGGCGGCACCAGCCCGCGTGCGTCGAAGGTCGGCCTGGAAGCCACAAGTGGCTCCCAGTCCTTGCGGAGGAACAAAGGGGTGAAGGCGCTCGGTGGGTACTCCTGGTTATCCCCAACCAGGAGGCGCAGGACGGCGGCCAGTTCGTCGTCAGGCAGGGCCCCCGGCCTCAGGCGGATCTTGTCTTCTCCATCTCCAAGCTTCCAAAAGGGGCGCGAACGCGCCTGGAGCGGGGCGACGCGCAACATCAAGAACTCCCTCAGGAGCATGGCCCCTGTGACCTTCGCCGCCTTCGCGTTGCCTGGCTTCAGGTCGGTCTGCATCTGCCCCAACACAGACGACGCCCGCTCATCAGCAAGCTTCGCACAGGGCCACCCTTTGTTGAACTGGGGCGCCTCCGTTGGCAAGGAGAAACATGGATGGGCGCGCTTGGCGTCCATCATGACCCACTTGGCTCGGATATTGTCTGCCCTCTTCCCGGTGCTCGAGATTTAGTTGGCCTTGCCAGATGCGATGAAATTGGCGCACCCGGAGATGTGTCCATCGCTGACGCGAAGGAAGAAGAAGTGGCGTAGAAGCGCCACGGATGGCATCACAACAAGGTACGCCTCACAGTAGTAGGCGAAGATGGACAGGAGGAGGATAGTGTTGGGGTGGAGGTGCAACGCCTGCAGCCCGTAGTGGTCGAGGACCTCATAAAAGAAACCGGAGAAGGGGGGAACCAATCCGACGGCGATGCTGCTCGAGAATAAGGGGAAGAAGGTGCTTCCCTCAGGCTCTGGCACGTCGGAGGCAAGCCAGAGCTCCGTCTTCCCCCCTTCATTGCTCTCCCCCGCTGTCAGCAGGCGCGCGGAGGCAAGGCTCTTTTCTGTGACGGTGTGTGCTTCAAGAGCTGGCTCGTACCAAGCCGGCACCGAGGAGGGCTTGACCTTGCGCGTCGCCATGGGTCACAGATGCGGAGCAAGGTGGGAGTGGATCTGCAGATTTCGGCGGCGAGGAGCGAGAAAGGGGATCTGGAGCAAGGCAAGGAAGAAGCAATGAAGGCAAGCGCTGTCTGCGCTAGCCTTTTGTCAGGTCGGGCAGTTGCCGAGGCAGCGTGGGGAAGTGGAGACGCCCACGTCCAATCAACCGCCACGCGTCAATCGAGGGCGCAGGCTTTTGGGGCATGCGGCGCTCCGTACTTGACCTTTGGCTTTGCCTCGAAGCCAAGCCCGAGCCCGCCTTGGGCCCGAGGGCTACTGTCGGCGTTCTGGGAACGGGGGTCCCCAGACTTGCCTGCCTTCGGCCCATGGTGTGGATTTGCTAGCAGGCCTGTACGGCCCATCTTCATTGACAAGGCATTCAAGACCCTCGCGAGGGGCCAAGCCTCGTGAAGCAGACGACGCAAGACCTCCTCAGGGGCGGCCTCTTCAGGCAGGCTCACGAGGAGCGGAGATATCAAGGCGGGGCAAACCTCGCGAGGCTCTCGTGATGTGAGCCATGTCGATCGACGCCAGGCGGGCGCCAGCGCGTGCAGCGTCCTTGTTTCCTCTTTGGTGCCAAGGGAGCAAGCGCAGGCGCGGAGTACCGAGGCATCAGGCAAAGGTTTTCATATCAGTGCAATGAGACGAAGACCAGCAGGACAACAAGACGGAGGTCACCATGGAGCCCAAGACGGCGTCATCACCAGAGCCTTTTGCAGGCGAAGACCACTTTTGTCAGGATAGCTTGTACTAGCTGTCCCCTTTCAAATTAGCCCGCTGTTGTTGGCTCCCTTCCCTCTCAATATTTGGGGAGAGGACCAGGGCCTATATAAGTAGAACTAGCCACCACAGTGGGGGAGATCTGATAACTCATTCAGAGGCATATCACCCACACAAGTTAGTCGAGCACAAGAACACCTCAACCTCAGGAGGTTGTTCCTCCCCTTGTACTGTTCATCATCAGCTCAAGAGGCAATCCACCACCACACACTGGAGTAGGGTATTACACCACAACGGTGGCCCAAACCAGTATAAATCTCGTGTCTTTCTGTGTTGCGAGTTCGTCGAGTTCGTCCGCGAGATCTTAGTGAGCTAGGGCGTAGATCGGTAGGAGGGAAAGAACTTCGCACGCACCCCAGAGTTCGAACCTTAAGGGTTTGCCGGAACCCCACATCCGACAACTAGCTTTGAGCCCTCGAAGTCCGCGTCATGCAAGCTCGGCCAGGGAACTTCGGTCCCCATCCAAACCTCACTCTTAAACGAGGCTCTGGACTTAATGCGATCCCTCGCCATCATAGAGGAACCGCTTCCGAATTGCGCCCAGCCCGGACTAGGGGCTGAAAATAGGGAATTTGACTTCCCACCCACCATCCACTTTATAGCCACTGTCGAGGATCTAACTGACATGCTTGACTACGCCTCCGAAGACATCGACGGTATGGACAACGATGCCAGAGAGGAGCGGGCCCAAAATCCGCCGTTCACCGGACGCTGGACGGCCACTTCCTCATACGACGTGTACATGGTGGACACACCTAAAGAAGGCGGCATCGATGAGGAGAAGGACCCAGTCGAGGATAAACCTCCTGAGATACCACCGAAACATCGATGTGAGCGGCGCCGCTCTAAATCGCGTCACGAAAAAGACAGCAATACCGGCACCGGAAACAATGATACTCTGGAGAATGCCGAAGACCAAGAAGACCCCATCGAACCAACATCCGAACAGGATGATCGGGAGGACGGGCAAGTCAAACCTGACGAGCAAGCAGGGAACAAAGACTCGGAGGATAGCAACTATCTACCACTCTCCGAGGACGACGTGCGCCTCGGCGACGAAGATTTTATCATGCCAGAGGAACCCCTCGAACAAGAGCGCTTTAAGTGCCGGCTAATAGCCACAGCAAGAAGCCTAAAAAAGAAACAGCAGAAGCTTCAAGCTGACCAAGATCTGCTCAACGACAGATGGACTAACGTCCTGGCAGCCGAAGAACACGGCCTCGAACGCCCAACAAAGAGTTACCCGAAGCGTAAGCTGCTACCCCAATTCAACGATGAGGCGCTGGAGCCTATACCACCCGCGTGTAACGCGGCTGACGGACCCGACCGACCACCACGTGTCCGGGACAAAACGACAACTCAAGCCGAACACCAGACTGCACCACCTCGCCGTAAAAGTAGAGAAACAACAGCTCGGGGATACACATATGACCTACGATAGGACCTGGAAAATAGAGCAGGTCATACCAGATCAATCTACGAATCATGGGGCATGCCCCGGCGTGAGAAGACGGCTATCAAGCCTGGCGTGACAAGCATAACCACGCCCGGGCCGAAAACCACATACAGACTTCATCCGAGCTGCGTCGTGGCATGGCCCAATATAGAGGCGCCGCACACCCCCTATGTTTCACCGATGAGGTAATGGAGCACCAGTTCCCAGAATTTAAACCCATGAACATTGAATCATACGACAGCACAACAGATCCCGCAGTATGGATTGAAGATTTTCTTCTCCACATTCACATGGCTCACGGTGATGATCTACACGCCATTAAATACCTTCCCCTAAAACATAAGGGGCCAGCTCGGCACTGGTTAAACAATGTCCTAGAAAACTCTATTGGAAGTTGGGAAGACTTGGAAGATGCCTTTAGAGACAACTTCCAAGGCACTTATATCCGGCCTCCGGATGCCGATGACCTCAGTCATATAGTCCAGCAGCCCGGAGAGTCGGCCAGGAAATTCTGGACCTGGTTCCTAATTAAAAAGAATCAGATTGTTGACTGTCCGGATGCTGAAGCCCTAGCGGCCTTTAAACACAGCATCCACGACGAATGACTCGCCCGACACCTCGTCCAAGAAAAGCCGATGTCCATGGCAGCCCTTACAGCACTAATGACCCACTTTTGCGCGGGCGAAGATAGCTGGCTAGCCCGCAGCAGCAACAATACCAGCGACCCTGGCACTTCGGAAGCTAGAAACGGCAACGTAAGGCCCCGAGGCAACAAACATAAGCGTCAAAGCAGCAATGATAATACAGAGGATACGACGGTCAACGGAAGAAGCTATTCAAACGAAACAAAGATGGTTCATCAAGCCTGGACCGAATACTTGATCGACCATACCAGATCCATGGCACTCCTGACAAGCCTGCCAACCACACCAATAGAAGTTGTTGGGTCTTCAAACAGGCCGGCAAGTTAAATGCCGAACATAAGGAGAAAGGGTCACCCAGCGAGGACGACGATGAGGAACCTCGCGCACCGAAAACAGAGCGGCAGAAGAAATTTCCCCCCAAAGTCAAAACGGTGAATATGATATACGTCACTCATATCCCCAAGAGGGAGCGCAAGCGCGCGCTAAGGGACGTCTATGCGATAGAGCCAGTCGCCCCAAAATTCAACCCATGGTCGGCATGTCCTATCACCTTCGAGCGCAGGGACCATCCGACCAGTATTCGTCATGGAGGTTTGGCCGCATTGGTCCTCGACCCAATCGTTGATGGATTCCACCTTACGCGAGTCCTCATGGACGGCGGCAGTAGCCTTAACCTGCTCTATCAGGACACAGTCCGCAAGATGGGTATTGATCCGTCAAGAATCAAGCCCACTAAAACTACCTTCAAAGGAGTAATACCTGGTGTAGAGGCCCGCTGCACGGGCTCAATCACATTGGAGGTCATCTTCGGTTTGCCGGACAACTTCCGCAACAAAGACTTGATCTTCGACATCGTCCCCTTCCGCAGTGGCTACCATGCACTGCTCAGACGAACCGCGTTCGCTCGCTTCAATGCAGTCCCGGACTATGCCTATCTCAAACTCAAGATGCCTGGACCACTCGGTGTTATAACAGTCAATGGAAACATGGAACGCTCCCTCCATACTGAGGAGCACACCGCGGCCCTAGCAGCGGAAGTACAGGGTGGCCTTATCAAGCCAACTATTACATCGGCGGCCAAGTCCCCGGACACCGTCAAACGAGTCCGGACTACCCCACAGTACGATAGTCCAGCTCGTCAGGAGCTCGATTAGCAATTCGGCCTCCATCTCAGCCCCTACCAAATTGTGGCATATGTACCACGCGTACATAATTATGCACTAAAGATACCATGGGAAAGGATGGAGGCATAATAAAGATAAGGTCCACAATACAGCTAGACCCTATCAGGACACTCATATTTCTTTTTTCTCTCCTTTTTTTTCCAGGTTCCTTACAACCCATATCACCTTTTCGACGGTACCAAGGCCTCTTTTTGAGGCCTATTATAAAAACACCGACCGATGATCCTCTCGAAGGACAATACACCAAGGAGAAAAGCAGTGTAGACGCGTGGCAGAGTACCTAAAGGGTCTTTAAAGATCACCTCGTCCGTTTTCAGGACACATACACAGCTTTCCCTCGTGCCCGACATGTAAAATAGCCTTGTTGCTTACTGCACTATTTGTACCAATACGTTTTGACGTATCGATCAGACTATAACGGAAATGGTTTCTAGCCCAACCTATGCGGTACTAGCCTACCTCTTCATCTGTATTTCCCTATTTTTGTTCGATTGTCATGTACACATCGGTACGACTTAAATCGCCAGGGGCTCTACTGAGCCACGTACATTTCCTAAATACTAAATAAAGTCCGAACACTTTCATAGTACAATTCGGCGTCCCGAATATAGCATTATATGCATCGGCTCTGAATCATGTCTTTGGTCAATAGCTGGGTTGCCCGGCTCCTGTGCTTACTACCTTACGTTCCGCTTGTTCGACCAAGGTAGTAAAGGGAGAACTACTGCGATTGTGTTTCCGGTTCATCCGGAAAAACACCTCAGTAGAGAAAGCCGAAAACTGAGTGTCATGATGTGGCGAGAGCTGGTCAGCTATTCGGTGACTAAGTATAAATCTCTTGCGATTTTTTCCGCATTATGCGATAGGCCGGCCTCCACCCGATCGGGCATTCATAGCACCCAAGTTCGGATAATCGAACAATACTAGGGGCTGCGCCCACACTCCCACTGTAAAACTCCTACGGCTAAGTGAGAGCGATAAAGCCACATAGTCCGATTGCCTGGTTCGCCGCACTAACACCTCCTTCACGGACCAAGACGTTGGGTCAAGTGTGTTTAAGTGCTATCCCGAACACCCCCGTACTACCTACGTGGGGGCTGAAGCCGACGACTGGCCAACTCTCAGCTGTCATAAACAGCCGCACAGGAGGAGATATTTTAAAGAAAAACAAGCAACATATCATACATAAGCCTTGTTTCATAATACATGATTGGACAACATACATATTCATTAAAAATGATGTCCTTCAAACACTGGCCCTCTACAATGCGGGGTCCTTCCAGGACATCACCAAAATGTTAGGGAACGTAGTAATTTCAAAAAAAAAGCCTACGCACACGCAAGATCATGGTGATGCATAGCAACGAGAGGGGAGAGTGTGTCCACGTACCCTCGTAGACCGAAAGCGGAAGCGTTATGACAACGCGGTTGATGTAGTCGTACGTCTTCATCCGACCGATCCAAGTACCGAACGTACGGCACCTCCGAGTTCAGCACACGTTCAGCTCGATGACGTCCCTCAAACTCCGATCCAGCCGAGCTTTAAGGGAGAGTTCCGTCAGCACGACGGCGTGGTGACGATGATGATGTTCTACCGACGCAGGGCTTCGCCTAAGCACCGGTACAGTATTATCGAGTTGGACTATGGTGGAGGGGGGCACCGCACACGGCTAAAAGATCAAACGATCAATTGTTGTGTCTATGGGGTGCCCCATGCCCCCATATATAAAGGAGCAAGGGGGGTGGCGGCCGGCCAAGGAGGAGGGCGCGCCAAGGGGGGAGTCCTACTCCCACCGGGAGTAGGACTCCTCCTTTCCTTGTTGGAGTAGAGAAGGGAAGGGAGAAGGAAAAGGAAGGAAGGGGGCGCCCCCTCCCTAGTCCAATTTGGACTAGTCCATGGGGAGGGGTGCGGCCACCCTTTGGGGCCTTTCTCTCCTTTCCCGTATGGCCCATTAAGGCCCAATACGAATTCCCGTAACTCTCCGGTACTCCGAAAAATAAGTCCGAATATAGTCGTCCAATATATTGATCTTTACGTCTCGGTCATTTCAAGACTCCTCGTCAAGTCCCTGATCTCATCCGGGACTCCGAACTCCTTCGGTACATCAAAATACATAAACTCATAATATAACCGTCATCTAACTTTAAGCGTGCGGACCCTACGGGTTCGAGAACTATGTAGACATGACCGAGACACGTCTCCGGTCAATAACCAATAGCGGAACCTGGATGCTCATATTGGCTCCCACATATTCCACGAAGATCTTTATCGGTCAAACCGCATAACAACATACGTTGTTCCCTTTGTCATCGGTATGTTACTTGCCCGAGATTCGATCGTCGGTATCTCAATACCTAGTTCAATCTCGTTACCGGCAAGTCTCTTTACTCGTTCCGTAATACATCATCCCGCAAATAACTCATTAGTTACAATGCTTGCAAGGATTATAGTGATGTGCATTACTGAGTGGGCCCAGAGATACCTCTCTGACAATCGGAGTGACAAATCCTAATCTCGAAATACGCCAACCCAACAAGTACCTTTGGAAGCACCAGTAGAGCACCTTTATAATCACCCAGTTATGTTGTGACGTTTGGTAGCACACAAAGTGTTCCTCCGGTAAACGGGAGTTGCATAATCTCATAGTCATAGGAACATGTATAAGTCATGAAGAAAGCAATAGCAACATACTAAACGATCGAGTGCTAAGCTAACGGAATGGGTCAAGTCAATTACATCATTCTCCTAATGATGTGATCCCGTTAATCAAATGACAACTCATGTCCATGGCTAGGAAACTTAACCATCTTTGATTCAACGAGCTAGTCAAGTAGAGGCATACTAGTGACACTATGTTTGTCTATGTATTCACACATGTATCAAGTTTCCGGTTAATACAATTCTAGCATGAATGATAAACATTTATCATGAAATAAGGAAATAAATAATTACTTTATTATTTCCTCTAGGGCATATTTCCTTCAGTCTCCCACTTGCACTAGAGTCAATAATCTAGTTCACATCACCATGTGATTTAACACCAATAGTTCACATCACCATGTGATTAACACCCATAGTTCACATCGTCATGTGACCAATACCCAAAGGGTTTACTAGAGTCATTAATCTAGTTCACATCGCTATGTGATTAACACCCAAAGAGTACTAAGGTGTGATCATGTTTTGCTTGTGAGATAATTTTAGTCAACGGGTCTGTCACATTCAGATCCGTAAGTATTTTGCAAATTTCTATGTCTACAATGCTCTGCACGGAGGTAATCTAGCTAATTGCTCCCACTTTTAATATGTATCTAGACCGAGACTTAGAGTCATCTAGATTAGTGTCAAAACTTGCATCGACGTAACCCTTTACGACGAACCTTTTGTCACTTCCATAATCGAGAAACATATGCTTATTCCAGTAAGGATAATTTTGACCGCTGTCCAGTGATCTACTCCTAGATCACTATTGTACTCCCTTGCCAAAATCAGTGTAGGGTATATAATAGATCTGGTACACAGCATGGCATACTTTATAGAACCTATGGTCAAGGCATAGGGAATTACTTTCATTCTTATTCTATCTTCTGCCGTGGTCGGGCTTTGAGTCTTACTCAATTTCACACCTTGTAACACAGGCAAGAAACTCTTTCTTTGACTGTTCCATTTTGAACCACTTCAAAATCTTGTTAAGGTATGTACTCATTGAAAACACTTATCAAGCGTCTTGATCTATCCCTATAGATCTTGATGCTCAATATGTAAGCAGCTTCACCGAGGTCTTTCTTTGAAAAACTCCTTTCAAACACTCCTTTATGCTTTGTAGAATAATTCTACATTATTTCCGATCAACAATATGTCATTCACATATACTTATCAGAAATGCTGTAGTGCTCCCACTCACTTTCTTGGAAATATAGGCTTCACCGCAAGTCTGTATAAAACTATATCCTTTGATCAACTTATCAAAGCGTATATTCCAACTCCGAGATGCTTGCACCAGTCCATAGATGGATCGCTGGAGCTCGCATATTTTGTTAGCACCTTTAGGATTGACAAAACCTTCTGATTGCATCATATACAACTCTTCTTTAATAAATCCATTAAGGAATGCAGTTTTGTTTATCCATTTGCCAGATTTCATAAAATGCGGCAATTGCTAACATGATTCAGACAGACTTAAGCATAGATACGAGTGAGAAACTCTCATCGTAGTCAACACCTTAAACTTGTCGAAAACCTTTTTGCGAAAATTCTAGCTTTGTAGTTAGTAACACTACTATCAGCGTCCGTCTTCCTCTTGAAGATCCATTTATTTTCTATGGCTTGCCGATCATCGGGCAAGTCAACCAAAGTCCACACTTTGTTCTCATACATGGATCCCATCTCAGATTTCATGGCCTCAAGCCATTTTGCGGAATCTGGGATCATCATCGCTTCCTCATAGTTCGTAGGTTCGTCATGATCAAGTAACATGATCTCCAGAACAGGATTACCGTACCACTCTGGTGTGGATCTTACACTGGTTGACCTACGAGGTTCGGTAGTAACTTGATCTGAAGTTTCATGATCATCATCATTAGCTTCCTCACTAATTGGTGTAGGTGTCACAGGAACCTGTTTCTGTGATGAACTACTTTCCAATAAAGAGCAGGTACAGCTACCTCATCAAGTTCTACTTTCCTCCCACTCTCTTCTTTCGAGAGAAACTCCTTCTCTAGAAAGGATCTATTCTCAGCAACGAATATCTTGCCTTCGGATCTATGATAGAAGGTGTACCCAACATTTTCTTTTGGGTATCCTATGAAGACGCACTTCTCCGATTTGGGTTTGAGCTTATCAAGTTGAAACTTTTTCATATAAGAATCGCAACCCCAAACTTTAAGAAACGACAACTTTGGTTTCTTGCCAAACCACAGTTCATACGGTGTCGTCTCAAACGGATTTAGATGGTGCCCTTTTTAACGTGAATGCAGCTGTCTCTAATGCATAACCCCAAACTGATAGCGGTAAATCAGTAAGAGACATCATAGATCGCACCGTATCTAGTAAAGTACGATTACGATGTTCGGACACACCATTACGCTGTGGTGTTCTGGGTGGCGTGAGTTGCGAAACTATTCCGCATTGTTTCAAATGAAGACCAAACTCATAACTCAAATATTCTCCTCCACGATCAGATCATAGAAACTTTATTTTCTTGTTACGATGATTTTCAACTTCACTCTGAAATTCTTTGAACTTTTTCAAATATTTCAGACTTATGTTTCATTAAGTAGATATACCCATATCTGCTTAAATCATCTGTGAAGGTGAGAAAATAATGATATCCGCCACGAGCCTCAACATTCATCGGACCACATACATCTGTATGTATGATTTCCAACAAATCTGTTGCTCTCTCCATAGTTCGGGAGAACGGCGTTTTAGTCATCTTGCCCATGAGGCACGGTTCGCAAGTTCCAAGTGATTCATAATCAAGTGATTCCAAAATCCCATCAACATGGAGTTTCTTCATGTGCTTTACACCAATAAGACCTAAACGGCAGTGCCACAAATAAGTTGCACTATCATTATTAACTTTGCATCTTTTGGCTTCAATATTATGAATATGTGTATCACTATGATCGAGATCCTACGAACCATTTTCATTGGGTGTGTAACCATATAAGGTTTTATTCATGTAAACAGAACAACAATTGTTCTCTAACTTAAATGAATAACCGTATTGCAATAAACATGATCAAATCATATTCATGCTCAACGTAAACACCAAATAACACTTATTTAGGTTCAACACTAATCCCAAAAGTATAGGGAGTGTGCGATGATGATCATATCAATCTTGGAACTACTTCCAACACACATCGTCACCTCGCCTTTTACTAGTCTCTGTTTATTCTGCAACTCCCGTTTCGAGTTACTACTCTTAGCAACTGAACCAGCATCAAATACCGAGGGGTTGCTATAAACACTAGTAAAGTACACATCAATAACATGTATATCCAATATACCTTTGTTCACTTTGCCATCCTTCTTATCCACCAAATACTTGGGGTAGTTCCGCTTCCAGTGACCAGTCCCTTTGCAGTAGAAGCACTTAGTCTGAGGCTTAGGACCAGACTTAGGCTTCTTCACTTGAGCAGCAACTTGCTTGCCGTTCTTCTTGAAGTTCCCCTTCTTCCCTTTGCCCTTTTCTTGAAACTAGTGGTCTCGTCAACCATCAACACTTGATGTTTTTCTTGATTTCTACCTTCGTCGATTTCAGCATCACGAAGAGCTCAGGAATTACTTTCGTCATCCCTTGCATACTATAATTCATCACGAAGTTCTACTAACTTGGTGATGGTGACTAGAGAATTTTGTCAATCACTATTTTATCTGGAAGATTAACTCCCACTTGATTCAAGCGATTGTAGTACCCAGACAATCTGAGCACATGCTCACTGCTTGAGCTATTCTCCTCCATCTTTTAGCTATAGAACATGTTGGAGACTTCATATCTCTCAACTCGGGTATTTGCTTGAAATATTAACTTCAACTCCTGGAACATCTCATATGGTCCATGACGCTCAAAACGTCTTTGAAGTCCCGATTCTAAGCCGTTAAGCATGGTGCACTAAACTATCAAGTAGTCATCATATTGAGCTAGCCAAACATTCATAACGTCTGCATCTGCTCCTGCAATAGGTCTGTCACCTAGCGGTGCATCAAGGACATAATACTTCTGTGCAGCAATGAGGATAATCCTCAGATCACGGATCCAATCCGCATCTTTGCTACTAACATCTTTCAACATAATTTTTCTCTAGGAACATATCAAAAATAAACACAGGGAAGCAACAACGTGAGCTATTGATCTACAACATAATTTGCAAATACTACCAGGACTAAGTTCATGATAAATTTAAGTTCAATTTAATCATATTACTTAAGAACTCCCGCTTAGATAGACATCCCTCTAATCCTCTAAGTGATCACGTGATCCATATCAACTAAACCATAACCGGTCATCACGTGAAATGGAGTAGCTTTCAATGGTGAACATCATTATGTTGATCATATCTACTATATGATTCACGCTCGACCTTTCGGTCTCAGTGTCCCGAGGCCATATCTGCATATGCTAGGCTCGTCAAGTTTAACCTGAGTATTCTGCGTGTGCAAAACTGGCTTGCACCCACTGTAGATGGAGGTAGAGCTTATCACACCCGATCATCATGTGGTGTCTGGGCACGACGAACTTTGGCAACGGTGCATACTCAGGGAGAACACTTTTATCTTGAAATTTAGTGAGAGATCATCTTACAATGCTACCATCAATCAAAGCAAGATAAGATGCATAAAAGATAAACATCACATGCAATCAAAATATGTGACATGATATGGCCATCATCATCTTGTGCCTTTGATCTTCATCTTCAAAGCATCGTCATGATTTCCATCGTCACCGGCATGACACCATGATCTCCATCATCTTGATCTATATCAATGTGTCATCACATGGTCGTCTCGCCAACTATTGCTCTTGCAACTATTGCTATCGCATAACGATAAAGTAAAGCAATTATTTGGCGCTTGCATCTTATGCAATAAAGAGACAACCATAAGGCTTCTGCCAGTTGCCGATAACTTCAACAAAACATGATCATCTTATACAACAACTTATATCTCATCACGTCTTGACCATATCACATCACAACATGCCCTGCAAAAACAAGTTAGACGTCCTCTACTTTGTTGTTGCATGTTTTACGTGGCCGCTACGGGCTGAGCAAGAACCGTTCTTACCTACGCATCAAAACCACAACGATAGTTCGTCAAGTTAGTGCTGTTTTAACCTTCTCAAGGACCTAGCGTGGCCACACTCGGTTCAACTAAAGTTGGAGAAACTGACACCCGCCAGCCACCTCTGTGCAAAGCACGTCGGAAGAACCAGTCTCGCGTAAGCGTACCCGTAATGTCGGTCCGGGCCGCTTCATCCAACAATACCGCCGAACCAAAGTATGACATGCTGGTAAGCAGTATGACTTATATCGCCCACAACTCACTTGTGTTCTACTCGTGCATATGACATCTACGCATAAAACCTGGCTCGGATGCCACTGTTAGGGAATGTAGTAATTTCAAAAAAAATTCCTACGCACACGCAAGATCATGGTGATGCATAGCAACGAGAGGGGAGAGTGTGTCCACGTACCCTCGTAGACCGAAAGCGGAAGCGTTATGACAACGCGGTTGATGTAGTCGTACGTCTTCACGATCCGACCGATCCAAGTACCGAACATACGGCACCTCCGAGTTTAGCACACGTTCAGCTCGATGACGTCCCTCAAACTCTGATCCAGCCGAGCTTTGAGGGAGAGTTCCATCAACACGATGGCGTGGTGACGATGATGATGTTCTACCGACTCAGGGCTTCGCCTAAGCACCGCTACAGTATTATCGAGTTGGACTATGGTGGAGGGGGGCACCGCACATGGCTAAATGATCAAACGATCAATTGTTGTGTCTATGGGGTGCCCCTGCCCCCGTATATAAAGGAGCAAGGGGGGAGGCGGCCGGCCAAGGAGGAGGGCGCGCCAAGGGGGGAGTCCTACTCCCACCGGGAGTAGGACTCCTCCTTTCCTTGTTGGAGTAGGAGAAGGGAAGGGAGAAGGAGAAGGAAGGAAGGGGGCGCCCCCTCCCTAGTCCAATTCGGACTAGTCCATGGGGAGGGGTGCGGCCACCCTTTGGGGCCTTTCTCTCCTTTCCCGTATGGCCCATTAAGGCCCAATACGAATTCCCGTAACTCTCCGGTACTCCGAAAAATAAGTCCGAATATAGTCGTCCAATATATCGATCTTTACGTCTCGGCCATTTCGAGACTCCTCGTCAAGTCCCTGATCTCATCCGGGACTCCGAACTCCTTCGGTACATCAAAATACATAAACTCATAATATAACCGTCATCTAACTTTAAGCGTGCGGACCCTACGGGTTCGAGAACTATGTAGACATGACCGAGACACGTCTCCGGTCAATAACCAATAGCGGAACCTGGATGCTCATATTGGCTCCCACATATTCTACGAAGATCTTTATCGGTCAAACCGCATAACATACGTTGTTCCCTTTGTCATCGGTATGTTATTTGCCCGAGATTCGATCGTCGGTATCTCAATACCTATTTCAATCTCGTTACCGGCAAGTCTCTTTACTCGTTCCGTAATACATCATCCCGCAACTAACTCATTAGTTACAATGCTTGCAAGGCTTATAGTGATGTGCATTACTGAGTGGGCCCAGAGGTACCTCTCCGACAATCGGAGTGACAAATCCTAATCTCGAAATACGCCAACCCAACAAGTACCTTTGGAAGCACCTGTAGAGCACCTTTATAATCACCCAGTTACGTTGTGACGTTTGGTAGTACACAAAGTGTTCCTCCGGTAAACAGGAGTTGCATAATCTCATAGTCATAGGAACATGTATAAGTCATGAAGAAAGCAATAGCAACATACTAAACGATCGAGTGCTAAGCTAACGGAATGGGTCAAGTCAACCACATCATTCTCCTAATGATGTGATCCCGTTAATCAAATGACAACTCATGTCCATGGCTAGGAAAATTAACCATCTTTGATTCAACGAGCTAGTCAAGTAGAGGCATACTAGTGACACTATGTTTGTCTATGTATTCACACATGTATCAAGTTTCCGGTTAATACAATTCTAGCATGAATAATAAACATTTATCATGAAATAAGGAAATAAATAATAACTTTATTATTGCCTCTAGGGCATATTTCCTTCACAAAATACCGCTCCGGCGTGCGGTGCTCTTTGCCTGCGGGCAGTCCCTCGGTTGCGAGCTTGACGGCGTCCATCTTCACCCATTACACCTTGACACGGGCGAAGGCCATCCACGCACCTTCGATGCAGACCGACCGCTTGACGGCATCAAGCCGAGGGCAGGCACTGACCAACCGCTTCACGAGACCGAAGTAGCTACTGGGCATGGGTTCGGCGGGCCAAAGACGGATTATAACATTCCGCATGGCCAATTCGGCTACCCTATGCAGGTCGGTCAACTGCTTCAGCTGATCGCTGAGGGGCGCGGGATGCTCTGGCGTAAGGTACTGCGACCAGAACAACTTCTCTGTTGAATTCCCCTCTTCGGCTCGGAAGAGCTCCGCAGCGTCAGCAATACTCCGGGGCAGGTCCGCAAACGCTCCTGGAGAACTCCAAATCCGGGTTAGCAAGATATACCTTTTTCTCACGAATTTGCTCTACATGTTAAAGGCCTTACCCGCCGCAATCTGCTCTGCCTCTTGGATCTCCCGGACAGTGCTTTGGGCTTCGGCCCGGGCTTCCTGTGCACTTTGGAGTGCCTTAGCAAGTTCGGAATTTTGCTCCGAAATCTTGCGCTCTAAGGACTTACATTTGCCTATGGCATCCTTGAGCTCTTGCTGGACTTCCTCCACCCGCGATTCATGTTTCAGGCGGGAGGCTCACTCCTCCTCCGCCTCCTTCTTCACTTCGGCCAGCGCGTTCTTGAGGGTCTCGACCTCCGCCGCGTCAGCTATGCGCATTATTATAAAAGCTCATTAAGATAACAATTCAGAGCTGATCTCATTTCAGACATGTTTTCGGTGTCACATACCTTGTTTTTCCTCTAAATTCCGCCTCAGCTCAGACGCTTCGGTGGCATGGGTAGCTGATGCCTGCATCACAACCTATTTTCAAATAGATATGTATGTTAATACCCTGGATGAATTATTAGATCCTTTGTTCGGCTTTTCTTTGTGAACACCGAACAGAGTCTCAGGGGCTACTATCTATACACAGGCATTCCTCTTATAGATAGCTAAAAAGCTTTATTTCACATACCTCAAAGCCTCTCAGAAGGCTAGTGTAGGCTTCATAATCCGCTTTTCACAGACTGAACCTTTGCAATCACCGTACCCATATGGGTACGATGCTCTTCCACAATGGTGGCGCTCTGAAGCGCCCCCATCAGAGTGTCCGGCACCTCCGCATTGACATAAGTCGCCGGTGGGGTGGGCGCGCCTCCTTGTTTCGAAGGAGGCCGCTCATTTGACTCTGGAGCCGTGTGGGTCTCCGGAATGACATTTGGTTGGGGGCCAAATTGGACATGGCCCCCGTCTCCAGTCTCCATGGGGGACGGTTCCCCCATGTTCTCGGCTGCAGGGATATCACCCTTTTGGCACCGTCTTGGCAGCCTCCTGCACCTCTCCCTGTCCTGGAAGGGTCCTTCGGGACAACATCTCGGTGTTATCTGCAGAAGTGGGGGAGGAGGCTAGTGGAGGTGAGTCGCTCTCGATCATGTTCGGACCCAGCGAGTTCCCAGAAGATGAAGATCGATGGGGGAGGACATGAACCGGACTGCAGCACACAATTTAACATATTACAACCACAAGGCAAAATAATCCGGGTATATATATACCTTTGAGTACTTGCGATCCGGCCAGGGGCTTCGGCCTGGGGCGCCACTTGTCAGCGTCTGACTCGGAGTCATCCGTAAGGGAGGTTCTCCCTTTCTTGGACGCTTCCGCCTCTAGATCAGCGGAAGCTGCCCTTTTCTTCTTCTCCCCCTTAGGGGGGGATTGCTCTCTTCCTCCTCCTCTTCCTCTTCGTCAGGGGAGGAGAGAGTTTCGGTGTCTTCGGACACTACGTCCGAAACACCTTTACAGTAGAGGCCACTCTTGGCCTCCTTGCCCTTCTTTTTCTGGTGCCTGGTACGGCGCCGGGACCAGCATCCTCGTCAACAGAGGAATAGCTGGGTCTTCGGGCAGCGGAGCCGGACAGTGAATCCGTTCCGCTATCTTCGTCCAGCCCCACAGAGAGAATGGGGAGTTTAGTATGCTCATTGGACTTGCAAAGTAAGGGTATCAAAGAACTTACGGGGGTTGCAGCGTGGGTGCAGTCGTAGCCAAGGTCTTCGGTTGTCTCTGGCCACGACTTCTGGGTCTTGAAAAGCAGCTTCCACATGTCTTCGTGCTTCGTGCCGAAGAACCGCTGCAGGGTCCGGGGACCGGCCAGGTTGAACTCCCACATGAATTCTTGACGCGCCTGACAAGGGAGAATCCGGCGGAAGAGCATCACCTGGATCACGCTGGCAAGACTGGTATTCTTGTCTACCATGCTCTTGATGCGCCTCTGCAGCGTCATCACCTCGTCGGACGACTCCCTGTCCAGGCCCTTATTGAGCCAGGATATCAGCCGCATTGGAAGCCTGGACCTGAATTCGGAGGGAGTGGCCCATGTGGAGTCACGAGGTTCCGTGACGTAGAACCACTCCCGCTGCCATCCCTTCACGGTCTCCACGAAGGTGCCCTTGGGCCAGGTGACGTTGGGAAGCTTGCTCACCATTGCGCCCCCGCAATCCGCGTGCTGACCATCCACCACTTTCGTCTTCACATTGAGAACCTTGAGCCATAGGCCGAAGTAGGGGGGGGGATGCGGAGGAATGCCTCGCATACGACGATAAACGCTGAAATGTTGAGGAAGGAATTCAGGGCTAGATTGTGGAAATCTAACCCGTAGTAAAACATGAGGCCGCGGATGAAAGGATGAAGGGGAAACCCCAGTCCGCGAAGGAAATGGGGAATGAATACTACCCTCTCATTGGGCTTTGGTGTGGGGATGATCTGCTTTTTGGCCGGAAGCCGGTGGGCGATCTCCTTGGCCAGGTACCCCACGTCCCAGAGTTCCTTGATGTTTCCCTCCGTGACGGAGGAAGCCATCCACTTTCCCCGCGCTCCGGATCCGGACATGGTTGGAGTACTTTCTGGGAACGGAGAGGATTGAGGCTTGGGCGCTGGAGCTTGAGGGTGGATGGATTGAGGAGGAGGAAGGCGTGGGGTGAAAAGGGGAAACCTTATCTCGTTATAAAGGCAGTGATTATCATGCGTCCCCCACGAGCCTTAAAGCTCGCCTATTCCCAAGGGGTCGTGCGAAATGACACGGTTGGGTTTCCCAAACCCGTATTGATGAGAATCTCGTAATAGGGGGGCACGATCTCTGCTTTGACAAGACGTGTTGCCGGAGGCTGCATCTCGAAACGCGAAACGGGAGGCCAAAAACGATTCAAAATAATAAAGTGGCTGGACATAACGTCTCACCAGTAAAATTGTTAGAAGACAGAACTTATTTTCACTTAAAGTATTTTGCCCTTGTGATTCAGGGTTGTGACTATTGTACAGAGCCGGATATAGTACTGGTGATCAACTACTTTGAAGTGTTCAGAGGAGGAACCCGCCTTGCAATGCCGAAGACAATCTGCGCGCCAGACATATCGTCATTGAAGCCTGGTTCAGGGGCTACTAAGGGAGTCCTGGATTACGGGGTCCTCGGGCGTCCGGGCTATTTGACGTGGGCCGAACTGATGGGCGTGGAGAAACAAGACGGGAGACTTTCCCCCGTGTCCGGATGGGACTCTCCTTGGCGTGGAAGGCAAGCTTGGCGTGCGGATATGAAGATTCCTTTCTCTATAAACCGACTCTGTACAACCCTAGACACCTCCGGTGTCTATATAAACCGGAGGTTTTAGTCCGTAGAGGCAATCATAATCAGACAGGCTCGACATCTAGAGTTTAGCCATTACGATCTTGAGGTAGATCAACTCTTGTAACCCCTATACTCATCAAAGTCAGTCAAGCAGGAAGTAGGGTATTACCTCCATCGAGAGGGCCCGAACCTGGGTAAACATTGTGTCCCCTGCCTCCTGTTACCTTCAATCCTTAGACGCATAGTTCGGGGCCCCCTGCCCGAGATCTGCCCGTTTTGACACCGACAGTCGTCATGGCTCACGTCACGTGAACCTCGCGTGGTGCCCCTTGCATAGATATCTCCGCTCCTCGGGAGCCAGCCTAGTGAGACCGTCCCTGAGGAGGTCTTGGCGTCGTCCGCCTCGCGAGGCTTGGCCCCTCGCGAGGGTCTTGAGTGGTTGTCGCTAAAGACGGGCCGTACCAGGCCGTTGGTGGAGCCACACCCTGGGCCACATGCAGGCAAGTCTGGGTACCCCCATTCCTAGGACGCCGACAGCCGTGCCGGCGACCCGCGATCAGTGGTGGTTGATTCGGCCTAACGGGGAGAAGTAAGTGAATTTACTCTATTTTAACTTTTGTCCTTCATGTTTCTTCAAATTAATATCTAATGTGTTGGCCTTGTCATACTGCAGGGGTTGGATACACCCCGATGGTGTCCGCAGGCCCAACCAGGTCCTTGGAACTCTAGTCCGGCACCACTTCCCAGGGTGGGTCACGTTGCCCGGTGAGGGCCAGGCTCCACAGCTAGCAATGAGCTGGGAGCTATACGTGGCTGCCCCGGCTCCGCCAGAGGAGAGGGCCCATGGTGTCGTGTGCGAGACAGTGGCCGACATTGTGAGGCGGCGGTTTTGGGTAATTTCTACTTTACAGAATTAAAAATCAACATTACCTAGTGATTGTACTAATCAGTGTTGTCTTGTTCGATTGCAGACCTTCTACAGGGTTGCTGAGGAACACGAGGCGTAGGCGGCTAAGGTTCTCGAAGCCGAGTGCAAGCGCCTACTTCAGAACTTCTGGCACGAGGTTAGGGTGCAGACTGTTCGAGACTACTACGCCTCGAATAACATTAGGAGGGCCAAGAAGAAGTGCCGCGACAAGTATCTGAGTAAGGAGAAGTACATGAAGGTAATTACCTATTCTTAAGGCCTTGTACTTAGTTTCCTTGATTTCATTTGTAGGTGTAGCGCTGAAATTTCTCTTTGCCAAACTTAGGTGCCCCCGAGATGGTGTGCGCATATGATGGACTGTTGGGAGGCGTTGGTGGATGAGTGGTGCTCTCCCCAATGGCTAGCCCAACACAACAAGGCCAGGGATAAGCGTTCCCAAATGCGAGGTGTGCCACACCATCAAGGGAGCTCCAACCTGTTTGAGTACGGGGATCACTGGGTATGTGGTTTCAGCCCTTAACGATTCATGCAATTTCATTCTTAATGCTAGCTTTAGCCCTTAACTAATATGTTGTTCCTCACTTTTAGGTGAAACACAACAAGAAGGAAGTGCCACCGCTATACGACCTCTATGGCATGGCCCATATGGCCCCGTTCAAGAAGGCCAAGCCATTCTCTGAGGATGACCTCGATCATCTAGAGAGCTTCACCAACATCTCCTCCCACAACAAGCTCGTGAGGTACAGAGACTGGGGGAAGGCGACGAAAGGGGATGACTTCAACCCGAGCCAGAGTCCTTTTGATACAGAGCTCGTGATGCTATCTGGTGAGGGGAGGAAACATGGATCGTCAGCCATTGGGGATGGACTGATATGTTGTCCTAGCCGTCTCAAGGAGATCAAGAAGCGCCACGCGAAGTCTCTTCCTGACATACCGCCTCGACCATGGCCAGTGGACCTCGCCATCGAGGCTAGGGAAGAAGAAAGAGAAGAAAAAGAAAGAATAAAAGAAGAAGAATGAGAAGGAAAAGGGTAAAAACCTTCTTCTTCTTCTTCTTCTTCTTCTAGTCTTCTTCTTCTTCTTCTTCTTGTTCTTCTTCTAATCTTCTTCTTCTAATCTTCTTCTTCTTCTTCTAATCTTCTTCTTCTTCTTCTTCTTCTTCTTCATCTTCTAACTTCCTTACTCCCATTTTGCAGATTTGATTCACTTCATGGAAGCTGGATTGATGGTCTGCTAGTTTTAGTTTCTGTTTTGATTTTGTGTTGATAAACAATGTATGTTGAATAACTCCGTGAAACTATGTGTGTATGTTGACGAACTCCGTGAAACTATGTATGTATTAGACGTTTTAATACCCTATGTGTTCTGTTGCGTTGATGGACTGCTACATGATGGATACATGGGCTATGTTTGAGGTTGAAACTATACATATAATTTATGTCTTTTGAAAATGCAAGGATATAAGAAAAAACAGGGACTATACAGGAGCTTTGCCATCAGCCAGCAGACGGCAAAGCTGCCGCGTGGCAGCTATGTGTGCAACCTGGGACACAGGCTGGCCTATTTGGTTACTTTGTCGTCTGCTGGTAGACAGCAAAGAGCGTTGCACCTTTGCCGTCTGCTAGCGGACGGCATAGCTTGACATGTGGCAGCACCTGGGGGCTGGCCCATTTCACTACTTTGCCGTCTGCTGGCAGACAGGAAATGTGCAATTGTCTTTGCCGTCTGCCAGCGGATGGCAAAGCACACCGTTAACCCCTTAACGGACCAAACCTGGAACTTGTGTTGTCTGGGCTCTTTGCCATCTGCTGGCCCACGACAAAGAGTGTTTCATCATTGCCGTCCGCCAGTAGACAACAAAGAGCCCTTCGCCGTAGCCTATTCAGCCGGACCTGTTGCCATCTGCTGGCGGACGGCAAAGGCCATTGCCGTCAGCCATGCATGCCTTTGCCGCCAGCCATGGCGGATGGCAAAGTGCCTAATTCCTGTAGTGAGAATAGTTTTGTCAGTGAGCATATACTTAGAATGTCTGGGTACCACAATCACTTGACTCAACTGGGAGTTAATCTCCCGGTTGATAGTGTCATTGACAGAGTTCTTCAATCACTGCCACCAAGCTACAAAAGCTTCATGATGAACTAAAATATGCAAGGGATGGATAAGACAATTCCCGAGCTCTTCGCAATGCTAAAGGCTGCGGAGGTAGAAATCAAGAAGGAGCATCAAGTGTTGATGGTTAACAAGGCCACTAGTTTCAAGAAGAAGGACAAAGGGAAGAAGGGGAACTTCAAGAAGAACGGCAGGCAAGTTGCTACTCAAGTGAAGAAGCCCAAGTCTGGACCTAAGCCTGAGACTAAGTGCTTCTACTGCAAAGGGACTGGTCACTGGAAGTGGAACTGCCCCAAGTATTTGGCGGATAAGAAGGATGGCAAAGTGAAAGGTATATTTGATATACATGTTACCGATGTGTACCTTACTAATGCTCGTAGTAGCGCCTGGGTATTTGATACTGGTTCTGTTGCTCATATTTGCAACTCGAAACAGGGGCTATGGATTAAGTGAAGATTGGCTAAGGACGAGGTGACGATGCGCGTGGGAAATGGTTCCGAAGTCGATGTGATCGCCGTCGGCACGCTACCTCTACATCTACCTTCGGGATTAGTTTTAGACCAGAATAATTGTTATTTGGTGCCAGCGTTAAGTATGAACATTATATCTGGATCTTGTTTGATGCGGGACGGTTATTCATTTAAATCAGAGAATAATGGTTGTTCTATTTATATGACTAATATCTTTTATGGTCCTGCACCCTTGATGAGTGGTATATTTTTATAGAATCTCAATAGTAGTGATACACATATTCATAGTATTAAAGCCAAAAGATATAAGTTTAATAATGATAGTGCAACTTATTTGTGGAACTGCCGTTTAGGTCATATTGGTGTAAAGCGCATGAAGAAACTCCATGCTGATGGGCTTTTGGAATCACTTGATTATGAATCAGTTGATGCTTGCGAACCATGCCTCATGGGCAAGATGACTAAGACTCCGTTCTCCAGAACAATGGAGCGAGCAACAGACTTATTGGAAATAATACATACTGATGTATGCAGTCCGATGAGTGTTGATGCTCACGGCGGGTATCGTTATTTTCTGACCTTCACAGATGATTTGAGTAGATATGGGTATATCTACTTGATGAAACATAAGTCTGAAACATTTGGAAAGTTCAAAGAATTTCAGAGTGAAGTGGAAAATCATCGTAACAAGAAAATAAAGTTTCTATGATCTGATCGTGGAGGAGAATATTTGAGTTACGAGTTTGGTCTTCATTCGAAACAATGCGGAATAGTTTCGCAACTTATGCCACCTAGAACACCATAGCATAATGGTGTGTCCGAACATCGCAATCGAACTTTATTAGATATGGTGCGATCTATGATGTCTCTTATTGATTTACCGCTATCGTTTTGGGGTTATGCTTTAGAGACGGCTGCATTCACGTTAAATAGGGCACCATCTAAATCCGTTGAGACGACACCATATGAACTGTGGTTTGGCAAGAAACCCAAGTTGTCATTTCTTAAAGTTTGGGGTGCGATGCTTATGTGAAAAAGCTTCAACCCGATAAGCTCGAACCCAAATCGGAGAAATGTGTCTTCATAGGATACCCAAAGTAGACTGTTGGGTACACCTTCTATCACAGATCCGAAGGCAAGATATTCGTTGCTAACAATGGATCCTTTCTAGAGAAGGAGTTTCTCTCGAAAGAAGTGAGTGGGAGGAAAGTAGAACTTGATTAGGTAATTGTACCTACTCCCTTATTGGAAAGTAGTTCATCACATAAATCAGTTCCAGAGGTAAGTAGAACAATGGATCCTTTCTAGAGAAGGAGTTTCTCTCGAAAGAAGTGAGTGGGAGGAAAGTAGAACTTGATGAGGTAATTGTACCTACTCCCTTATTGGAAAGTAGTTCATCACATAAATCAGTTCCAGTGATTCCTACACCAATTAGTGAGGAAGCTTATGATGATGATAATGAAACTTCTGATCAAGTTACTACCAAACCTCGTAGGTCAACCAGAGTAAGATCCACACCAGAGTGGTACGGTAATCCTGTTCTGGAAGTCATGTTACTTGACCATGACGAACCTACGAACTATGCGGAAGCGATGATGAGCCCAGATTCCGCGAAATGTCTTGAGGCCATGAAATCTGAGATGGGATCCATGTATGAGAACAAAGTGTGGACTTTGGTTGACTTGCCCGATGATAGGCAAGCCATGGAGAATAAATGGATCTTCAAGAAGAATACTGACGCTGACGGTAATGTTACTGTCTACAAAGCTCGACTTGTTGCGAAAGGTTTTCGACAAGTTCAAGGAGTTGACTATGATGAGACCTTTTGACCCGTAGCGATGCTTAAGTCTGTCTGAATCATGTTAGCAATTGCCACATTTTATGATTATGAAATTTGGCAAATGGATGTCAAAACTGCATTCCTTAATGGATATCTTAAAGAAGTGTTATATATGATGCAACCAGAAGGTTTCCTCCCACTCACTTCTTTCGAGCATGACCTAAATCTGTCGTCAGACCGCACCCAAGAGATAGCTCCTGCGACCACTCCGGCCTTAGATCCAGAGCACACTGTGGCATCCAAGGATTGGAGGCTCGACCCCACCACTGAGGCCACAGATTCCCCGGCGTTTGAGCCGCACATGGACTTAACCTCACACAATATCCGTGTCACCGGAATTCCAGACTCGTCTCTGGTTATAAGTTCCGAACCATGTGAGCCTGCAGACGCCGAACTTGATCGCACATCGATCTTTTAATTCAGCGCCGCGGACATCTTCCAGCACTCGCCTTTGGGCGATGTGCTAAACTCATTAAAGAGCCTGTCCTTGGCGGGGGACTCACAACCGAACTCTGTCCGGTTTGGACTAGGGGCTGATGATCGAGAATTTTGCTTCCCACCCGCCACCCACTTCATAGCCACTGTCGAGGATTTAACCGACATGCTTGACTATGGCTCCGAAGACATCACCAGTACGGATGACGATGCTGACAAGGAGCAAGGCCAAAACCCGCCATTCACTGGACGACGGACGACCACTTCTTCCTACAATGTATACATGGTGGACACGCGTGGAAAAACTAACAACGATGACAAAGAGGATCCAGTTGAGGATAAACCTCCTGAGAGACAGCCCAAGCGCCAACTTCCTCGACGCCGCTCTAAGTCACATCGTTCCAAAGAATGCAGTACGGGCACCGGAAAAATAATACTCTGGACGATGCCGAAAATAATGAAGACCCCGTCAAGGTAACCTCCGAACAGGGGGAACGGGAAATTGGGAAGGATAGCCCTGATGAACAGGCCATACATGGAGACTCGGAGGACAATAATTATCTTCCGCTCTCCGAGGAAGAGGAGAGCCTCAGCAATGAGGATATCACCGTGCCTGAGGAACCTCTCAAGCAGGAGCGCTTCAAACGCTGGCTAATAGCCACTGCAAGAAGCCTGAGAAAGAAGCAGCTGCAGCTTCAAGCGGACCAAGATATGCTCAATGATAGATGGACCGAAGTCCTGGCCACCGAAGAATACGGCCTTAGTGGCCCAGCCAAAAGCTACCCGAAGCATAGATTGCTACCTCAGTGCGATGATAAGGCGCTGGAGCCCGTACCATCATCGCACAATGCGGCAGGTCGACCACAACTTGGTCCGGATAAAGCGGCAACTCAAGCCGAACACCAGACCGCCCCACCTCGCCGTAAAGGCAAGATAAAAAGCTTGGGGTTGTACATACGACCTTCAAAAGGACTTGGATAGTAGAGCAGGACACGCAAGATCGATCTATGGATCGCGAGGACATGCCTCGGCACGCGACGACGGCTACCTATTCGGATGTGACAAAACTAGCCACGCCCGGGCCGAAAACCGCAAATGGACTCCATCGGAGGTACGTTGCAGTGTGGCCCAACATAGAGGCGCCGCACACCCTCTTTGCTTCACAGACGAAGTAATGGAGCATGAATTCCCAGACGGGTTCAAACCCATGAATATCGAATCATACGACAGAACAACGGATCCCGCGGTATGGATCGAGGACTTCCTCCTCCATATCCACATGGCCCGCGGAGATGACCTTCATGCCATCAAATACCTACCACTAAAACTCAAAGGACCAGCTCGGTACTGGTTAAATAGTCTGCCAGAAAATTCTATTGGCAGCTGGGAAGATTTGGAAGACGCCTTTCGCGACAACTTCCAAGGAACATATGTTCGGCCACCGGATGCCGATGACTTAAGTCACATTGTCCAGCAGCTCGGAGAGTCGGCCAGGAAGCTCTCGACTAGGTTCTTAGTTAAAAAGAAGCAAATCGTCAACTGTCCGGATGCGGAAGCCCTTGCGGCCTTCAAACACAGCGTCCGGGATGAATGGCTTGCACGCCACCTCGGTCAAGAAGGACCTAGACCCATGATAGACCTTACCGCTCTAATGACCTGCTTTTGCGCGGGAGAAGACAGCTGGCTCGCTCGTAGAAGCAACAGCGCCAGCGGCTCGGGCACTTCTGAAATTCGAGACGGCAATGGCAAGCCACGACGAAGCAAACACAATAGTCGCAATGATAATGAAAGATCACGCGACACAGCGGTTAATGCCGGATTCAGCAATCCAAAACCAGGTCAACGGAAAAAGCCATTCAAGGCGAACCGAGACGGACCATCCAACCTAGACAGGATACTGGACCGACCCTGCCAGATTCACGGCCACCCCGATAAACCAGCTAATCATACCAACAGAAGGTGTTGGGTCTTCAAGCAGGCCGGCAAGCTCAATGCCGGACACAAGGGGAGGAGGCCGCCAGGCGATAGGGACGACGGAGAGGTTCATCAACCAAATACCGGGGGTCAGAAGCAAATTTCCCCCGAGGATCGATCAACCCCGGAGCGGAAATAGCAGTTCGGCTTCCGCCGCCCACCTCATATACCCACAAAATTTGTACCGCGCATACATCACTACGCACTTAAGATACCATGGGCATTGGCGGAAGCACAATACGGACAAGCCGGCAAGTATTCCCGTAACATTTTTTATCTACTTTCCTTTTTTTTTCTTTCATCAATATCTCTTAAAAACAGGTGACGCAAAGGACAAACATCTAAACCGACTCCATCGGAGTTCGGATCCGTACACTTACCTAAGAGGCTACTTCCGTCAAGGATTCCCCTCGCCGAGGACAGGCGGTGCAGACGTGCGACAGGAGGTCCAAAATAAACTTTTTGTAGACCGCACTCTTTATTTTGATCCTGTAATATGCCTTTTTTTCCTCCACCTTCGATCCCGGGCATGTCAAATAGCCGGGGTTGAGGTCTTTTTATATATAAACTAACCATTGGCATACCGCTCAGGTCCCAGTAAACATTATCCGAATTAACCATTCGTGTCTTTTCGCAAATGAATATGGCTCCTATGGTTGTTTCATAGATATACCTTGGCATAACCTGCCAGGGGCTCGGTATGGGAACAAATGAGTTGCCAACAAAGTCCGAACAGCTTTACAGCGTACTTCGGCGTCGCGAGTTTGGCCTTATATGCATCAGCTCCGAATCATGTCTTGGGTCAATGGTTAGGTTGCCCGGCTCCTGTGCTTGCTACCTTACGTTCCGCTCTATCGGCTAGGGTAGTAAAGGGAGAACTACTGCGATTGTGCTTCCGGTTCATCTGGTCAAGGACCTCAGTAGAGAAAGCCGAAAACCGACTGTCATGATGCTGCGAGAGCTGGTCAACCACTTGATGACTTATCGGAATCTGTCACGATTCCGTCCGTATCACATGAAGGACCCTTTTTTTCTTTAGGTCATATATGTAACGCACCATATTGGAATAAGCCGTACACATACCAGGGGCTATATCGTAGTCCCCCCTATAAAACTCCTATGGCTAAGTGAAAGTGTTAACGCCCTATAGTCTGATTGCTTGGTTCGCCGCATTATCACCTCCTTCATGGACCATGACATTGGGTAAAGAGTGATCAAATGCTTTTCCGAACACCCCCATACTTCCTACAAGGGGGCTGAAGCCGACGACTGGAAAACTTTCAGATTATATAAAAATGGCCACACAGGAGGAACACAAGCTTTCGAGCAAAACATAAAAATAGATTAACTATAAAATTGTCTTTTACAATTCCCATACACCTCACTCAAATATTATGTCTTTCGAGCATTGATCCTCTATCAAGCGGGCGGCCTCTAAAACGTCTTCAAAATAATGCTCCGGTGCGTAACGGTCCTTGCCCTGGGGTGGACTCTTCGCCGCAACATCGATGGCCTTCATCTTCCCCCAGCATGTCTTGACTCGGGCAAAAGCCATCCGTGCACCCTCACTGCACACCGACCGCTTCACAGCGTCGATACGTGGCACCGCATCAACAAGCCGCTGCTCCAAGCCGAAGTAGCTATTCGGAACATGCTCAGTTGGCCACAACCGGATTATGATGTTCTTCATGGCAGCGTCGGATATCCTATGAAGCTCGGCCCATTGGGACATCTGTTCATTCAGCAACAGAGGGCGCTTTGACGCGCCAAATTGTGATCAGAAAAGCTTTTCCGTTGCATACCCTTCTCGCGCTTGGTAAAACTACGCCGCATCGGAAGAACTCTTCGGCAAGTCAAAAAAATTGTCCGGATAACTCCACACTTGCTTAAGTTGAGCATAGTTCGGATCGCCGAACTGTTTGTAGAAAAAAGGGCTTACCGGATTGCCGGATCTCCTCACGGGCTGCTCTGGATTCAGACTGCGCTTCTCTCGCCTCTCGTAAGGCCTTGTCAAGTTCAGCCATTTTGGCTCGATTCTCCTTCTCAAGAAGTTCACAGCGGCTAGCAGCATTTTTTAGTTAAAGCGCCATCGTGGATATCTTCTCCTCGTCTTGGCGCCGAGCAGCTTGTTCGGCTTTTAACTCAGCCGATGTCTTTTTGACAGCCGCATTACTAAACCGGGCCTGCTCCTCGGCCCGGGCCAGCTCTGCCCGAAGAATTTCAATGGCGGCAGCACCATCTGCAGCCATGCATATTCCAGTATATAACTTTCAGCGTCATGCATATATCACAAAAATGTATGTGAAGGGATATCCCCGAATACATACCTTGCGACTCGTCACGATGCATATTGATTAACGCAATGTCATCCCCTGCCACATCAAGCTTCCGGTGCAGCTCGACAATATCCGTAGTCTGGGAAGTAGCCAAGGGGAAAGCAGCCTGTGTTCAAGTTAGTCAGATTAGTCCTTGAATATTTCTTTTTGATCCTCCGTTCGCTTCCCAGGGGAAGCCAACCCGAGTCTCAGGGGCTACTACCTATACACAGGTCCATCTTTGCAAATAAAATATAGTTGAAAACATTACACCACAAACCTCGAAGCCTTTTAGCAGGCTCATGAAGGCTTCATTCAATCCGCTCTTCGCGGACATAATCTTTTCAACCACTGTACCCATCAAGGTATGCTGTTCCCCCGAGACAGATGCTTGTCGCAGCATATCCCGCAATATATCCAGCGCCGCCGAGTCTCCAGAAGCCGCTCTGGGAGCACGACCATCCTTTGACGGAACCCGTTTACCCGTCTCCAGAATCATTGTTGGCTACAAACCGAATAGTCCCGGGCCTTCATTATTGGCCCCCGAATCTCGGACGATCGGAGGTCCACCTTCGGGTACTGCCTCTTTCATCCCCTGCACAACTTGTTGATCAAGAAAAACCCTCCGAGATGACACTTCGGAGTCGTCGACCTTATTGGGCGAGGAGGTCGGGGGAGGCGTCTCGCTTTCCATCATCTCTGGGAGGAGATCTCCCCAAGAAGAGGATTGCCCAGAAAAACTATGTGCCGAACTGTAAAAATACACAGGCACGTTACGTATCTCTTCGGTAACAGGAAAGGAGCGGGACGCTATCAAAGCACCCCGGATTCACTTATGGTTTGGTTGAGGGCTTGTCCTCATGATGGAGCTGTTCAACAGCGTCGCCTTCCAAACCCGAGCCGCTCGACGGTGGCATCTTGCCCCTCTTAGGAGACCGCCCCTCCCAACCTTCGGAGGCGGCCCTTTTCCTCCTGAATGGAGAAGGGATACTGGCTTCTGTTTCGCCTTTGTCTTCACGCGAGGAAATGTCGATTTCTCCGGACTCAGTTCTAACTTACCTCCGGAACAAAGGTCATCCTGGGTCTTCTAACTCTCCACCTTGCCCTCCCCTGCCGGCGCCTGGTACGGTGCCGGTGCCAGCATCCTTGTTAACACGGGGACCACTGAGTCTTCGGGAAGAGGGGCTGGACACCTAATCCATTCCACTTTCTTTATCCAGCCCTGGAAAAGGATGGTTTGCTCAGTGTGTTACCACTGGATATCTGATTATGAGGTGTTCGGCGGACGAGTACTTACCGGGGTGTCCGGATGGTTATAGTCTAGGCCGGTATCTTCGGTGGAGTCCGGCCATTGTTTTCATCTCCTGAAGAATAGTTTCCACATTCCTTCGTGCGTAGTGCCAAAGAAGTGCTGAAGAGTCCGTGGCCCTTCTAGGTTAAACTCCCACAGGCGGAGAGGCTGTCGCTGGCACAGCAGGGTCCGGCGGACTAGCATGACCTGAATAACGTTGACAATATTGATATCCTTCTCAATGAGGCTTCGGATGCGACTTTGCAGAGTCCGCACCTCGTCAACGGATCCCCAGTCCAACCCCTTATTAATCCACGATGCAAGCTGAATTGGGGGGCTGGATCGAAACGCAGGCACAACTGCCTACTTGGAACCTGTAACACCCCGAATGTAACTTTCCATATTTGTAACTCCGACCCTTGCCATTTTCGGCTTTGTGTTATGATATTCCCTCCGTGGTCGGGTTTTGTTTTTCGTTTTGTATTTTGTTCTTGTCATGCATTTCATATCATGTCATCATGTGCATTGCATTTGCCTACGTGTTCGTCTCATGCATCCGAGCATTTTCCCCGTTGTCCGTTTTGCAATCCGGCGCTCCTATCTCCTCCGGCGCACCTCTCTTGTTGTCTTTCGTGTGCGGGTGTCAAACGTTCTCGGAATGGACCGAGGCTTGTCAAGTGGCCCTAGTATACCACCGGGAGTCCACCGGTCAAGTTTCGTTCCATTTGGAGGTCGTTTGGTACTCCAACGGTTAAGCGGGCATCCGCAAAGTCCATTTGTGTGTTGCAGCAAAACCACCTCTCTAACCAACCCAAAACCCACCAAACTCTATTCCATGCTGTAGTCGTTCGATCACGATCGTGTGGGCGAAAACCGCACCTCATTTGGACTCTCCTAGCTCCCTCTATCTATATATACTCATCTCTCCCGAAATACAAACGCAAACGAAACCCTAAAATTCTCCACCGCGCGCCGCCGGACGAAAACTGCCACCGACGGACACGTCACCGCCGCCGTCCCCGCGCCGCCGCGGCCCGCCGAGCCCGAGGTCGGCCCGCCTGCGCGCGACTGGGCCCCGAGCCGCCGCCCGGCCTCCGCCGTGCCCCGCCGCCGGCCGTCCCCGCTTCCTCGCCCGCGTCGCCGGTGCCCGCCGCCGCCGCCGCCATCGCCGGGCCGAGCTCCGCCGCCCGCGGCCGTCTCCTCCTGCCGAGGCCCGCCGTCCCCAGCCGGCGCCGCCTCTTCCCCGCGCCCGTCGGCCTCGTCCTCTCCTTCCTCCGTCGCCGGCCGCCATCTCCGGCGAGCCGCCCGCGCCGCCGCTCGGGAGCCCGAGCCGGCCCCGATCTCGATCTGGATCCAGTCAACAAGGTTGACCCGAGACCCCCCTCGATTTTCCCCGTGTCTTTGCATTTTCACATGATATGCCCCTGTTCAACATTGCATAACTCTCTGCACGTAGCTTCGTTTTGCGCGTGTAATATGTCAAATTGTTCGTCTCGTGATGCTCTACATTTTTTTAAATTGCACCATGTTCATTCGAGGCCATCTTGATGCCCAAATCTCTGGTGCAAGAGTGCTAGTTGCTGTTATCTGCTCGTTCTTAACAGAACTTGGAGATTTGTCATTTTTGTATCGTTTAATCTGTGCATCTTATGGGCATGAGCTCTACATGTGTTTTGTTGTATGCCATGCCATCTTTCCAGTGGTGTATGCCATGTATTTTTGTGATCTCTGTGGTGACTAACACAAGCATGCAAACTAGGCTCCGTAATGTTTCTGATTTCAGAGACTGATTCTCCAAGTCTGTCTGCTGTTATTTTGTTGCCATGTAAACTTGATGCTACAGAGAGATCCATGCATATTTTGGAGATGTTCAGTTAGGATGTTTTGTAGATATTGTTGTAATTGATCCATTCCTGCCCTTGTTTGCAATTATGGAGTGCCATAGCATGACTCAATCTTGCTCTACTTTTGCTATAATGTTTTTTTGCAGATTCTTAACATGATATTCATTTTTGCCAAGCTTGTTGTAGTTGATCCATATATGCTATGCTTTTGTTCTTGCCATGGATAGCTTCATAAACATGCCATCTTGCTGTAGGTATGCTAGTTTTGTCATGTGTTTCTTTGTGGTGAGTGCATCAAGCTCACCAAGAGGCCTTCATATTATTTTTTTCTGCCATGCTCTGTTTTCTGCCAAGTCTGAAACCTGTTAACGAAACTTGCTGTGTTTACATGCTTTCCATCATATCTTCTTGTCCTTTTTGGCTTATGGTCAGTAAGGGACTTTTGTCATATGCATTTAGTAGAATACTGTCATGCCTTGTTTTGCCATGTTAAGTTCCTGTAGCATGTTGATTTCGTGCTCTGAACATTGCTACCTGATGCTGTTTCTGCCATGTCCAGTAATTTCTCTAAGTCTGTGAACCTGTTATCTTTTGCACTTTTGCCATGCTTGTTTGAGCTTGTTATCTTGTGATCTGGCCGTAGCTCAGTGTTCATCTTTTGTCAAGCATCTCCTGTAGATTACTGTCATGTGCTTTGTTGCTATATTGGAGTGCTGTAGCAGTGTTGCTTGCTGCATTTTAAGTGCTATCTTGCTGTTTATCGCAGATTCGTGTCATTCTTGTTTTGCTTGCCATTTGCAAACCGTGCATCCGTTTCCGGTGATCTTTATATCGATTTCGACCGAAATCATCTCATATTTCCAGTGGCATGCTTGGTTTGCCAAGTTACTGCCTTGTTCATCATTTTTCTTCCGGAGCACGCATATGCATCGCATACCATATCTCGCATATCATACATGTGTTGCATCATGTTGCTTGTGCATTTCTCGTGATTGATTGTGGTTCCGTTGCTTGTGTTCTTGTCTTGGGTAGATCCGGGAGACAAGTTCGTGAACGAGGAACCTGTTGAGTACGCTTACGAGGATCAAGCTCTCGACAACTCTGAGAACCTTGCAGGCAAGATGACCACCCCTTGAAATCACTTCTATCTTTGCTTTGCTAGTTATTTGCTCTATTGCCATGCTGCGCTACCTATTACTTGCTATATCATGCCTCCCATATTGCCATGTCAGCCTCTAACCATCCTTTTCCTAGCAAACCGTTGTTTGGCTATGTTACCGCTTTTGCTCAGCCCTTCTTATAGCGTTGCTAGTTGCAGGTGAAGTTGAAGTTTGATCCATGTCGAAACATGGATATGTTGGGATATCACAATATCTCTTATTTAATTAATGCATCTATATATTTGGTAAAGGGTGGAAGGCTCGGCCTTATGCCTGGTGTTTTGTTCCACTCTTGCCGCCCTAGTTTCTGTCTTACCGGTATTATGTTCCTTGAGTTTGCGTTCCTTACGCGGTCGGGTGATTTATGGGACCCCCTTGACAGTTCGCCTTGAATAAAACTCCTCCAGCAAGGCCCAACCTTGATTTTACCATTTGCCACCTAAGCCTTTTCCCCCGGGTTTTCTAGAGCCCGAGGGTCATCTTTATTTTAACCCCCGGGCCAGTGTTCGTCTGAGTGCTGGTCCAAACTAGAGCCCTTTGCAGCGCCACCTTGGGGAAACTCGAGGATTGGTTTTAGTTGTACGGACTGCTCATCCGGTGTGCCCTGAGAACGAGATATGTGCAGCTCCTATCGGGATTTGTCGGCACATTCGGGCGGCTTTGCTGGTCTTGTTTTACCATTGTTGAAATGTCTTGTAAACCGGGATTCCGAGACTGATCGGGTCTTTCCGGGAGAAGGTTTATCCTTCGTTGACCGTGAGAGCTTATGATGGGCTAAGTTGGGACACCCCTGCAGGGTATTATCTTTCAAAAGCCGTACCCGCGGTTATGAGGCAGATGGGAATTTGTTAATGTCCGGTTGTAGAGAACTTGTCACTTGACCCAATTAAAAATACATCAACTGTGTGTGTAGCCGTGATGGTCTCTTCTCGGCGGAGTCCGGGAAGTGAACACGGTCTGAGTTATGATTGACATAAGTAGGAGTTCAGGATCACTTCTTGGTCATTGCTAGATGACGACCGTTCCGTCGCTTCTCTTCTCGCTCTCTTCTGCGTATGTTTAGCCACCATATATGCTATTGCCGCTGCAGCTCCACCTCACTACACGATCCTTTCCTATAAGCTTAAATAGTCTTGATCTCGCAGGTGTGAGATTGCTGAGTCCTCCTGACTCACAGATTCTACCAAACAGTTGCAGGTGCCGACGATGCCAGTGCAGATGATGGGATCGATCTCAAGTGGGAGTTCGATGAGGAACGTGGTCGTTACTATGTGTCTTTTCCTGATGATCAGTAGTGGAGCCCAGTTGGGACGATCGGGGATCTAGCATTTGGGGTTGTCTTATTTTCATCTGGATTTTGACCGTAGTCGGTCTATATGTTTGTATTTTGGATGATGTATGAATTATATTCATGTATTGTGTGAAGTGGCGATTGTAAGCCAACTCTTTATCCCATTCTTGTTCATTACATGGGATTGTGTGAAGATGACCCTTCTTGCGACAAAACCACTATGCGGTTATGCCTCTAAGTCGTGCCTCGACATGTGGGAGATATAGCCGCATCGTGGGCGTTACAGAACCGCGGGGCTCGGTGATATAGAACCACTCCTGCTGCCATAAGTCGGAAGATTCCTTGAAAGATCCTGTTAGCCAGATAGCGCTGGTAAGCTTGCTCACTGAGGCACCGCCGCACTCCGCCTGCTCCCCCTCTATCATTTGCGGTTTCACATTGAAGGTCTTGAGCCACAAGCCAAAGTGTGGAGGGGTTCGGAGGAAGGCTTCGCACGTGACGATAAACGCCGAGATGAGAAGGACGGAGTTCGGGGCGAGATCGTGAAAATCTAACCCGTAATAGAACATGAGCCCCCGGACGAAGGGATTGAGGGCGAACCCCAATCCTCGGAGGAAGTGGGAAACAAACACGACCCTCTCGCCGGACCTGGGGGTAGGGATAACCTGCCCCTCCGCGGGAAGCCGGTGGAGGATTTCTGCGGTCAGGTATCTGGCCGCCCGAAGCTTTGCGACATCCTCCTCTGTGACAGAAGAAGCCACCCACCGGCCTTGATGGCTGGATCCGGACATGACTTAGGCTTACGGAGGGTGAGACCTGGGTGTTGGAACTCGAGGTAGTAAGAGTCGAGGAAGAAGCAAGCGTGGGGAGGAAAGGCGGGTCTGTGCTCCTTTATAAAGGCCGAGAATATCGAACGCCTCCTCCCGGGCCTTAAACTTTGCCTATTCCCAAGAAGTTGTACCCTAAGGATGGTTACCCACATCTGTGTCGATAAAAGAATCCCTTAATAAGGGGACACGATCCCTGTTGGGATGAGATGTGTCAATGGCAACCGCGTTACGGAACATGGGGCCGCGGGCAAAACAATGGTTCGAAATAATGAACGGACTGACATAATGTCGTATTGTAATAAGTTGCCAGAGGATTGGATTCATAAATTATTATGCCCTCTGTGGAAGAATGTGCTGCTCAAAGACCATTGTGGAGTATCTGGAAAGAAGGGAACCCGCCTTGCAATGCCGAAGACAAATCTGCACGCCGGACTCCTCGTCATTGAAGCCAGGTTCAGGGGCTACTAAGGGAGTCCTGGACTAAGGGGTCCTCGAGCGTCCGGCCTATTAGCCATGGGCCGGACTGATGGGCTGTGAAGATACGAAGACCGAAGACTGCACCCGTGTCCGGATGGGACTCTCCTTGGCGTGGAAGGCAAGCTTGGCAACTGGATATGTAGATCCCTTTCTTTGTAACCGACCTTGTGTAACCCTAGATCCTCCCGGTGTCTATATAAACCGGAGGACTTACTTCGGAAAGGCAGATACTCATTACCATAGTCATACAAGCTAGACTTCTAGGGTTTAGCCATTACGATCTCGTGGTAGATCAACTCTTGTAATACTCATATCCATCAAGATCAATCAAGCAGGAAGTAGGGTATTACCTCCATAGAGAGGGCCCGAACCTAGGTAAATATCGTGTCCCCCGTCTCCTGTTACCATCGACCTTAGACGCACAGTTCGGGACCCCCTACCCGAGATCCGCCGGTTTTGACACCGACACCTGTATTTACAAGAAACTGGGTGGGAGCTCTGTAGCATTTCTGATATTATATGTGGATGACATATTGTTGATCGGAAATGATACAGAATTTCTTGATAGCATAAAAGGATACTTTAATAAGAAATTTTCAATGAAAGACCTCAGTGAAGCTGCTTATATATTGGGCATCAAAATCTATAGAGATAGATCAAGACGCTTAATTGGACTTTCACAAAGCACATACATTGATAAAGTTTTGAAGAAGTTCAAAATGGATCAAGCAAAGAAAGGGTTCTTGCCTGTGTTACAAGGTGTGAAGTTGAGTCAGACTCAATGCCCGGCCACTGCAGAAGATAGAGAGAAAATAAAAGTCATTCCTTATGCTTCAGCCATAGGTTCTATCATGTATGTAATGCTGTGTACCAGACCTGATGTGTGCCTCGCTATTAGTTTAGCAGGGAGGTACCAAAGTAATCCAGGAGTGGATCACTGGACAGCGGTCAAGAACATCCTGAAATACCTGAAAAGGACTAAGGATATGTTTCTCGTTTGTGGAGGTGATAAAGAGCTTGTCGTAAACGGTTACGTCGATGCAAGCTTTGACACTGATCCGAATGACTCTAAGTCACAAACCGGATACATATTTATAATGAATGGTGGATCTGTCAGTTGGTGCAGTTCTAAACAGAGCGTCGTGGCAGGATCTATGTGTGAAGCGGAGTACAAAGCTGCTTCAGAAGCAATGAATGAAGGAGTTCATATCCGATCTAGGTCCAATGAAAATCTTTTGTGACAATACTGGTGCAATTGCCATTGCAAAGGAATCCAGATTTCACAAGAGAACCAAGCACATCAAGAGATGCTTCAATTCCATCCGCGATCAAGTCAAGGAGGGAGACATAGAAATTTGCAAGATATATATGGATCTGAATGTTGCAGACCCGTTGACTAAGCCTCTCTCCGGAGCAAAACATGATCAGCACCAAGACTCCATGGGTGTTAGAATCATTACAATGTAATCTAGATTATTGACTCTAGTGCAAGTGGGAGACTGAAGGAAATATGCCCTAGAGGCAATAATAAAGTTGTTATTTATATTTCCTTATATCATGATAAATGTTTATTATTCATGCTAGAATTGTATTAACCGGAAACTTAGTACATGTGTGAATACATAGACAAACAGAGTGTCCCTAGTATGCCTCTACTAGACTAGCTCGTTAATCAAAGATGATTAAGTTTCCTAACCATAGACATGTGTTGTCATTTGATGAATGGGATCACATCATTAGAGAATGATGTGATGGACAAGACCCATCCGTTAGCTTAGCACTATGATCGTTTAGTTTATTGCTATTGCTTTCTTCATGACTTATACATGTTCCTATGACTATGAGATTATGCAACTCCCGAATACCGGAGGAACACTTAGTGTGCTATCAAACATCAAAACGTAATTGGGTGATTATAAAGATGCTCTACAGGTGTCTCCGATGGTGTTTGTTGAGTTGGCATAGATCGAGATTAGGATTTGTCACTCTGATTGTCGGAGAGGTATCTCTAGGCCCTCTCGGTAATGTGCATCACTATAAGCCTTGCAAGCAATGTGACTAATGAGTTAGTTGTGGGATGATGAATTACGGCACAAGTAAAGAGACTTGCCGGTAACGAGGTTGAACTAGGTATGATGATACCGACGATCGAATCTCGGGCAAGTAACATACCGATGACAAAGGGAACAACGTATGTTGTTGTGCAGTTTGAACGATAAAGATCTTCGTAGAATATGTAAGAGCCAATATAAGCATCCAGGTTCCGCTATTGGTTATTGACCGTAGATGTGTCTCGGTCATGTCTACATAGTTCTCGAACCCGTAGGGTCCGCACGCTTAACGTTCGATGACGATTTATATTATGAGTTATGTGATTTGATGTACCGAAGGTTGTTCGAAGTCCCGGATGAGATCACGGAGATGACAAGGAGTCTCATAATGGTCGAGACATAAATATTCATATATTGGAAGGTTACATTCGGACACCGGAATGGTCGGGTCATTTCGGATAAGTTTCGTGGTACCGGTGGTTACCGGAACCCCCCGGGAAGTTATTGGGCCTCATGGGCCTAGTGGTGGAAGAGAGGAGGCAGGCCAAGGATTGGTGCGCGCTCCCCCTAGACCAAATCGAATTGGACTAGGTCTAGGGGGGCCGGCCCCTTCCCTTCTCTTCTCCTCCTCCTTCCCCCCTTCTCCTTGTGGGAGTAGGAAAGGGGGGGGGGGGGTGAATCCTACTTGGAGTAGGACTCCCCCCCTTGGGCGCGCCACCCCTGGCCGGTCTCCTCCTCCCTCCCTCCTTTATATACGTGGGGAGGGGGCACCCTAGAACACACAAGTTGATCTTTTAGCCGTGTGCGGTGCCCCCCTCCACAGAAACACTCCTCGGTCATATCATTGTAGTGCTTAGGCGAAGCCCTACGCCGGTAACTTCATCATCACCGTCGCCACACTGCCGTGCTGACGAAACTCTCCCTTGGCCTCAACTGGATCAAGAGTTCGAGGGACGTCACCGAGCTAAACGTGTGCAGATCGCGGAGGTGCTGTGCGTTCAGTACTTGGATCGGTTGAATCGCGAAGGCGTTTGACTACATCAACCTCGTTAGTAAACGCTTCCGCTTTCAGTCTACGAGGGTACGTGGACACACTCTCCCCGCTTGTTGCTATGCTTCTCCTAGATAGATCTTGCATGATCGTAGGCAAATTTTTGAAATACTACGTTCCCCAACACTTTATATGAAAGTTTTTATTATATCCCTCTTGGATGCCCATCATATTAGGACTAAATTCATAGCCTAAGCAAATTGCCATGCTGTTTAGAGAATCTCAAAATAATATAAGTGAAGCATGGGAATTCAACAATTTCTATAAAATAAAGCGACCACCGTGCTCTAAAAAGATATAAGTGAAGCACTAGAGCAAATTGCCTAGCTCAAAAAATAATAATAAGTGAAGCACATAGAGTATTCTAATAAATTCATGATTCATGCGTGACTCTATCAAAAGGTGTGTACATCAAGAAGTATTGTGGAAAACTAAAAAGAGAAGACTCATATCATACAAGACACTCCAAGCAAAACACATATCATGTGGTGAATAAAAATAGAGCCTCATGTAAATTTACCGGTACACGAAGACGAAAGAGGGGATGCCATCCGGGGCATCCCCAAGCTTCGATGCTTGGTTGTCCTTGAATATTACCTTGTGGTGCCTTGGGCATCCCCAAGCTTAGGCTCTTGCCACTCCTTATTCCTTTGTCCATCAAATCAGTACCCAAAACTTGAAAACTTCACAACACAAAACTCAACAAGAAAACTTTGGAGATCCGTTAGTGTAAGAAAACAAGTCACCACTTTTTGGTACTGTTGAGAACTCATTCTTTATTTATATTTGTGTAACATATACTGTATTCCAACTTCTTCATGGTTCATACCCCCCGATACAACCCATAGATTCATCAAAATAAGCAAACAACACATAAAAAACAGAATCTCTCAAAAACAGAACAGTTTGTGGCAAACTGAAAACTTCATATACTTCTGTAACTCCAAAAATTCTGAAAAATTAGTACAACAGAGGTAATTTGTATATCAATCTTTTGTAAAGCATTCAGAGTTTTTCCACACTTCTGTGATTTTTAAAAATTCTGGCAATGAGCGCAAAATTTTTCAGTTTTTCAGCAAGATCAAATTAACTATCACCATAGATCATCCCAAAGGTCTTGCTTGGATCAAACACTAATTAAAACACCAAAACACAATTATTACAGAGGTAATAATGTGTATTTATTGCAAAATAGAACCAAAAACATAAAAATAAAATTGGATTGCCTCCCAACAAAAGCTATTGTTTAACGCCCCTAGCTAGGCAAAAAACGTGGATCTAGGTATTGTCATAATAGTAAGGGAGATCATCCATACACATCTCATACTCCCTTCTTTCCGTGGCAAGGTTCCTTTGTGGTAAGAAAAATTAATCAAAAGGGATAAATTTAATAGGATAAGGATCCTAAGATCAAATTTGGGATGAATAGGTTCCTCCGTCGACCCCTAGAATTTATAATCAACTCATCATTATAAGCGTTCCTTTGGTGGAACGTCATAAGCCTATCTCTTAACACAAACCCTAATCTGTTGTTTTGTATAGTAAAATTATCATTAAGTTCAGAAATCTTATCAACCAAAACTTTGGTAGGGACCATTTTTCTCAAATTTTCATTATAGGCAACATAATTAGGAGATTACAATCTCATAATTTCCTCTTGACTAAAAATAATCTCCTCTATGGGGGGACAACCACCATTTATTTTGTAATGAGCAAAAATCTCGCTAGCTTCTTTCATGATGAATCTAAACTCGCGAGCGAGAAATATAGTGGCGGCGCGCTTAACGGAAGCATGCTGAATATTAGAGAACTCTAGGAAAATTCTTTGTATGCATGGATGCATATAAACAAATTGTCTTTCAAGTTCGACTATGAGCAAAGTTATTGCATCCGCAATGCTATTAGTTTTACTAAGAATAGATCCTCCAAGCATAGATAGCGTACCGGCACAAGTAAAGAAATCTTGAATAACACATTTTCCAATAATATTACCACTACCTATGCGAAGTTTATTAGTGTGCATGATGATGGGTTCTTCATGAGGATCATTATTAGTAAAGTCATAAAAAAATTCACGAGATTACTACTATATTTTTCAACCATGACCTCCCTAGATTCAGAAATGGTGGCAAGAAACCAATCTAACAAATGATCAACCAAAAAGCAAACGAAAAGACGAATGGAAGAAGGGCGAATAAAAAGGCAAATATTTTTGTGTTTTTTTGAAAACGTTTTAGAAGTGGGGGAGAGGAAAACAAGAGGCAAATGGCAAATAATGTAATGCAAGAGATGAGAGTTTATGGTGGTACTTGGTAGGCTTGATGTAGATCTCCCTGCAATGGCGTCAAAAATTCTTCGTGGTACTTCTTGAGCTTGCGTTGGTTTTTCCCTTGAAGAGGAAAGGGTGATGCAGCAAAGTAGAGATAAGTATTTACCTCAATTAAGAACCAAGGTATCAATCCAGTAGGAGATACACGCAAGTCTCCAATCTATGCACCTGCAAAAACAATCAAACACTTGCACCCAACGCGATAAAGGGGTTGTCAATCCCTTCACGGTCACTCGCAAGGATACAATCTGATAGAGATAGATATAAAAGATTACTAAAATGTAAAACAAAATTAAAGTAAATAAATTGCAGCAAGGTATTTTTGGGTTTTTTGGCTTATAAATCTGAAAATATATGATGGAAAATAGACCCGGGGGGGGGGCATATGTTTCACTAGAGGCTTCTCTCTTGAAGGAAAATAATATGGTGGGTGAACAAATTACTGTCAAGCAATTGATAGAAAAGCACAAAGTTATGGCGATATCCAAGGCAATGATTATGAATATAGGCATCACATCCGTGTCAAGCAGACCGAGTCCTGCCTGCATCTACTACTATTACTCCACACATCGACCGCTATCCAACATGCATCTAGAGTATTAAGTTCATAAGAACAGAGTAACGCCTTAAGTAAGGTGACATGATGTAGAGGGATAAACTCAAGCAATATGATGAAAACCCCATATTTTTTACCCTTGATGGTAACAATACAATACGTGCCTCGATACCCCTACTTTTTCACCGGGTGAGGACACTACAAGATTGAACCTAAAACTAAGCACCTCTCTCATTGCAAGAAAAACCAATCTAGTTGGCCAAACCAAACCGATAGTTCCAAGAGAAATACAAAGATATCAAATCATGCATATAACAATTCAGAGAAGACTCAAATAATATTCATAGATAATCTGATCATAAATCCACAATTCATCGATCTCGACAAACACACCGTGTCATGGTTTTGTCACGGCAGATGTCCTAGTGAAAGGACTTAGTCGTGGAGCCATCGCGATGGGTTAGCTTAAAGGGGTTAAAGCGGGACAAAGGACACAAGGAGTTATACTGGTTCGGCCCCTTGTGGTGAAGGTAAAGGCCTAATCCAGTTGATGTGGAATTGCTAGGGTTTCGATGACCAGGGAGCGAATCCGCTATGCCTGGCTCTCGAGTTGTTGTTTGTTGTCCCTAAACCGCTGCCGGGTCGTCCCTTTATATACACAGGTTGACGCCCGGCGGTTTACAGAATCCCGAGGCCGACTCATCAACGTGTCCGGCTCGGTTTCTACCCGTTCTTATATTACAATACAAGTTACATATCATATGGCGGTTTATGTCTACGGGCCCTAATCCGCCTTTGGGCCCTGGGCCTCCATGTTAGATCTCCTCCGTAAAGCGCCATACTCCTTGTCCTCATGGGATTCAAATAATTAACTCATTATGGGTATAACCCGGCCCCTCCGAGCCGGTTTATACTCAGTAGTAATATCCCCAACATTAGGCCACAGATTGATTTGAACCGGTTCATGTCAATCTTCAACACTTAGGAAAATTCCCCTTTTAGCGCCTTCGCATAACCTTGTAATCCATCATGACGTCATCTTCCAAGATTGTAATAAACCGCCATGACGTCACCTGTCATTAAAAATTGTATATATCTCACCTTCATTAATGAGCCTCCGACAATCGAGGCGACAGCTCTGTCACATATCCAACTTTTCGGCTCCTCGATTTTCGTGCCTGTCACTTATCCCTTTGCCTCATAAATAAGACCGGGGGGTCCTTTTCATTTTCCCCTCCGTGCCTCCTCGCTTCTTCTTCTTCCTTGCACCGACCTGACCCTCACGCGCGGCCGCCGCCGTCAAGCTCCGCGCTCGACCTCAACTCCGGCCGCTGCATTAACCTGAACATACCAGAGAAACGCGGCGCTCCTCCGCTGTTCCGTCAGCGTCAGTAAGTCTCCCTTTCCTTGCTCTAGATCCGCCATTAGGGTTTCTGCGAGTTCATCGAAGTATAGTGCTATTCTTCCCTGTCTTTCTCCATAGCATAAATGGCGAGTTTAAATCTTATATTTTCCTGTGCAATCGTAGTTATAATCCCCTTTCTCATCATTACCGCATCTTCTCTGTATAGAATAATCTCATCTGGATCTGATGAACTGCTTAAGCACCTGCATATTAGGTTTGAATATACTTTGATTTACTGATACGCTGCAGATCTGAAATTATCATATCAATCTGTGAAACTTGTTTTTCCCACACTTAAATATCTTAGATCTGTACCTTCCATATCAAAGTAGGCGGTTTAACTTTAGAAAATGATAACCCGGCAGGTACCATTAGTCCCCTTTTAAACCGCCGGTTCATTTATTTTTGTAACCCTTCCAATGTCAAACTCCGGTTTAACATGTGTATATGCCTCAATGTCTTTTCCTTTGATCTCGCGACGCTTTATACTTGTCAGTCATAAATCATAAACCGGCATTAATCTTTTTTCAGCTGTCCATTGAAATGGCCATACAATTTTGTGCTTGTAACTGGGTCCCCTCCCGGGTTACGGAGGAAAAACTGAATGGGTGCATTGCAACCGGTGCCTTAGCAAAAAAGGATGTCATACACTGGAGAGCCCCCGGTCCAGAAAATCCTCCTGAACCCAAGGATGGAGAAGTGATTGTATTTGTTGACCACCTGGGTCGAGGGTTCAGTCCTCCCGGATCAAAAAAATTTCCGCGACGTACTTGCTAGCTTCCAACTCCACCCTCAAGATATTGGTCCCAACTTAGTGTCCAATATTTGTAACTTTCAAGTATTCTGCGAAGCTTACTTGCAGGAAGAGCCCGGGTTGAACTTTTCAGAGATTTCTTCTACCTGAACCGCCGTACTGAATTCACAGATGGGCCCAATACTGAACTTGGCGGGGTTTCAATTCAAAAAAGGAAAGATGTCAGTTTTCCTCATGCCAAACATCATACTCATCCCAAAGATTGGAACCAGACTTGGTTCTATTGCCGAGATACGTCTCCCATTGAAGAAAATCCTCTGCCGGGTTATCGTGCTCACCGGCTTACCAATTCACATCCATTCCCTCAACGGCTGACTGCAAAGGAACGGTCCAACTATGCACCTCAACTCTCCAAGCTCAGGGCCTTTATTGTGAACGGTTTAACAAGCGTTGACTTTGTTCGCCGCTGGATATCTTGGAGCATTCTGCCTTTAAGCCGTCGCCCCGGTTTAATGTGTGAATATACAGGGAGCTTACAAGATCCTCAACGGCATATCAACATTCAGCTAACTGATGCTGAAATTATAGAGGCTGTTAAAAAGATATTGGATGAACCGGTGGCTGTGTGCAGCAAAACAGGGCTTAGTCCCTTCTGTGTTTTCAATAAACCGCCAGCTGTAAGAATTGCATAACTCTTATTTTTAATCCGACCCTTATAATCTTCCCTTATATATTTCATCAATCTTTGCCAGGACGATGACCTGTTTTGGAAAAAGAAGTCGCAGGATAAACCGGCGAAGACACCTCGTGTCAAGACTAAGGCCACCAAGAGGCCTGCCAAAAAGAAAAATGTTGAACCGTCTGAACCAAACATTGATGATGATCTTGATAATCCGGATTCAGAGGTAGAACTTGACTCTCTTGGTTCGTTTTTCATACACCTCATTGACAATGACTATTATCAGAATGACGCTGAAGGCAGCCAAGCTGACGATGTAGAGGTAATTATTCTTTCCTCCGGTTTAGATCCTCTGCCAACACAGAAAATCCATCCAGGTAGTTACCTCCGCCGGTTTACCGAACACTCCAGTCCGGAAACGTCGATAGAGGTCTCTTATGTTCCTGATACTTCTTACCTCAAGGCTGGTTGTTTCCGACATCCTCTTAATCCGTCTGATTCAAATTATCAGGGAACACCTCATTCATCCTCCGGCGAGTCAACGGCCACACAACTTCCAACCCTCAAGACAGTTCCTGGGTGAGTTATGCTTTAATTTTATCCTTAATACATTATATTTGCCCGATGTATTGATCTTTATGTTTGTCCTCCTCAGTGCCAAACCTAGACCCAGCAAGAAGGCCCGGTTAAATAAACCGGCTGACGACAACGTAGTTATCGAACCGAAAAAACTCCAGATCCGGAAGGAACAAATGCTGACGCCATGCTTGATGATCCGCCACCACAAGATTAAGACTTTGTTGTTGAACAAGTGGAAGTTGATCCAACGGGCCATGCTGATCAAACGACAAGCCCGGTCCGAGCCACTGACAAATCGTCAAGCCCAACCCGCACCACTGATAAATCGTCAAGCCCAGTCAAGGCTGCAGATGACAAGGCAGATGATGTTATGATTACTGGCTTTGGCCATACCACCCCTGGTAATCCTATTGCTTTATCAAAGCATAGTGCCAAGGAAGAGCTTTCTACTATGGGCAAAGGCAAGTGGAATGCAGACTTATCAAGCTACGCCCATGTCACACCCTGATTTTTCATGCCACAACACTTAAGCTAATAAATCATGATAAAGTGTGGTTTGACAAAAAACTTTTGCATTATTTGGCTTTTATTTGGAGTTGGTTTTCTCTCTGTGTTTTTCAAGTGCTCTTTAAAGTCAACACAACTCCACCTTCTATACCTCATCTCCTTGCCCCAAGCTTCTTCCCAATGATCATGCCATGTGTATAGAGCAATATAGTATTTTCTTACAAAAATAATTTGGCCAAAAAGTATTTTCTAAAATTAGTTTTCCAAAACCCCCTAAATTGAGGTTTGCACTGCAAGTACTTGATTTGGGGTGTGAAAAATCTTTCAAAATGTATATTTGAATCCTATTAGATATAGGACACCCATAAACCACAAAAATATAATTTTAAAAGTTATTTTCCTATTTTATTTAACAGCTTTTTCTTAAGGCCAGAAATGGTCTTTAATAGGGAAAACTTATTTTATTGTTTCAAAATTTTTTGACAAAAATCAAGGAAACTCAGTGGACATATATTTTCCATATAAAAGAGTTCCAACACATAGTCATGTTCAAAATATTGGGCAAAACCCTCCAATACCATTTCTGTATATTTCAAGTATTTGAGATATTTCTATAAGAAATATTTTCAAATAAATCCATGAACATTCTAGCAAGTCACATATACATAATGGGATGACATTGCAAAGTTTCAGCTCAATCCAAACTGTTTTGGTTCACAAAAGTGCCCCAAAACCATCTCTGTCCAGATTCAAATTTGAACAACTTTGTACTACCAACTTTCTCTCCTTGACCCCAACTTTGGTGAGCATGTTCACATGACCAAATGAGGCCACTACACCAAGTGGTGCATCAAGGGGAAGTGATTTGCTCAACTAGATCTACACAAGTTCATTTCTGCTAATTTCTAGGGTTTACAAAAGTTGCATTGGCAACTTCGCCCAAATGAGCTCAAAATTGGTGGAAGGCCCTAATTATATGTGCCATTTCACCCTAGAGAGTCTCATGCCAAATGGAGTTCATTTGCTTACCCAAACAAGCATCAAACACCTTCTGCAAAATTTCAAAAACCACCTTTTTGACCACTTCCACTAATTTCCATGACCCTATCTTTTTACCACAGCTGCCCCAGGTCACCTCCTACCTCCAGTAACTCTCCTCCTTCATCAGCTCAATTATTTGGGGGTAAAAACCATCTCTTTCTCTCTCTGTTTACCCACGGCAACTCCTCCTCTCTCTTTCATTTCTATATGCAGCGCCCCACCTAGCTCCTGACCACTCTAGAGCATCCAAGGAAGCTCCAGGACACAAGTGGACATTCCCTGACCTTTTAAAATGGCCATGCCGGCCATATGCATGCTCCGGAGCGCGCTACAGTGCGCCCTTGCACTGTAGCTGCCCACTGCCCGATGCCTCCGAGCACCTCGGCCCTCCCCTGCACGCCTGCCGACGCGCCTCGACGTCCGCAGCACGCTACATCCCTGTCCCCCTCCTTCGTGTCCCTCCTGCTGCCCCCTCCGCATGCGCGCCGGCCGCCCGTGAGCTCCAATGAGCACGCTCACACGCGCGATGCCCTGACGCTCCCCGCTCCTTCTCTCCCTTCCTCTGGGCGTAGACCACCCCTACAAACACCTCGGACACGCCCACGTGAGCCCCCGTGACATACAGCGACGACAACAACCTCGCCGGTGCATGGGTCCACGGCAAGCCCTGGCCCGGCTATATAAGACCTCCCCGAGCCCTCCTCTCCTCACCACTCGACCTTTCCAACTCCAAAACACCCCCTGAACCACCCACTCCTCTCCAGGAGCACCCGAGCTCGAGATCGAGCTCGAGCTCCGCCGCTTCGGCTCGCAGGAGTTCGCGAGGTACATGCCTCCCCCGCTCCTCCTCTGCCTCGATCTGGAACCCCCGAACACCCCTGATTGTTTTCCCCCTGTTTCCCCTCTCTGTAGCTGCCAGAAACAACCAGAACCGTCGCCACCCGAAGCTCCTCCGCCGCGTGACCTCGTCGACGGCGAACCAGGCCACCCCGGCGATCGCAACCACCTCCACCCGAACGGCGACTCAATGCTCAGTCCAGCCGTGCCCTCGCCCAACCTCGCCGTGCCCTGCATCAGCGCCGGTGAGCTCGCCGGCCGTCTGGACTTGGGGTTAGGGATGACAGGCGGGCCCCGCCTGTCAGCCTCTCTTCTCCATCGCCCCTCTCTCTCTCGCTGATGCCTGGACCCCGCCTGTCAGGTTTAAACCTGGAGCATGCGCGTGCACCAGTGCGCTGGGCCAACTCTCTGGCTGGCCTGTTGCGCTGCGGCTGTTCTGGCCCAGCAGGCACAGTGCCCCTTCTCCTTTTTCTTTTCTGTCAAACTTGCATTAATTCCACAGGATTAAATATTAATCCAAATGCAATAATTCCAGTTCCTAAGATCTTGTAACAATCCCACCTATTTAATGGTATAGCTTTCATTCATGTCCAACCAACTTTTATGTACTGTTATATTCAAATTCAAATTTGAATATATTTAAACCACTCTGAAAATCCATTTCTTCTATTCTGCTACTCCAAATCCAAAACTAGGAATTTTCCCCTTCTTAGTTTTCACCCTAGTATTTAAAAAAATTGAGTTGACTTTTTCTGAGCACTTTGGTTTTTCTGATTTATTATTGCCTTATTTTTCTCGTTATTATTATGCGACGATAGATTGCGTTGCTGACGAAGGAGTTGGACCAGAAGACTTTGAAGACCCATAAGACTTTGCTGAGCCAGGCAAGCAGCCCTTTGACCATGTCTATGAAACCCTTTTTGTGCATGCCATAGAGCACTTTTATTGCTTGCATCAGAGACATGACGATGAGGTGACCACATGGGGTGGTTTGCCACCGTTACTTCCTCGTTGGTACTTGCATGGTGCATGACCCTACCTCCTTATGAGGGTTATGCCGGTGGGAGTAGGTAGGATGCTAGAGTAGTTGCTACGCAAAAGGGACGGGAATATGCATGGTGATGGAGACAAAGTGTGTTCAAAAGACTTTTCCGAAAACCCCGTCGGTGCCACGTATGCCCAAGGGAGGTAATGAGATGGGTAACCACTTGATGACGAAGTGGTGTACCAAGGCAAGTGTGTGTGTTGTTTTCAAAAATGGATTAGATTTAAGATTTGTCGACTGTCCCAACCTTACATGCGCAACCACTCTACACTTATATAGGAAAGGGCATTATTGATTACCTAGGCCGATACTAGCTTGGAGCCCGCATTACTAGTGACGGGAGAGTCGTTGTTGCGCTCTCTTGGGACGGGGTTGTGCCAGGTAGGGCGGCCATGACTGTTTTTACAGGGCACCGGACACACCGTTGGTACCCCGTGCTTGTGGTATGTGCTGAATATGGGAGCGAGGCTCCAAAATTTTATGATGTGAAATATTGGGCACGGGGGTTACTACCAATCAAGTGTACTCTATGTTAGTGTTGACTAGGGAAAGATAGTGATCGGGTGCTTACCCCGGGTACTTGAGGTACCGCGGGTCGTGGATGACAGGGAAGTTCCCCGGATCTTGTGGGTAAAGTGCGCAACCTCTGCAGAGTGTAAAACTATTCGAATAGCCGTGTCCATGGTCAAGGACAGTTGGGCGGTGCTGCTTAAACTACGTCCAGAGTTTTACAAACCGTGTGTGTGTGTTGATGAAACTATTTGGGTTAAGTCAGATGACTTGACACCATGATCAAGTTGGATTGGTGTCCAACTCTGCTTATGTTGATATCTGTAACTTGTTCATACAGATATCTGTACTCCCATGATGCATACTTTACTTGTTGATAGATCATGTCGTTGCACTCAAAACTAGCTTTCTGCAAACTACCTACTTAGTGCTATATCATTGCATTATTGTGCCCTGTTCTAATCATGGGTTGCTTGCGAGTACATTCAAAGTACTCATTGGCTTGCCACTGGTTATTTAATTGGCCAGGCATGGAAGAACAGGAGTTCGAAGAAGAGTTCTTTGGTGACGAACACGCGAACTAGGACGTTTCTCAGTCAGAATGCCTGTAGGGTTAAGGCAGATGGCATGGGTTCTACTTATCGACGAAGATTTCCGCTGCTTAAGTTTATTTGGTATTTAGCCCTTGTGGCTTTATCTATGTAAGACTTGACCATAATGGTCATAATTTGTGTAAGACAGTATGTATGGATGTAAGACTCTTGTTATTCAGCTTCTGTGTGTTCAGTGAGCATTGATCTCTGGGATCACTGTACACGTGCATTCAATGATCACAACTTATGAGTCGGGGTCCCCAGAGAGCTGGTATCAGAGCCATCCTGACTGTAGGAAGCCTTAGCTAGCATGGTCGTTAGTTAGGTTAAAACTATTTCCGAAACTATTACTAACTTTGAAAAACTATCAACCCTTCTCTTCCCTTCAGAGTTTTTCAAAAACTAAGATATATTTTCCTTATTGATCTCTTACCCTTCAAACTTTTGCAAATGGTCGCTAGTACCTTTAAGACCCTATCCACAGGATTCCCTGTAATCCTCGTGGGTAACCGAGAAGGAAGACGTCTTGCCAGACATTCACCCACGCCTTCTAAACATGAGCTTGGCAACACCACGACAAGATGGAAAATACCTTCTCAATGATTGAGGAAACCAAGACTCGGAAGATGGTGACACCTTTGAATTTGCCCCAAGATGATGCGACCTTAGCCTATGATGATTAGGGCATAGGAAATGCAAGATCATGATATACATCGCTAATACAGCAACCATATCCTTATCGTTGTTGCATCGGCAACCACTGGTGGATGAGAACCTAGCCATTTGGTCCGCCTCACTATAGTGAGCAGGAAAACGGTTCTCCTCATCCCCTGCTCTTGGTGTCGATGATGTCATCAACGTAACCGACATGTTGGACCTCTACTATGCCTTGTTAATGTCATTGCATAAAGGATTACCTACTTGGTACCATCGACGCCTTAGAAGACAAAAAGGGATCGTCATGATTAAGAAGACAACAGAAGACCGAGTCAATGCCTGCTACGAGAAGCCACCTTCACCCCATCACTTCAACATGCGAGAAATTGTTGAAGAATCTTCAGGCTCAACCCGGATTGTTTCATCGAAGAACTACAAGAGACGTAGCAACACCTGAGGAAAACCCAGAAGACTGCACGAGGCACGAAGTAAAGCATGACTACTTAGTCCGAGAACCCATAGGGTAGGACGAGTCGTGTACCCCCATATGCGTAGTCGAGTCCGTGTGATGGTTCGAATGGAACCATGTTCTGTGTTGCTTGTTTTTATTTTTTGTTTTGATATAAGTCGCACTTTTTCCCTAGGCAGCATGTACACGACTATATCACCTATCTTATCTTAATGAGTGTGTGTGGCCTTCACGGCACTTGTTTGCTTGCACTTGCACTATAGAACCCCCTTTAGGCATCCCACATCCTCTATGCTACTTTTCCCTCTCATCTCTCTCCTCAACTGAAGGCCAGCAAGACAAGATACACCAAGGATTCTACCTCGGCGACCAACAAGCACTGAAGAATTTTTCTACAGCCTCCTCGACCAAGTGGAAGCCCATAGAGCTGTGTTTACACCTCAAGAATAGAATCCTATCCCTAGAACCTACAAGACTTCACGAGATACCCCAGCTCGAAACCTTAACCATGAGCTTAACCTACGGAATCACAAGAGAACAAGTTAAGCTGCAGTAAGCCTTGCTTATCACTGGGTTCATTATGGAACTAATGGGCATAGTGAACGAGCACATTATCATCCTAAGATAGCACCAGAACTGACGATGCCATAGCGAAGACCAATTTGAGGATATAGGAATAGGGGACACATGACTTGATGAGTTTATATCAGTGACCTTGAGGAACTATCTGAGACTCTTCGGTGGATTATAAGGCTTTCATGTTGAACTTGGTGGGATCATGCTAATAGAGTAGTGTAGCTTTCATTACCCCTGAGTAAATTGGATTTAGTAGGACAATTATGATCGCAAACTGAGATTCTTGGAGGTGCAAGGATTTGACTTGATCAGATGATATTGATAGGAGACAGTTGATATTACATAAATAACTTGAGGGAAACATGTAGGAATTCTCGTTGGACACGAGATTTGGATTTAAATAGGTGATCCTAGTGGAGTATAGGTGGTGAGTAAGTCTACATGTTCGGAGTAAATTGGATTTAGACTGATGATCCTGATCATGATACCATGTTCCTCGGTGGACGATAAACTAGGAGATTTGATTAATTGTCAGAGTTGAGTTACGGTTCTATATAAGCTTGACCTTGGAGTTTACTTGACCATGAAAATGGAAATTGGTGGATTGACTATAGTAAGGTAGCCCTTTCCAGTATTTGTGGATTATAGGATATTAGAAGATCTTGTGGAACACCATAGAGATTGGATTTGTAGAACTACTGGATCATGTAGTGATTGGTGTAGTTAATGGGTTGTTGGAGTTGATTCATAGGAAGGAAACAAGATCTTGGAGTGGCTTACGACGTGTTTCCTTAGGATAGAGATGCTTTATCTTAGACCTTGGAAGAATAGGCTGAGCACTTGGATTGTCACGTTCAAGCTTAGCAGCTTGTATGTTCTACCCATGGATTTTTAGGGGTAGACATACATATGAGTTTGGGGATTGTAGACATATATGATTTTGTTTGACCTCCTCTTGAGAGTCATGAGGATATGAATCACATGAGTGATGATTGGAGTTGACCTATACGAAATGATGTTATTGGTGATATGATGTGATTTGTTTAAAGGACTAGATAGAACAATTGGCATCTCAAGAACTATGCTTCAAATAAGATAATAAAAGATCACCTGCACACTAGGATCCTTGAAAGCCTTAAGCCCTACCAAGACACAACCCGGTTGGATCATGACCTTGGGGTCTTGAATCTAGATCGAGAACACCTTGGCCCACACTCCACCGTTACCACCACCAATGCCCCAGCCTACCTTATGTACCCCATGAATAGAAACTTCATCGAGTACTTGGTCACGTTGGTTGTCACTTTTATTTGGTGACCTACTCGTCTAACTGAAGATGGAAGAAGAATCGTTCAGCTAGTTAGGAAACATTTGAAGACTGCAATGCCAAGGAAGAAGAACTATGCCAACCACCATCGTCAAGGAGTGAACTTTCTCGTCGAAGACCAGGTGTATCTGCAAGCCACTTCTCTCAAATGAACCAAGCATTTCCATGTCAAAGGGAAGCTTACACGAAGATTTATCGCCCCTCTCCAAGATCACTGCAAGAAGAAGAATAGACGGCTACCATCTAGAGTTACCACCCGAGTCACCCACTGTGCAAATATTTTTCCACATGACACCACTCCGAAAATGTTTCCAACTTCCTAACTAGTCCGGTTTGTACAAGGACATCGATCACCGAGCCATCGACCTCTAGCCCAATATGACCTACGCGAGAGACCCCAATTGCAATCTGGATCAAGCAGAATGTCATACACGAAGCCACGCCCTCAAGCACTCCAAGGATTCAATGGAGCACCACATGGAAGCAGAAGCAGTATGAGGACGTGAAGACTGCCCCACATCAAAGTTTCGTATTCCTTTCCGCGCCTAGTTTGGGAATCTCGGGGACGAGATTCTTGTAAGGGGGTAGGTCTGTCACACCCTGATTTTTCATGCCACAACACTTAAGCTAATAAATCAGGATAAAGTGTGGTTTGACAAAAAACTTTTGCATTATTTGGCTTTTATTTGGAGTTGGTTTTCTCTCTGTGTTTTTCAAGTGCTCTTGAAAGTCAACACAACTCCACCTTCTATACCTCATCTCCTTGCCCAAAGCTTCTGCCCAATGATCATGCCATGTGTATAGAGAAATATAGTATTTTCTTACAAAAATAATTTGGCCAAAAAGTATTTTCTCAAATTAGTTTTCCAAAAACCCCTGAATTGAGGTTTGCACTGCAAGTACTTGAGTTGGGGTGTGAAAAATCTTTCAAAAGGTATATTTGAATCCTATTAGATATAGGACTCCCATAAACCACAAAAATATAATTTTAAAAGTTATTTTACTATTTTATTTAAAAGCTTTTTCTTAAGGCCAGAAATGGTCTTGAAAAGGGAAAAATTATTTTATTGTTTCAAAAACATTTGACAAAAATCAGGGAAACTCAGTGGACATATATTTTCCATATAAAAGAGTTTCAACACATGGTCATGTTCAGAATATTGGGCAAAACCCTCCAAAACCATTTCTGTACATTTCAAGTATTTGAGATATTTCTATAAGAAATATTTTCAAATAAATTCAAGAAAATTCTAGCAAGTCACATATACATAATATGATGACATTGCAAAGTTTCAGATCAATCCAAACTGTTTTGGTTCACAAAGTGCCCCAAAACCATCTCTATCCAGATTCAAATTTGAACAACTTTGTACTACCAACTTTCTCTCCTTGACCCCAACTTTGGTGAGCATGTTCACATGACCAAATGAGGCCACTGTTAGAAATATGCCCTAGAGGCAATAATAAATTGGTTATTATTATATTTCCTTGTTCATGATAATCGTTTATTATCCATGCTAAAATTGTATTGATAGGAAACTCAGATACATGTGTGGATACATAGACAACACCATGTCCCTAGTAAGCCTCTAGTTGACTAGCTCGTTGATTAATAGATGGTTACGGTTTCCTGACCATGGACATTGGATGTCGTTGATAACGGGATCACATCATTAGGAGAATGATGTGATGGACAAGACCCAATCCTAAGCCTAGCACAAGATCGTGTAGTTCGTTTGCTAAGAGCTTTTCTAATGTCAAGTATCATTTCCTTAGACCACGAGATTGTGCAACTCCCGGATACCGTAGGAATTCTTTGGGTGTACCAAACGTCACAACGTAACTGGGTGGCTATAAAGGTGCACTACAGGTATCTCCGAAAGTGTTTGCTGGGTTGGCACGAATCGAGACTGGGATTTGTCACTCCGTGTAAACGGAGAGGTATCTCTGAGCCCACTCGATAGGACATCATCATAATGTGCACAATGTGACCAAGGAGTTGATCACGGGATGATGTGTTACGGAACGAGTAAAGAGACTTGCCGGTAACGAGATTGAACAAGGTATCGGGATACCGACGATCAAATCTCGGGCAAGTACTATACCGGTAGACAAAGGGAATTGTATACGGGATTGATTGAATCCTTGACATCGTGGTTCATCCGATGAGATCATCGTGGAACATGTGGGAGCCAACATGGGTATGCAGATCCCGCTGTTGGTTATTGGCCGGAGAACGTCTCGGTCATGTCTGCATGGTTCCCGAACCCGTAGGGTCTACACACTTAAGGTTCGATGACGCTAGGGTTATAGGGAATAGATATACGTGGTTACCGAATGTTGTTCGGAGTCCCGGATGAGATCCCGGACATCACGAGGAGTTCCGGAATGGTCCGGAGGTAAAGATTTATATATGGGAAGTCCTGTTTTGGTCACCGGAAAAGTTTCGGGTGCTATCGGTAACGTACCGGGACCACCGGGAGGGTCCCGGGGGTCCACCGGCCCTAGAGGGCTGCGTGGGCCAAGTGTGGGAGGGGACCAGCCCCAGGTGAGCTGGTGCGCCCCCCCACCAGGGCCCAAGGCGAAGAGAGAAGGGAAAAGGGGAAACCCTAGGCTCAGATGGGCCTAAGGCCCATCTAGTGGTACGCCCCCCTCTCTCCCCCCTTGGCCGCCCCTCCAAGTCCCATCTAGGGCTGGCCGCCACCCCTATTGGTGGAAACCTAGGTGGGGGCGCAGCCCCTCCCTTTCCCCTATATATAGTGGGGGTTTGGGGCTGCCATAGACACGAGAACATCTCCCTCATGGCGCAGCCCTACCCCTCTCCCTCCTCGTCTCTTGCGGTGCTTGGCGAAGCCCTGCTGGAGTGCCATGCTCCTCCACCACCACCACGCCATTGTGCTGCTGCTGGACGGAGTCTTCCTCAACCTCTCCCTCTCTCCTTGCTGGATCAAGGCGTGGGAGACGTCACCGGGCTGCACGTGTGTTGAACGCGGAGGCGCCGTGGTTCGGCGCTTAGATCGGAATCAACCGCGATCTGAATCGCTACGAGTACGACTCCTTCATCCGTGTTCTTGCAACGCTTCCGCATCGCGATCTTCAAGGGTATGAAGATGCATTCCCCTTCCCCTCGGTGCTAGATTACTCCATAGATTGATCTTGGTGATGCATAGAAAATTTTGAATTTCTGCTACGTTCCCCTACAGTGGCATCATGAGCTAGGTCTATGCGTAGTTTCTATGCACGAGTAGAACACAAAGTAGTTGTGGGCGTCGATTTTGTCAATTTACTTGCCGTTACTAGTCTTATCTTGTTTCGGCGGCATCGTGGGATGAAGCGGCCCGGACCGACCTTACACGTACTCTTACGTGAGACAGGTTCCACCGACTGACATGCACTAGTTGCATAAGGTGGCTAGTGGGTGTCTGTCTCTCCCACTTTAGTCGGATCAGATTCGATGAAAAGGGTCCTTATGAAGGGTAAATAGAAATTGGCATATCACGTTGTGGCTTTTGCGTAGGTAAGAAACGTTCTTGCTAGAAACCCATAGCAGCCACATAAAACATGCAACAACAATTAGAGGGCGTCTAACTTGTTTTTGCAGGGTATGCTATGTGATGTGATATGGCCAAAAGGATGTGATGAATGATATATGTGATGTATGAGATTGATCATGTTCTTGTAATAGGAATCACGACTTGCATGTCGATGAGTATGACAATCGGCAGGAGCCATAGGAGTTGTCTTAATTTATTGTATGACCTGCGTGTCAATGAAAACGCCATGTAATTACTTTACTTTATTGCTAACCGTTAGCCATAGTAGTAGAAGTAATAGTTGGCGAGACAACTGCATGAAGACACGATGATGGAGATCATGATGATGGAGATCATGGTGTCATGCCGGTGACGAAGATAATCATGCCGCGCCTCAAAGATGGAGATCAAAGGCGCAAGATGATATTGGCCATATCATGTCACTTTATGATTTGCATGTGATGTTTGTCATGTTTACATCTTATTTGCTTAGAACGACGGTAGCATAAATAAGATGATCCCTCACTAAAATTTCAAGAGACGTGTTCCCCCTAACTGTGCACCGTTGCGAAGGTTCGTTGTTTTGAAGCACCACGTGATGATCGGGTGTGATAGATTCTAATGTTCGCATACAACGGGTGTTGACGAGCCTAGCATGTACAGACATGGCCTCGGAACACATGCGAAACACTTAGGTTGACTTGACGAGCCTAGCATGTACAGACATGGCCTCGGAACACAAGAGATCGAAAGGTTGAACATGAGTCGTATAGTAGATGCGATCAACATGGAGATGTTCACCGATGATGACTAGTCCGTCTCACGTGATGATCGGACACGGCCTAGTTTGACTCGGATCATGTATCACTTAGGTGACTAGAGGGATGTCTATCTGAGTGGGAGTTCATTAAATAATCATATGGACTTAATTATCATGAACATAGTCAAAAGGTCTTTGCAAATTATGTCATAGCCTAGTTCTACTATTTAAGATATGTTCCTAGAGAAAATTTAGTTGAAAGTTGATAGTAGCAATTATGCGGACTGGGTCCGTAAACTGAGGATTGTCCTCATTGCTGCACAGAAGGCTTATGTCCTTAATGCACCGCTCGGTGTGCTGAACCTTAGCGTCATCTGTAGATGTTGCGAAACATCTGGCATACACGTTTTGATGACTACGTGATAGTTCAGTGCGTAATGCTAACGGTTTAGAATTGTGGCACCAAAGATGTTTTGAAACGTCACAGAACATATGAGATGTTCTGAAGACTGAAATTGGGATTTCAGACTAGTGCCCACGTCAAGAGGTATGAGACCCCTGACAAGTTTCTTAAGCCTGCAAACTAAGGGAGAAAAGCTCAATCGTTGAGCATGTGCTCAGATTGTCTGAGTACCACAATCGCTTGAATCGAGTGTGAGTTAATCTTCCAGATGAGATAGTGATGGTTCTTCACAGTCACTATCACCAAGCTATTAGAGCTTCGTGATGAACTATAACATATCAGGGATAGATATGATGATCCTTGAGCTATTCGCGATGTTTGACACCGTGAAAGTAGAAATCAAATAGGAGCATCAATTGTTGATGGTTAGTAAAACCACTAGCTTCAAGAAGGGCAAGGGCAAAAGGGATACTTCATGAAACAGCAAATCATTTGCTGCTCTAGTGAATAATCCCAAGGTTGAACCCAAACCCGAGACTAAGTGCTTCTGTAATGAGGGGAACGGTCACTGAAGCAGAACTACCCTAGATACTTGGTAGATGAGAAGGCATGCAAGGTCGACAGAAGTATATTGGATATACATTATATGAATGTGTACTTTACTAGTACTCCTAGCAGCACCAGGGTATTAGATACCGGTTCGGTTGCTAAGTGTTAGTAACTCGAAATAAAAGCTGCGGAATAAACGGAGACTAGCTAAAGGTGAGATGACGATATGTGTTGGAAGTGTTTCCAAGGTTGATGTGATAAAGCATCGCATGCTCCCTCTACCATCGAGATTGGTGTTAAACCTAAATAATTGTTATTTGGTGTTTGTGTTGAGCATAAACATGATTGGATTATGTTTATCGCAATACGGTTATTCATTTAAGGAGAATAATGGTTACTCTGTTTATTTAAATAATACCTTCAATGGTCTTGCACCTAAAATGAATCTCGATCGCAGTGATACACATGTTCGTGCCAAAAGATATAAAATAGCAATGATAGTACCACATACTTGTGGCACTGCCATTTGAGTCATATTGGTATAGAACGCATGAAGAAGCTCCATGTAGATGGATCTTTGGACTCACTCATTTTTGAAAAGATTGAGACATGCGAACCATGTCTATTGCTATATATGCATGAAGAAACTCCATGCAGATGGATCGTTTGGACTCACTTGATTTTGAATCACTTGAGACATGCAAATCATACCACATGGGCAAGATGACTGAAAGGCCTCGTTTTCAGTAAGATGGAACAAGAGAGCAACTTGTTGGAAGTAATACATTTCATGTGTGCAGTCCAATGAGTGCTGAGGCACGCAGTGGATATCGATATGTTCTTACTTCACCGATGATTTGAGTAGATGCTGAGAATATTTACTTGATGAAACACAAGTCTGAATTATTGAAAGGTTCAAGTAATTTCAGAGTGAAGTTGAAAGATCGTCATGACAAGAGGATAAAATGTCTATGATATGATCATAGAGATATCTGAGTTACGAGTTTGGCACACAATTAAGACATTGTGGAAAGTGTTTCACAATTAATACCGCCTAGAACACCACAATGTGATGGTGTGTCCGAACATCATAACTGCACCCTATTGGATATGGTGCATACCATGATGTCTCTGATCGAATTACCACTATCGTTTATGGGTTAGGCATTAGAGACAACCGCTTTCACTTTAAATAGGGCACCACGCAATTCCGTTGAGACGACACCATTTAGAGAAACCTAAGTTGTCGTTTCTTAAAAGTTTGGGGCTGTGATGCTTATGTGAAAAGTTTCAGACTGATAAGCTCGAACCCAAAGCGGATAAATGCATCTTCATAGAATACCCAAAACAGTTGGGTATACCTCCTGTTTCAGATCTGGAAGTAAATAGGTCCTTTCTCGAGAAAAAGTTTCTCTCGAAAGAATTGAGTGGGAGGATGGTGGAGACTTGATGAGGTTATTGAACCATGACTTCAACTAGTGTGTAGCAGGGCACAGGAAGTTGTTCCTGTGGCACCTACACCAATTGAAGTGGAAGCTTATGATAGTGATCATGAAACTTCGGATCAAGTCACTACCAAACCTCGTAGGTCGATAAGGATGCGTACTACTTCAGAGTGGTACGTAATCCTGTCTTGGAAGTCATGTTGCTAGACAACAATGAACCTATGAGCTATGGAGAAGCGATGGTGGGCCCGGATTCCGACGAATGGCTCGAGGCCATAAAATCCGAGAGAGGATCCATGTATAAAACAAGGTATAGACTTTGGAAGAACTACTTGATGGTCGTAAGGCTGTTGGGTGCAGATGGATTTTAAAAGGAAGACAGACAATAATGGTAAGTGTCACCATTAAGAAAGCTCGACTTGTCATTAAGATGTTTTCCGACAAGTTCAAGGAGTTGACTAGGATGAGATTTTTCTCACTCGTAGCGATGCTAAGAGTCTGTTGGAATTGTATTAGCAGTTACTGCATTATTTATGAAATCTTGCAGATAGGATGTCAAAACATTGTTTCCTCGACGATTTTCTAGAGGAAAGGTTGTATGTGATACAACCAGAAGGTTTTGTCAATCCTGAAAGATGCTAACAAGTATGCAATGCTCCAGCAATCCTTCTAAGGACCGGAGTAAGCATCTCGGAGTTGGAATGTACGCTTTGATGAGATGATCAAAGATTTTGGGTTTATACAGAGTTTATGAGAAACTTGTATTTCCAAAGAAGTGAGTGGGAGCTCTATAGAATTTCTGATGAGTATATGTTATTGACATATTGTTGATCAGAGATGATGTAGAATTTCTGGAAAGCATACAGGGTTATTTGAAAAGTGTTTTTCAATGGAAAACCTGGATTAAGCTACTTGAACATTAAGCATCAAGATCTATAAGGATAGATAAAAAAACGCTTAATAGTACTTTCAAATGAATACATACCGTGGCAAGTTTTTGAAGGAGTTCAAAATAGATCAGCAAAGAAGGAGTTCTTTGCTGTGTTACAAGGTGTGAGTATTGAGTAAGACTCAAGACCTGACCACAGCAGAAGAGAGAGAAAGGACGAAGGTCGTCCCCTATGCTTTAGACGTAGGCTCTACAGTATGCTATGCTGTGTACCGCACATGAAGTGTGCCTTGCCATGAGTTAGTCAAGGGGTACAATAGTGATCCGGGAATGGATCACATGACAGCGGTCGAACTTATCCTTAGTATCTAGTGGACTAAGGAATTTTCTCGATTATGGAGGTGGAAAAGGAGTTCATCGTAAAGGGTTACGTCGATGCAAAATTTGACACTAATCCGGATGACTCTGAATAGTAAAATGGATTCGTATAGTAGAGCAGTTATTTGGAATAGCTCCAAGTAGCGCGTGGTAGCTGCATCTACAAGATGACATAGATATTCGTAAAGCACACACGGATCTGAAAGGTTCAGACCCGTTGACTAATAACCAATCTCACAAGCGAGATATGAACAAACCCCATGGGTGTTGGAATCATTACAATCACATGGTGATGTGAACTAGATTATTGACTCTAGTAAACTCTTGGGTATTAATCACATGGCGATGTGAACTAGATTATTGACTCTAGTGCAAGTGGGAGACTGTTAGAAATATGCCCTAGAGGCAATAATAAATTGGTTATTATTATATTTCCTTGTTCATGATAATCGTTTATTATCCATGCTAAAATTGTATTGATGGGAAACTCAGATACATGTGTGGATACATAGACAACACCATGTCCCTAGTAAGCCTCTAGTTGACTAGCTCATTGATCAATAGATGGTTACGGTTTCCTGACCATGGACATTGGATATCGTTGATAACGGGATCACATCATTAGGAGAATGATGTGATGGACAAGACCCAATCCTAAGCCTAGCACAAGATCGTGTAGTTCGTTTGCTAAGAGCTTTTCTCATGTCAAGTATCATTTCCTTAGACCATGCGATTGTGCAACTCCCGGATACCGTAGGAATGCTTTGGGTATACCAAATGTCACAACGTAACTGGGTGGCTATAAAGGTGCACTACAGGTATCTCCGAAAGTGTCTGTTGGGTTGGCACGAATCGAGACTGGGATTTGTCACTCCGTGTAAACGGAGAGGTATCTCTGGGCTCACTCAGTAGGACATCATCATAATGTGCACAATGTGACCAAGGAGTTGATCACGGGATGATGTGTTACGGAACGAGTAAAGAGACTTGCCGGTAACGAGATTGAACAAGGTATCGGGATACCGACGATCGAATCTCGGGCAAGTACTATACCGGTAGACAAAGGGAATTGTATACGGGATTGATTGAATCCTTGACATCGTGGTTCATCCGATGAGATCATCGTGGAACATGTGGGAGCCAACATGGGTATCCAGATCCCGCTGTTGGTTATTGGCCGGAGAACGTCTCGGTCATGTCTGCATGGTTCCCGAACCCGTAGGGTCTACACACTTAAGGTTCGATGACGCTTGGGTTATAGGGAATAGATATACGTGGTTACCGAATGTTGTTCAGAGTCCCGGATGAGATCTCGGACATCACGAGGAGTTCCGAAATGGTCCGGAGGTAAAGATTTATATATGGGAAGTCCTGTTTTGGTCACCGGAAAAGTTTCGGGTGCTATCGGTAACGTACCGGGACCACCGGGAGGGTCCCGGGGGTCCACCAGGTGGGGCCACCGGCCCCAGAGGGCTGCGCGGGCCAAGTGTGGGAGGGGACCAGCCCCAGGTGAGCTGGTGCGCCCCCACCTGAAGGAAATATGCCCTAGAGGCAATAATAAAGTATTAGTTATTTCCTTATATCATGATAAATGTTTATTATTCATGCTAGAATTGTATTAACCGGAAACATAATACATGTGTGAACACATAGACAAACAGTGTGTCACTAGTATGCCTCTACTTGACTAGCTCGTTAATCAAAGATGGTTATGTTTCCTAGCCATAAACATGAGTTGTCATTTGATTAACGGAATCACCTCATTAGGAGAATGACGTGATTGACTTGACCCATTCAGTTAGCTTAGCACCCGATCGTTTAGTATGTTGCTATTGCTTTCTTCATGACTTATACATGTTCCTATGACTATGAGATTATGCAACTCCCGTTTACCAGAGGAACACTTTGTGTGCTACCAAATATCACAACGTAAATGGGTGATTATAAAGGTGCTCTACAGGTGTCTCCAAAGGTACTTGTTGGGTTGGCGTATTTCGAGATTAGGATTTGTCACTCCGATTGTCGGAGAGGTATCTCTGGGCCCACTCGATAATGCACATCACTATAAGCCTTGCAAGCATTGTGACTAATGAGTTAGTTGCGGGATGATGTATTACGGAACGAGTAAAGAGACTTGCCAGTAACGAGATTGAACTAGGTATCGAGATACCGACGATCGAATCTCAGGCAAGTAACATACCGATGACAAAGGGAACAACGTATGTTGTTATGCGGTTTGACCGATAAAGATCTTCATAGAATATGTGGGAACCAATATGAGCATCCAGGTTCCGCTATTGGTTATTGACCGGAGAGGTATCTTGGTCATGTCTACATAGTTCTCGAACCCGTAGGGTCCGCACGCTTAACGTTATGATGACAGTTATATTATGAGTTTGTATGTTTTGATGTACCGAAGGTTGTTTGGAGTCCCGGATGTGATCACGGACATGACGAGGAGTCTAGAAATGGTCGAGACATAAAGATTGATATATTGGACGACTATATTCGGACACCGGAAGTGTTCCGGAGAAGTTTCGGATAAAACCGGAGTGCCGGAGGGGTTACCGGAACCCCCCGGGGAAGTATTGGGCCTTAGTGGGCCTTGAGGGGAGAGAGAGGGCAGCAGCCAGGAGGTGGCACGCCCCCTCCCATGAGGAGTCCTAATTGGACTAGGGGAGGGGGGCGCAGCCCCTCTTTCCCTCTCCCTCTCCCTCTCTTTCCGTCCCCCCTCTCTTCCTAGTTGGACTAGGAAAGGGGAGTCCTACTCCTACTAGGAGGAGGACTCCCCCCTCTCCTTGGCGCGCCCAAGGCAGCCGGCCTCCCCCTTGCTCCTTTATATACGGGGGCAGGGGGGCACCTATACACACAATTGGATATACGATATTTTAGCCGTGTGCGGTGCCCCCCCCCACCATATTACACCTCGATAATATCGTTTCGGAGCTTAGGCGAAGCCCTGCGTCGGTAGAACATCATCATCGTCACCACGCCGTCGTGTTGACGAAACTCTCCCTCAACACTCGGCTGGATCGGAGTTCGAGGGACGTCATCGAGCTGAACGTGTGCTGAACTCGGAGGTACCGTGCGTTCGGTACTTGATCGGTCGGATCGTGAAGACGTACGACTACATCAACCACGTTGTGATAAACGCTTCCGCTTTCGGTCTACAAGCGTACGTGGACAACACTCTCCCCTCTCGTTGCAATGCATCACCATGATCTTGCGCGTGCATAGGATTTTTTTGAAATTACTACGTTCCCCAACAGTGGCATCCGAGCCAGGTTTTATGCGTTGATGCTATGCACGAGTAGAACACAAGTGAGTTGTGGGCGATATAAGTCATACTGCTTACGAGCATGTCATACTTTGGTTCAGCGGTATTGTGATATGAAGCGGCCCAGACCGACCTTACGCGTACGCTTACGCGAGACTGGTTTCACCGTTGGGAGCACTCGTTGCTTAAAGGTGACTGGCGGGTGTCTGTCTCTCTCACTTTAGTTGAACCGAGTGTGGCTACGCCCGATCCTTGTGAAGGTTAAAACAGCACCAACTTGACAAACTATCGTTGTGGTTTTGATGCGTAGGTAAGAACGGTTCTTGCTAAGCCCGTAGCAGCCACGTAAAAGTTGCAACAACAAAGTAGAGGACGTCTAACTTGTTTTTGCAGGGCATGTTGTGATGTGATATGGTCAAGACATGATGCTATATTTTATTGTATGAGATGATCATGTTTTGTAACCGAGTTATCGGCAACTGGCAGGAGCCATATGGTTGTCGCCTTATTGTATGCAATGCAATCGCCATGTAATTGTTTTACTTTATCACTAAGCGGTAGCGATAGTCGTAAAAGCAATAAGTTGGCGAAACGACAACGATACTACGATGGAGATCAAGGTGTCGCGCCGGTGACAATGGTGATCATGACGGTGCTTCGGAGATGGAGATCACGAGACGGTGCTTCGGAGATCACAAGCACAAGATGATGATGGCCATATCATATCACTTATATTGATTGCATGTGATGTTAATATTTTATGCATCTTATCTTGCTTTGATTGACGGTAGCATTATAAGATGATCTCTCACTAAAATTTCAAGATAAAAGTGTTCTCTCTGAGTATGCACCGTTGCGAAAGTTCTTCGTGCTGAGACACCACGTGATGATCGGGTGTGATAGGCTCTACGTTCAAATACAACGGGTGCAAAACAGTTGCACACGCGGAATACTCAGGTTAAACTTGACGAGCCTAGCATATGCAGATAAGGCCTCGGAACACGGAGACCGAAAGGTCGAGCGTGAATCATATAGTAGATATGATCAACATAGTGATGTTCACCATTGAAACTACTCCATCTCACGTGATGATCGGACATGGTTTAGTTGATTTGGATCACGTAATCACTTAGATGATTAGAGGGATGTGTATCTAAGTGGGAGTTCTTAAGTAATTGAACTTAAACTTATCATGAACTTAGTACCTGATAGTATCTTGCTTGTCTATGTTAATTGTAGATAAATGGCCCATGCTGTTGTTCCGTTGAATTTTAATGCGTTCCTTGAGAAAGCTAAGTTGAAAGATGATGGTAGCAATTACACGGACTGGGTCCGTAACTTGAGGATTATCCTCATTGCTGCACAGAAGAATTACGTCCTAGAAGCACCGCTAGGTGCCAGGCCTCCTGCAAGAGCAACGCCAGAAGTTATGAACGTCTGGCAGAGCAAAGCCGATGACTACTCAATAGTTCAGTGTGCCATGCTTTACGGCTTAGAACCGGGTCTTCAACGACGTTTTGAACGTCATGGAGCATATGAGATGTTCCAGGAGTTGAAGTTAATATTTCAAGCAAATGCCCGGATTGAGAGATATGAAGTCTCCAATAAGTTCTACAACTGCAAGATGGAAGAGAATAGTTCTGTCAGTGAACATATACTCAAAATGTCTGGGTATAATAATCACTTGATTCAACTGGGAGTTAATCTTCCGGATGATAGCGTCATTGACAGAATTCTTCAATCACTGCCACCAAGCTACAAGAGCTTCGTGATGAACCATAACATGCAAGGGATGAATAAGACAATTCCCGAGCTCTTCGCAATGCTAAAGGTAGTGGAGGTAGAAATCAAAAAGGAGCATCAAGTGTTGATGGTCAGTAAAACCACTAGTTTCAAGAAAAAGGGCAAAGGGAAGAAGAAGGGGAACTTCAAGAAGAACAGCAAGCAAGTTGCTGTTCAGGAGAAGAAATCCAAGTCTGGACCTAAGCCTGAAACTGAGTGCTTCTATTGTAAGCAGACTGGTCACTGGAAGCGGAACTGCCCCAAGTATTTGGCGGAAAATAAGGATGGCAAGGTTAACAAAGGTATATGTGATATACATGTTATTGATTTGTACCTTACTAATACTCGCAGTAGCACCTGGGTATTTGATACTGGTTCTGTTGCTAATATTTGCAACTCGAAACAGGGGCTACGGATTAAGCGAAGATTGGCTAAGGACGAGGTGACGATGCGTGTGGGAAATGGTTCCAAAGTCGATGTGATCGCCGTCGGCACGCTACCTCTACATCTACCTTGGGATTAGTTTTAGACCTAAATAATTGTTATTTGGTGCCAGCGTTGAGCATGAACATTATATCTGGATCTTGTTTAATGTGGGACTGTTATTCATTTAAATCAGAGAATAATGGTTGTTCTATTTATATGAATAATATCTTTTATGGTCATGCACCCTTGAAGAGTGGTCTATTTTTAATGAATCTCGATAGTAGTGATACACATATTCATAATGTCGAAGCCAAAAGATGCAGAGTTGATAATGACAGTGCAACTTATTTGTGGCACTACCGTTTGGGTCATATCGGTGTAAAGCGCATGAAGAAACTCCATACTGATGGACTTTTGGAATCACTTGATTATGAATCACTTGGTACTTGCGAACCATGCCTCATGGGCAAGATGACTAAAACACCGTTCTCCGGAACTATGGAGAGAGCAACAGATTTATTGGAAATCATACATACAGATGTATGTGGTCCGATGAATATTGAGGCTCGTGGCGGATATTGTTATTTTCTCACCTTCACAGATGATTTGAGCAGATATGGGTATATCTACTTAATGAAACATAAGTCTGAAACATTTGAAAAGTTCAAAGAATTTCAGAGTGAAGTTGAAAATCATCGTAATAAGAAAATAAAGTTTCTACGATCAGATCGTGGAGGAGAATATTTGAGTTACGAGTTTGGCCTACATTTGAAACAATGCGGAATAGTTTCGCAACTCACGCCACCCGGAACACCACAGCGTAATGGTGTGTCCGAACGTCGTAATCGTACTTCATTAGATATGCTGCGATCTATGATGTCTCTTACTGATTTACCGCTATCATTTTGGGGTTATGCTTTAGAGACGGCTGCATTCACTCTAAATAGGACACCATCGAAATCCGTTGAGACGACGCCTTATGAACTGTGGTTTGGCAAGAAACCAAAGTTGTCATATCTTAAAGTTTGGGGTTGCGATGCTTATGTGAAGAAACTTCAACCTGATAAGCTCGAACCTAAATCGGAGAAATGTGTCTTCATAGGATACCCAAAGGAGACTGTTGGGTACACCTTCTATCACAGATCCAAAGGCAAGATATTCGTTGCTAAGAATGGATCCTTTCTAGAGAAGGAGTTTCTCTCGAAAGAAGTGAGTGGGAGGAAAGTAGAACTTGATGAGGTAACTGTACCTGCTCCCTTATTGGAAAGTAGATCATCACAGAAATCAGTTTCTGCGACACCTACACCAATTAGTGAGGAAGTTAATGATAATGATCATGAAACTTCAGATCAAGTTATTACTGAACCTCGTAGGTCAACTAGATCTAGATCCGCACCAGAGTGGTACGGTAATCCTGTTCTGGAGGTTATCTTACTATACTATGATGAACCTACGAACTATGAAGAAGCGATGGTGAGCCCAGATTCCGCAAAATGGCTTGAAGCCATGAAATCCGAGATGGGATCCATGTATGAGAACAAAGTATGGACTTTGGTTGACTTGCCCGATGGTCGGCAAGCCATTGAAAATAAATGGATCTTCAAGAAGAAGACCGACGCTGATGGTAATGTTACTGTCTATAAAGCTCGACTTTTTGCGAAAGGTTTTCGACAAGTTGAAGGGATTGACTACGATGAGACCTTTTCACCCGTAGCGATGCTTAAGTCTGTCCGAATCATGTTAGCAATTGCCGCATTTTATGATTATGAAATTTGGCAAATGGATGTCAAAACTGCATTCCTGAATGGATTTCTGGAAGAAGAGTTGTATATGATGCAACCGGAAGGTTTTATCGATCCAAAGGGAGCTAACAAAGTGTGCAAGCTCCAGCGATCCATTTATGGACTGGTGCAAGCCTCTCGGAGTTGGAATAAACGCTTTGATAGTGTGATCAAAGCATTTGGTTTTATACAGACTTTTGGAGAAGCCTGTATTTACAAGAAAGTGAGTGGGAGCTCAGTAGCATTTCTGATATTATATGTGGATGACATATTGCTGATTGGAAATGATATATAATTTCTGGATAGCATAAAGGGATACTTGAATAAGAGTTTTTCAATGAAAGACCTCGGTGAAGCTGCATATATATTAGGCATTAAGATCTATAGAGATAGATCAAGACGCTTAATAGGACTTTCACAAAGCACATACCTTGACAAAGTTTTGAAGAAGTTTAAAATGGATCAAGCAAAGAAAGGGTTCTTGCCTGTACTACAAGGTGTGAGATTGAGTAAGACTCAATGCCCGACCACTGCAGAAGATAGAGAGAAGATGAAAGATCTTCCCTATGCTTCGGCCATAGGCTCTATCATGTATGCAATGCTGTGTACCAGACCTGATGTGTGCCTTGCTATAAGTTTAGCAGGGAGGTACCAAAGTAATCCAGGAGTGGATCACTGGACAGCGGTCAAGAACATCCTGAAATACCTGAAAAGGACTAAGGATATGTTTCTCGTTTATGGAGGTGACAAAGAGCTCATCGTAAGTGGTTACGTTGATGCAAGCTTTGATACTGATCCGGACGATTCTAAATCGCAAACCGGATACGTATTTACATTGAACGGTGGAGCTGTCAGTTGGTGCAGTTCTAAGCAAAGTGTCGTGGTAGGATCTACGTGTGAAGCGGAGTACATAGCTGCTTCGGAAGCAGCAAATGAAGGAGTCTGGATGAAGGGTTCATATCCGATCTAGGTGTCATACCTAGTGCATCGGGACCAATGAAAATCTTTTGTGACAATACTGGTGCAATTGCCTTAGCAAAGGAATCCAGATTTTACAAGAGAACCAAGCACATCAAAAGACGCTTCAATTCCATCCGGGATTTAGTCCAGGTGGGAGACATAGAAATTTGCAAGATACATACGGATCTGAATGTTGCAGACCTGTTGACTAAGCCTCTTCCACGAGCAAAACATGATCAGCACCAAGACTCCATGGGTGTAAGAATCATTACTGTGTAATCTAGATTATTGACTCTAGTGCAAGTGGGAGACTGAAGGAAATATGCCCTAGAGGCAATAATAAAGTATTATTTAGTTCCTTATATCATGATAAATGTTTATTATTCATGCTAGAATTGTATTAACTGGAAACATAATACATGTGTGAATACATAGACAAACAGTGTGTCACTAGTATGCCTCTACTTGACTAGCTCGTTAATCAAAGATGGTTATGTTTCCTAGCCATAGACATGAGTTGTCATTTGATTAACGGTATCACCTCATTAGGAGAATGACGTGATTGACTTGACCCATTCAGTTAGCTTAGCACCCGATCGTTTAGTATGTTGCTATTGCTTTCTTCATGACTTATACATGTTCCTTTGACTATGAGATTATGCAACTCCCGTTTACCGGAGGAACACTTTGTGTGCTACCAAACGTCACAACGTAAATGGGTGATTATAAAGGTGCTCTACAGGTGTCTCCAAAGGTACTTGTTGGGTTGGCGTATTTTGAGATTAGGATTTGTCACTCCGATTGTCGGAGAGGTATCTCTGGGCCCACTCGATAATGCACATCACTATAAGCCTTGCAAGCATTGTGACTAATGAGTTAGTTGCGGGATGATGTATTACGGAACGAGTAAAGAGACTTGCCGGTAACAAGATTGAACTAGGTATCGAGATACCGACGATCGAATCTCGGGCAAGTAACATACCGATGACAAAGGGAACAACGTATGTTGTTATGCGGTTTGACCGATAAAGATCTTCGTAGAATATGTGGGAACCAATATGAGCATCCAGGTTCCGCTATTGGTTATTGACCGGAGAGGTGTCTTGGTCATGTCTACATAGTTCTCGAACCCGTAGGGTCCGCACGCTTAACGTTACGATGACAGTTATATTATGAGTTTATATGTTTTGATGTACCGAAGGTTGTTCGGAGTCCTGGATGTGATCACGGACATGACGAGGAGTCTCGAAATGGTCTTGACATAAAGATTGATATATTGGACGACTATATTCGGACACCGAAAGTGTTCCGGAGAAGTTTCGGATAAAACCGGAGTGCCGGAGGGGTTACCGGAACCCCCCGGGGAAGTATTGGGCCTTAGTGGGCCTTGAGGGGAGAGAGAGGGCAGCAGCCAGGAGGTGGCACGCCCCCTCCCATGAGGAGTCCTAATTGGACTAGGGGAGGGGGCACAGCCCCTCTTTCCCTCTCCCTCTCCCTCTCTTTCCGTCCCCCCCTCTCTTCCTAGTTGGACTAGGAAAGGGGAGTCCTACTCCTACTAGGAGGACTCCCCCCTCTCCTTGGCGCGCCCAAGGCAGCTGGCCTCCCCCTTGCTCCTTTATATACGGGGGCAGGGGGCACCTATACACACAATTGGATATATGATATTTTAGCCGTGTGCGGTGCCCCCCTCCACCATATTTTACCTAGATAATATCGTTGCGGAGCTTAGGCGAAGCCCTGCGTCGGTAGAACATCATCATCGTCACCACGCCGTCGTGCAGACGAAACTCTCCCTCAACACCCGGCTAGATCGAAGTTCGAGGGACGTCATCGAGCTAAACGTGTGCTGAACTCGGAGGTACCGTGCGTTCGGTACTTGATCGGTCGGATCATGAAGACGTACGACTACATCAACCGCGTTGTGATAAACGCTTCCGCTTTCGGTCTACGAGGGTACGTGGACAACACTCTCCCCTCTCATTGCTATGCATCACCATGATCTTGCGTGTGTGTAGGAATTTTTTTGAAATTACTATCTTCCCCAACACCACCAGGGCCCAAGGCGAAGAGAGAAGGGAAAAGGGGAAACCCTAGGCTCAGATGGGCCTAAGGCCCATCTAGTGGTGCGCCCCCTCTCTCCCCCCTGGCCGCCCCTCCTAGTCCCATCTAGCCGCCACCCCTAGAGGTGGAAACCTAGGTGGGGGCGCAGCCCCTCCCTTTCCCCTATATATAGTGGGGGTTTGGGGCTGCCATAGACACGAGAACATCTCCCTCATGGCGCAGCCCTACCCCTCTTCCTCCTCGTCTATTGCGGTGCTTGGCGAAGCCCTGCTGGAGTTCCACGCTCCTCCACCACCACCACGCCGTTGTGCTACTGCTGGACGGAGTCTTCCCCAACTTCTCCCTCTCTCCTTGCTGGATCAAGGCGTTGGAGACGTCACCGGGCTGCACGTGTGTTGAACGCGTAGGCGCCGTGGTTCGGCGCTTAGATCGGAATCAACCGCGATCTGAATCGCTACGAGTACAACTCCTTCATCCACGTTCTTGCAACGCTTCCACATCGCGATCTTCAAGGGTATGAAGATGCAGTCCCCTTCCCCTCGGTGCTAGATTACTCCATAGATTGATCTTGGTGATGCGTAGAAAATTTTGAATTTCTGCTACATTCCCCTACAGCCACTACACCAAGTGGTGCATCAAGGGGAAGTGATTTTCTCAACTAGATCTACACAAGTTCATTTCTGCTAATTTCTAGGGTTTACAAAAGTTGCATTGGCAACTTTGCCCAAATGAGGTCAAAATTGGTGGAAGGCCAAATTATATGTGCCATTTCACCCTAGAGAGTCTCATGCCAAATGGAGTTCATTTGCTTACCCAAACAAGCATCAAACACCTTCTGCAAAATTTCCAAAACCACCTTTTTGACCACTTCCACCAATCTCCATGACCCTATCTTTTTACCACAGCTGCCCCAGGTCACCTCCTACCTCCAGTAACTCTTCTCCTTCATCAGCTCAATTATTTGGGGGTAAAACCCATCTCTTTCTCTCTCTGTTTACCCATGGCAACTCCTCCTCTCTCTCATTTCTATATGCAGCGCCCCACCTAGCTCCTGACCACTCTAGAGCATCCAAGGAAGCTCCAGGACACAAGTGGACATGCCCTGACCTTTTAAAATGGCCATGCCGGCCATATGCATGCTCTGGAGCGCGCTACAGTGCGCCTTTGCACTGTAGCTGCCCTCTGCCCAATGCCTCCGACCACCTCGGCCCTCCCCCGCACGCCTGCCGACGCGCCTCGACGTCCGCAGCACGCTACATCCCTGTCCCCCTCCTCCGTGCCCCTCCTGCTGCCCCCCTCCGCACGCGCGACGGCCGCCCGAGAGCTCCAATGAGCACGCTCACATGCGCGATGCCCTGACGCTCCCCGCTCCTTCTCTCCCTTCCTCTGGGCGTAGACCACCCCTACAAACAGCCCGGACACGCCCACGTGAGCCCCCGTGACATACATCGACGGCAACAACCTCGCCGGCGCATGGGTCCACGGCAAGCCCTGGCCCGGCTATATAAGACCTGCCCGAGCCCTCCTCTCCTCACCACTCGACCTCTGGAGCTCCAAAACACCCCCCTGAACCACCCACTCCTCTCCAGAAGCACCCGAGCTCGAGATCGAGTTTGGGCTCCGCCGCTTCGGCTCGCCAGAGTTCGCGAGGTGCAGGCCTCCCCCGCTCCTCCTCTGCCTCGATCTGGAACCCCCGAACAGCCCTGATTGTTTTCCCCCTGTTTCCCCTCTCTATAGCTGCCGGAAACAGCCGGAACCATCGCCACCCGAAGCTCCTCCGCCGCGTGACCTCGTCGCCGGCGAACCAGGCCACCCCGGCGACCGCAACCACCTCCACCCAAACGGCGACTCGACGCTGAGTCTAGCCGTGCCCTCACCCAACCTCGCCATGCCCTGCATCGGCGCCGGTGAGCTCGCCGACCGTCTGGACTCGGGGTTAGGGATGACAGGCGGGCCCCGCCTGTCAGCCTCTCTACTCCATCGCCCCTCTCTCTCTCTCTCGCTGACGCCTGGACCCCGCCCGTCAGGTTTAAACCTGGAGCGCGCGCGTGCACCAGTGAGCTGGGCCGCCTCTTTGGCTAGGCCTGCTGCACTGCGGCTGTTCTGGCCCAGTAGGCACAGTGCCCCTTCTCCTTTTTCTTTTTTGTGAAACTTGCATTAATTCCATAGGATTAAATATTAATCCAAATGCAATAATTCCAGTTCCAAAAATCTTGTAACAATCCCACCTATTTAATGGTATAGCTTTCATTCATGTCCAACCAACTTTTATGTACTGTTCATATTCAAATTCAAATTTGAATATATTTAAACCACTCTAAAAATCCATTTATTCTATTCCGCTACTCCAAATCCAAAACTAGGAATTTTCCCCTTCTTAGTTTTCACCCTAGTATTTAACAAAATTGAGTTGACATTTTTCTGAGCACTTTGGTTTTTCTGATTTATTATTGCCTTATTTTTCTCATTATTATTATGCGACGATAGATTGCGTTGCTGACGAAGGAGTTGGACCAGAAGACTTTGAAGACCCAGAAGACTTTGCTGAGCCAGGCAAGCAGCCCTTTGACCATGTCTATGAAACCCTTTTTATGCATGTAATATAGCACTTTTATTGCTTGCATCGGAGACATGATGATGAGGTGACCACATGGGGTGGTTTGCCACCGTTACTTCCTCGTTGGTACTTGCATGGTGCATGACCCTACCTCCTTATGAGGGTTATGCCGGTGGGAGTAGGTAGGATGCTAGAGTAGTTGCTACGCAAAAAGGGACGGGAATATGCATGGTGATGGAGACAAAGTGTTTTCAAAAGACTTTTTCAAAAACCCCGTCGGGTGCCACTTATGCCCAAGGGAGGTAATGAGATGGGTAACCACTTGATGATGAAGTGGTGTACCAAGGCAAGTGTGTGTGTTGTTTTCGAAAACGGATTAGATTTAAGATTTGTCGACTTTCCCAACCTTATATGCGCAACCACTATACGCTTATATGGGAAAGGGCATTATTGATTAACTAGGCCGATACTAGCTTGGAGCCTGCATTACTAGTCACGGGAGAGTCGTTGTTGCGCTCTCTCGGGACGGGGTCGTGCCAGGTAGGGCGCCCATGACTATTTTTACAGGGCACCGGACACACCGTTGGTACCCCGTGCTTGTGGTATGTGATGAATATGGGAGCGAGGCTCCAAAATTTTAAGATGTGAAATATTTGGCACGGGGGTTACTACCAATCGAGTGGACTCGATGTTAGTGTCGACTAGGGAAAGATAGTGATGGGGTGCTTACCCCGGGTACTTGAGGTACCACGGGTCGTGGATGACACGGAAGTTCCCCGGATCTTGTGGGTAAAGTGTGCAACCTCTGCAGAGTGTAAAACTATTCGAATAGCCGTGTCCATGGTCAAGGACAGTTGGGCGGTGCTGCTTAAACTACGTCCAGAGTTTTACAAACCGTGTGTGTGTGTGTTGATGAAACTATTTGGGTTAAGTCAGATGACTTGACACGATGATCAAGTTGGATTGGTGTCCAACTCTGCTTATGTTGATATCTGTAACTTGTTCATACGAATATCTGTACTCCCATGATGCATACTTTACTTGTTGATAGATCATGTCATTGCACTCAAAACTAGCTTTCTGCAAACTACCTACTTAGTGCTATATCATTGCATTATTGTGCCCTGTTCCAATCATGGGTTGCTTGCGAGTACATTCAAAGTACTCATTGGCTTGCCACTGGTTATTTAATTGGCCAGGCATGGAAGAACATGAGTTCGAAGAAGAGTTCTTTGGAGATGAACATGCGAACTAGGACGTTTCCCCAGTCAGAATGCCTGTAGGATTAAGGCAGATGGCATGGGTTCTACTTATCGACGAAGATTTCCGCTGCTTAAGTTTATTTGGTATTTAGCCCTTGTGGCTTTATCTATGTAAGACTTGACCATAATGGTCATAATTTGTGTAAGACGGTATGTATGGATGTAAGACTCTTGTTATCCATCTTCTGTGTGTTCAGTGAGCATTTATCTTTGGGATCACTGTACACGTGCATTCGGTGATCATGACTTATGAGTCGGGGTCCCCACATCCCATCTCAACGCCCAAGACATTCATTCTGGCTTCTTGAACCGTCTATACACAATCCGCGACTATGAAGCCGGTTTAGTGAATTTGATGAAAGAACGATATGAGGTAATCACTGCTTAACTCTGCATATTTGTTTCTCTTGTGTCCAAATATCAACTGCAATAGCCCCCGAGGGCCGGTTTATGATATCAATCTAAACCGGGACTTTAGAATACTTCAACTTTGCTTGCATAGCCCCCAAGGGCCGGTTTAACTCAAAGATGAACCGGGATTTTTAGAATAATAATCTTGTCACTTTCGCCTGTGTAGTCCCCAAGAGCCGGTTTATCTTTTCAAGCTGAACTGGGACTTTTACCCTACCAAATCTCTTGTTAAATACCATTGGGATATAGAGAAAATCTCATTGCAAAAGAGAGCCGAGGATGCAGAAGCAGCCCTTAAACCGGTGGCAGAAGAACTGACTGGTTTAAAGCGGCAGATAAATGCCATGACCACTGATGTGTTTGGTAAATATCCTCACTTTAAGTTTTCAACATATACTATCTTATCAGTTGCCTGTTTACTGATGCTCGTAATGATGCAGGAACTCGCATTACCCATCTGGGCTCTGACATGCAGAAGGAATTGAAGGCTGCCTATACTCTGATAGAGCAATTATATACCGGCGCGCAACGGATCATATGCACTGCTTCTCATAACAAGCCGCCCCCAACATTAATCAAGGAAACCTTAGAAAGGTTGTCAATGCTGCCTGCCCGGTTTGAAGAGTTAAAAAGATCGGCTGCAAGGGCAGGTGCTCTGACCGCGCTAACCGGAGCTAAAGCATGGGTGCCTGATCTTGATCCGGTGGATGTGGGCAAAGGCTATCCAAGCTTACGGGAAGATGGATCAGATTTCAATAATGATGACCTCTGAGCCATAACCAGGGAAATGCGTCCACTGGCTTGACAATTGGCGGAAGAAACTGATCTTTCACACTATCATGCGATTTATGACGTCAACAACAAACGGGTTGCTGCACCAACTCCTGACGCTCAAAATCTTATCCCGCCAATCCGTAAGCATACCTATGCCCCTGACGTTGAACCGTCCACACTTATAAGCGATGAAGTTGTATTCCAAGCCCTAACTGGAATTGATTGGGCAACCATTGACTTCCAGCCACTGGGTGGAGAGGAGGAGGATGAACCGGCGCAAGATGATCCACAGCCGTCCAGTCAGCCTGGTGACGAGTCATGATCCGGTGGCTGGTTTAACCTTCTGCATACTGCAACACTTGCCGAAAACAATTATTCTTTTGGGCATTAAAGCGCCTTGTAATAGGCTAGTTCAAACACTTGGTCTGCTATGCCATCGTGCATATTTATTTTGCCTGAAACACTTAATCCGCCATGCTTAGGATATATTATATCCATAATCCGTATCGGTTTATTCAAGCTGTCCCTGCATACAAGAAGTTGAAAGTGTCCTGGCGGTTTATCACCGGACGGGTCATGATGCCCAAACATATAGCCAGGGTTTATAACCAAGGCTGTATTTGAAAATAATCAACTATGAAATAGATGATACCTGTGACGTTGAATCACATCGTTGGTTGACCAACTTTTTTCTATAGTAAGGGTGATAACCCCACTCTTGAGTACTGATAACCCCTTCCATATTTTGTCGGTTTATGATAAAACCATACCGAGTTGTAATAAACACCGGATTACCCATATATAATACCGGCGACTCGTGGTCGAAACCAGACCGGGTCAATAAACGCTGGATGATAACTAATCATGTACTGACAACTTGTAGTTGAAAGCCAGGCCGGGTTAATAAACACCGGTTTATCATAAAATATTATAAACCTCATCAAAGGAGAAAAAACTTGGCAAATAAAAGCATAAAAAGAATATGCGAGGCTTTTCATTTGCTGCCAGGCCCAAAATCGCGGCTTTTCATGGGCTGCCAGGCCACTGAGTTAAACCATTTTACAAAGCCTTTTAAGATGGACCTCACATTAACCAATCGTCGTTTTAAGTTTGACAAGTTCAGGGTCTATGAGATTGACTTATCAAACGTTCGACGGGTCATATCAGGATTACCTGGACGGAGTGGCTTACTTAAAGAGGCAGGATAACCCGGGGTGTTAGGTGAATACACCTGGCTTCCAAGCCTGGCTTGATAGCCTATTACAAGGGTGTAGACTCTTTGTTCTTTGAGAAGCAAAGAGCCCCCAAGCAATATTTTGAGCTGTGCTCGGTGGGTTCCTATGTTTGAGTTGTGCTTTTTGCAACACTCTCTTTGGCCCCCAAGTAATTTCCTTTTGGCCTTAAGCCGATCAAGAGGTGTAGCTACGGTTCGAATACGACCAAGCCCCCAAGTGATTTCCCTGGTGGCCTTACGCCGATCAAGAGGTGTAGCTATGGTTTGAATACGACCAAGCCCCCAAGTGATTTCCCTGGTGGCCTTACGCCGATCAAGAGGTGTAGCTATGGTTCGAATACGACCAAGCCCTCAAGTGATTTTTTACACATATATCACTTTATAATCCGGATAAATGGCTAAACAGGACTCCGCTTTATAAACAGATGCCCCCATGTAACCACACATGATGTAAGAAAAACAACAGAGACCCCGCTTTAGCTGAGGCTCCGGTTTACTATATTGATCATAATATATACATTATCATAACTATGTACATAAGAAGAGCCTGTGGCTCAAGTCTAATAAGGCCGAAGATGAGCGATATTCCATGGCCGGTGGGTCTCCTCCTCCGATTTACGTGAGTCTTTGTGCTCTCGAACATCGATAAGGTAGTATGACCCGTTATGCAGATTCTTGCTGACCACAAAGGGCGCTTCCCAAGGCGGGGATAATTTGTGCATATCAGTCTGATCCTCGATGAGTCGGAGCACCAGATCGCCTTCTTGAAAAGTTCTGGTTCTAACCCGGCGGCTGTGATAGCGACGCAGATCTTGCTGGTAAATCGCCGAACGTGCTGCTGCAATGTCACGCTCCTCATCTAACAGGTCAAGTGCTTCCTGTCGTGCCTTCTCATTGTCAGCTTCGACATAAGCCGCCACACAAGGCGAGTCATGACGGATATCACTAGGGAGAACCGCCTCTGCCCCGTAAACCATGAAAAAGGCGTGTAACCCGTAGATCTGTTGGCCGTGGTATTGATGCTCCATAACACAGAAGGTAACTCCTCCACCCAACAACCCGGCGTCCGTTGTAAAGGAACCATGAGTTGGGGCTTGATGCCTCTCAGGATCTCTTGATTGGCTCTCTCCGCTTGACCATTAGACTGGGGGTGAGCCACTGATGATACGTCAAGCCAGATGTGCTCACATTGATAGAATTCTTTCATAGCACCCTTGGACAGATTAGTGCCATTATCAGTTATAATGTTGTGTGGAAAACCAAACCGGAAAATCACCTTCTTGATGAATTGAACCGCCGTAGCTACATCACACTTACTGACTGGCTCTGCCTCCACCCATTTAGTGAACTTATCAACCGCCACCAGAAGGTGGGTTTTCTTATCCTTAGATCTCTTAAAGGGCCCAACCATATCCAGCCCCCAAGTCGCAAACGGCCAAGTGATTGGAATCATCCTCAACTCTTGAGCCGGAACATGAGCGCGCCGTGAGAATTTTTGACAGCCATCACACTTTTTGACCAAGTCCTCAGCATCGGCATGAGCCGTCAGCCAATAGAAACCGTGACGAAAAGCCTTGGCTACCAGAGACTTTGAACCGGCATGGTGACCAGAATCTCCTTCGTGGATCTCACGCAAAATCTCACGACCTTCTTCAGGAGACACGCAACGCTGAAACGCCCCTCTCACACTGCAATGATGTAACTCTCCATTGACAATAGTCATTAACTTGGACCGTCGGATTATCTGCCTGGCCAAAGTTTCATCCTCTGGTAACTCGCCCCGGTTCATATACGCCAAATATGGGACCGTCCAATCTGGGATGATATGAAGAGCCGCCACCAATTGAGCCTCCGGATCAGGAACAACCAGATCCTCCTCTGTAGGGAGTTTAACCGACGGATTATATAAGACATCCAGAAAAACATTGGGTGGAACCGGTTTACGTTGGGAACCCAAACGACTTAAAGCGTCCGCCGCTTCATTCTTTCGCCGGTCCACATGGTCAACCTGATAACCTTTGAAGTGATCAGCAACAATATCCACCTCTCGACGATATGCTGCCATGAGCGGGTCCTTGGAATCCCAAGTACGAGACACTTGTTCAGCCACCAGGTCCGAGTCACCGAAGCACTTAACCCGGCTTAAGTTCATCTCCTTAGCCATCCGAAGACCGTGGAGTAAAGCCTCATATTCAGCTGCATTGTTAGTGCAAGGGAACATTAAACGAGAGCATAACAAAACTTATCACCTCGTGGGGAAGTTAACACGACTCCAGCCCCCGAGCCCTCCAATTGCCTGGACCCATCGAAATGAATAGTCCAATAAGTATGATCCGGCTTTTCTTCCATTGCTTGTAACTCTATCCAGTCATTGATGAAATCCACAAGTGCCTGAGATTTGATTGCCGTCCGGGGCATATATTTTAACCCGTGAGGTCCAAGCTCAATAGCCCACTTGGCAACCCTGCCAGTTGCTTCCCTGTTTTGGATTATATCCCCCAAAGGGGCAGAACTGACCACAATGATAGGATGACCCTGGAAATACTGTTTAAGCTTCCGGCTTGCCATGAAAAATCCATACACCAGTTTCTGCCAATGTGGGTACCTCTGTTTAGACTCAATAAGCACCTCACCGATATAATAAACCGGCCGTTGAACCGGATACTCTTTTCCAGCCTCCTTGCGCTCCACCACAATGGCCACACTAACTGCCCGGGCATTAGCAGCCACATACAACAACAGCGGCTCCTTATCAACCGGAGCAGCAAGGACCGGTGGCTCGGCTAACTGCTTCTTCAAATCCTCAAACGCCGCATTGGCCGCATCGCTCCAGACAAAATTATCTGTCTTCTTCATCATCTGATACAGCGGGATTGCTTTCTCTCCTAACCGGCTGATAAACCGGCTCAGCGCTGCAATCCGGCCTGCCAGACGTTGAACATCGTTGATACACGCCGGTTTAACCAAGGATGTGATAGCTTTGATCTTTTCTGCATTAGCCTAAATGCCCCTGTTAGACACCAGACAACCCAAGATCTTTCCTGCCGGTACACCAAAGCCACACTTAGCCAGATTAAGCACCATCTTATAAACCCGGAGGCTATCAAAAGTTTCCTTCAAATAAGCTATTAACGTCTCCTCTTTCCTGGACTTCACCACAATATCATCCTCATAAGCATGAACATTACGCCCAATCTGATTATGAAGACAATTCTGCACACAACGCTGATAAGTCGCCTGGGCACTCTTAAGCCCAAAAGGCATAGACACATAGCAGAAGGCTCCAAAAGGAGTTATAAAAGCTGTCTTCTCCTGGTCCTTAACTGCCATTTTGATGTGATGGTAACCGGAGTAGGCATCCAGAAAGCTCAAACGCTCACAACCCTCCGTAGCATCAATGATCTGATCAATACGAGGGAGAGCAAAAGGATCTGCTAGACAAGCTTTGTTCAAATCTATGTAGTCTACACACATACGCTAAGTGCCATTCTTCTTAAGTACTAGCACCGGATTAGCCAGCCACTCAGGATGAAATACCTCAATGATAAACCCAGCTGCCAAAAGCCTGGCTACCTCCTCACCAATGGCCTTGCGTCTTTCTTCATTGAAGCGGTGGAGAAACTTTTTGACCGGTTTAAATTTGGGATCAACATTAAGAGTGTGCTCAGTGAGTTCCCTCGGTACACTTGGCATGTAAGAAGGTTTCCATGCAAAGATGTCCCAGTTCTCATGGATGAACTCGATGAGCGCACTTTCCTATTTTGGATCCAAGTTAGCGCTGATGCTAAACTGCTTGGATGAATCGCCAAGAACTAAATCAACCAGCTTAGTCTCATCAGCCGATTTAAATTTCAAGGCCGGATCATGCTCTGTAGTTGGTTTTTTCAAAGAAGTCATATCCGCCGGATCAACATTGTCTTTGTAAAACTTCAACTCCTCAGTCGCACAAACCGACTCAGCATAGGCCGCATCACCTTCTTCACATTCCAAAGCAATCTTACGGCTCCCATGTACTGTGATGGTCCCCTTATTGCCCGGCATCTTGAGCTGCATATAAACATAACAGGGCCTTGCCATGAACTTAGCATAAGCCGGCCGTCCAAACAGGGCATGATAAGGGCTCTTGATTTTTACCACTTCAAAGGTGAATTTCTCTGATCTCGAATCATGATCATCCCCAAAGGCAACTTCCAGAGCTATCTTACTAACTGGATACGCTGATTTACTAGGCACCACACCATGAAAAATGGTGTTTGACGGTTTAAGATTTTTATCTGTCAACCCCATGCGACAGAAGGTTTCATAATAAAGAATATTGATACTGCTCCCTCCATCCATGAGCACCTTGGTAAACTTATACCCTCCAACCTGAGGCGCCACCACCAACACCAGATGACTCGGATTATCAACCCGGGGCGGATGATCCTCTCGACTCCACACAATGCGCTGTTCAGACCAGCGCAAGTAACGGGGCACCGCCGGTTCAACGGAGTTCACTGCCCTTTTATGAAGCTTCTGATCGCGCTTGCACAGGCTAGTGGTGAAGACATGATACTGCCCACTATTCAACTGCTTCGGGTTGCTCTGGTAACCCGATTGCTGCTGCTGCTGACTCCCCTGATGATTATAACCACCCTGGCTGCCCTGACCGCTTTGATTGCCGTCTCCGCTTTGATTACCTTGAAACCCTGAGCCGGAACTGCCTCCACCATAACCCGGCCCATGAGAACTGGGTCCTGAACTGCCGGACGGTCCATGATCATATCGGAAAAGATCCGAATTTTTGAACTCCCGCATAATAAAGCAATCCTTCCAGAGGTGCGTGGCTGGCCTTTCTCGCGACCCATGCTTTGGGCAAGGTTGGTTTAATAGGCGCTCAAAGTTGGGACCTAATCCTCCACTCCGCGGGGGGGGGGGGGGGGGGGTTACCCTTACGACACTGGCCATTATCCTGCGTGTTGGTGTTAGCCAGAAAACCTTAACTGTTATCCGCTTTACGCTTACCGCTCTTTCCATGACCTGCCGGGTTATGCTGCTGCCCTTTGGTGCTACCGCTCTTCTTTCCCTTTCCCGGCTTGTCATCGTCAGACTCAGGGTCCTTCGTACTATCAGAGTCGGCATACTTAACTAGAGCTGCCATAAGCGTCCCCATGTCATTGCAGTGACGTTTGAGCCGTCCCAACTTCTGCTTCAGAGGCACAAACCGGCAATTGCCTTCCAATGTTAACAATGTTGTATCAGCGTTGATGCGGTCCGATGAATGCAAGATTTCTGAAACCCGGCGCACCCAATGGGTTGTCGATTCTCCTTCCTCTTGGACACAGGAAGCTAAGTCCACAATTGACATAGGCTGTTTGCACGTGTCCTTGAAATTCTGGATAAACCAGGCCCTTAACTCGGCCCATGACCCAATGGAATTAGCTGGCAAGTTTTTCAACCAAGTGCGAGCTGTTCCCTCCAACATCATGGTGAAATATTTAGCACATGCCGCATCATCCACATCCAGCATCTCCATCGCCATCTCATAACTCTCTACCCATGACTCGGGGGATAATCAACAGTGTAATTGGGTACCTTATGTGGACCCTTGAAATCCTTGGGCAGCCGTACATTACGTAGATCCGGGACGAGGCACGGCACCCCCAAAGAACTGGAGGTAACTCCTGGTTCAACCGAAGTTGTTGGATGAACCGGAGTAAGCTTACGGGCCGCGTACTGCGCTGCTAACTCGGCTTCTCGACGTGCCCTGCCATGATCCACCACATCCTGAGCATTGGCCCCACCGCCCGTTGGATTATGCCCTCGAGGCGGGTTACGATTTGGAGCACTGCTCAACACGGCCAATTCATCCATGCACCTGCTGTAACTCCGGCTTGGGCGGGGAGTAGAATGAATCCTTTCGCGGCTGTATGAATAAGCCTGCTGCTGAGTCAAAGCCGTCTGAAGGAGCTCTCTAGCCCGTCGTGTCTCGACCGCTACTGGGGACTCGCCTTCGATCGGGAGGGCTGCCAATCGTGAAGCGGCGGCGACTATGTTATCCAACGGGTTAGAGTAATGACCCGGAGGCATTGAGACATGCTACGACAGGACATTGTTCTGATGAGGCAGGTCCATCGGACGCGACTGAACTGGCGCTCCCGTTCCTGGTGCCTCCGCCCGGTTTACCACTGGCGGGTTACCGGTTCCTGCTCTTGGCGTGTCAACGAGATTCCTTGCCTCATAAACCGGAGGTAGGTGAGATCGGTACCTTCTCCTCATGACATCATTTGACGTGCTCTGATCTAACATAAGCCGGTAAGCCTGTGCATCCAACTCGGCCCGCTCTGCAGCCATCCTGGTGTCCTCAGCTGCCAGGTCTGCCTTGGCCTGAGTTATCTGATCCTTCACCTTCGCGATTTCCGCATTATGCTCATCCTGATTCGCCGGGTTAACTTCCGCCAGCACTACTGCCAAAGCGTCAAATAAATCAGATAAAACCTGAGACGGCGGTCGCACAGGGCCTCCTGCCCTGGCTGCTGTCGCCGCTACTGATCTGGAAATCATCGATGCTATAGTCGAAGAATGCTGCGTAGGCTGTGTATCGGCCATGAAGATCACAACCCGGCTCGGCGGATCGAAGGGGTCCGGAATACTGTCGCCATCGGAACAACCCCCAAACCGGCCATCTTGCAGTTGGTACAACGACTCGATCTCTCCGGTAGATGACTCGTCATCAGAGTAAATGACAGTTTCATCACCAGATGCCGATCTAACCTCAGATTCCACTCCATGGATGACTCCCACGAAGGCACGCTTCACGGCGGGCTGAGCCCGGGCGGGTCTCGCACACTGAGCCGTTTCGACGATGTCGGTGCAGATGTCCGGCTCCGCACCCGGCTCGCCAATCTTGCCAATGAAGATGTGAATACTGCTGAAGGGGACTCGGTACCCGTACTCGATTGAGCCGACCTTGGGGCCCAGCCTGTGTTTTCGATGTAGAGCTTGCCGCGATGACTCTTGGTCATCCAGCCCACAGCGTATCCCTTGAGCCCTTCGAAGCTGCCCTCTAAGAACTCGAAACCATCGTGCGATAGCCGCACGGAGGGCGCCAACTGTCGTGGTTTTCTCACGGCAGATGTCCAAGTGAAAGGACTTGGTCGTGGAGCCATCGTGACGGATTAGCTTAAAGGGGTTAAAGAGGGACAAATGACACAAGGAGTTATACTGGTTCGGCCCCTTGCGGTGAAGGTAAAGGCCTAATCCAGTTGATGTGGAATGGCTAGGGTTTCGATGACCAGGGAGCGAATCCGCTATGCCTGGCTCTCGAGTTGTTGTTTGTTGTCCCTAAACCGCCGCCGGGTCGTCCCTTTATATACACAGGTTGACGCCCGACGGTTTACAGAATCCCGAGGCCGACTCATCAACGTGTCTGGCTTGGTTTCTACCCTTTCTTATCTTACAATACAAGTTACATATCATATGGCGGTTTATGTCTATGGGCCCTAATCCGCGTTTGGGCCCTGGGCCTCCGTGTTAGATCTCCGCCGTAAAGCGCCATACTCCTTGTCTTCATGGGCTTCAAATAAATAACTCATTATGGGTATAACCCGGCCCCTCCGAGCCGGTTTATACTCAGTAGTAATATCCCCAACACACCGCAAAAGAATATTACATCGGATAGAACTCCAAGAACGTCGAGGAGAACATTGTATTGAAGATCAAAGAGAGAGAAGAAGCCATCTAGCTACAAGCTATGGAACCGTAGGTGTATGGTAAACTACTCATGCTTCATTGGTAGGGCAATGGAGTTCATGTAGATGCCCTCCGTAATCGAATCCCCCTCCGGCAGGATGTCGGAAAAGGCCCCAAGATGGGATCTCGCGGAAACAGAGGCTTGCGGTGGCGAAAAAGTATTTTGGTGGACGCTTCTATTGGTTTGGGAATATTTCTGAATTTATAGGCCAATAATTAGGGTTAGTGGAGTCCCGTGGGGCCCACAAGTGATACGTCCATTTTGCATCATGCTTTTATATTGATATTTATTGCATTATGGGATGTTATTACACATTATGTCACAATACTTATGCCTTTTCCCTCTTATTTTACAAGGTTTACACAAAGAGGGAGAATGCCGGCAGCTGGAATTCTGGACCGGAAAGGAGCAAATCTGAGAGACCTATTCTGCACAACTCCAAAAGTCCTGAAAATTTACGGAGAATTATTTTGGAATATATAAAAAATATTGGGGAAAGAAAGTACCAGAGGGGACCCACCAGGTAGCCACAGGGGTGGGGGCGCGCCCTAGCCCCTAGGTGCACCCACTGGCTTGTGGGCCCCCTGGCAGGCCTCCGGTGCCCCTCTTCTGCTATATGATGTCTATTGACCTAGAAAAAAATCAAGAGGAAGCTTTCGGGGCGAAGCGCGCCGTCTTGAGGCGGAACTTGGGAAGAACCAATCTAGGGCTCCGGCAGACCTGTTCTGCCGGGCAAACTTCCCTCCCGGAGGGGGAAATCGAAGCCATCGGCATCACCAACGATCCTCGCATCGAGAGGGGGTCAATCTCCATCAACATCTTCACCAGCACCATCTCGTCTCAAACCCTAGTTCATCTCTTGTATGCGATCTTTGTCCCCAATTACGTGGCAATCCTGAGCCGAGCAAGGAGCCCTTCATACTCTGATGTATTGTTCGTTGCCTCCTCCCGGGGAAAATGCATCTAGACGACGTACTTCTGGTGTGCTCCAGTGGGAGCAACGAGAAGCACGCCAGCCCCTGCACCTTGCAGGGAGAAGGCACCATCGAAATACATAATCCATTCTTGGGGTGCTTCCTTACCGGGAATAACTGTCTCTAGCACTTCTTCATCAGGGGTTGGCATCCATTCTGCAATAAACTCTGCCAGTGCCCTGCTCTAAATTGTTGATGTGCTTTCAAATTTCAGGCAAAAGCTGGATAACTCCAATGCCCACTCCACTATTCTTCCTGTAGCCTCAGGCTTTCGGAGTATCCTTTGCAAAGGAAAGTGGGTGACAACCATGATCTCATGGGCTTGGAAGTAGTGGCGCAGTTTCCTTGAGGCCATGACAAGGCCAAAAAGCAAGTTTTGCACAGCAGAGTACCTGGACCTAGCCCCCTGCAATAGGGAGCTCACGAAGTACACTGGGCGCTGCACCACTTTCTTCCTTGCCGCGTCCTTGGGGTTGTCTCCGCTGTCGTGCTCTTCTTTGCCTCGATCCATGTCTAGCCCTGCCGGGCTGTGCTCACTCTCTCCCCCGGAAGGGACACTAGCTCAGGCTGCCGCTCCTTCCATTTCCCGCTGCGCCACTACTGCTGCACTAACCACTTGATTAGTTGTCGCCAGGTATAGCAGCAACGGCTCTTGTGGTTTGGGAGAAACCAAAGCGGGCACAGAAGACAAGTAGGTCTTCAGATCTTTCAGTTTTGCGTCTGCTTCTGGAGTCCACTTCATGGGTCCCGCCTACTTCAAGATCTTGAAGAACGATAAGGCGTGCTCGGCAGACTTGGAGATGAATCTGCTAAGCGCGGCAATGCACCCTGTCAAATGCCTCACATTGTTAACTGTCTTAGGTGCTTGAATCTGCTCGATAGCCTTGATCTTATCGGGATTGGCCTCTATCCAGCGATGGGACACAAAGAAGCCAAGTTGCTTGCCGGAGGGAATGCCAAACACACACTTCTCCGGGTTCAACTTCAAGTTGATCTTGCGCAGCTTAGCAAACATCTCTTCTAAGTCGTGGATGAGGGTTGATTTGTCCTTGGTCTTGACCACAATATCATCCATGTAAGCTTCAATGTTCTTGTGTAACTGCGGTTCAAAACCAATCTGGACTGCTCTTGCAAAAGTGGACCCGACACTCTTCAACCTAAAAGGCATGCGCACGAAGCAGTATGTGCCACAGGGGGTGATGAACGAGGTCTTCTCTTCATCTACCTTGGACATAAAAATCTAATGATATCCAGAGTATGCATCCAGAAAGGAGAGCAAATCACATCCTGAAGTGGAATCCACAATCTGGTCAATGCGCGACAATGGAAATGGGTCCTTCGGGCAGACCTTGTTTAGATCCATGAAATCTATGCAAAGCCTCCATTTTTCGTTAGCCTTGCGTACAACCACTAGGTTTGCTAACCATGTTGGATGTACTACTCCTCAGACTAAACCAGCTGCGTCAAGTTTCTTGATTTTTCTGCAATGAATTGCTGTCGCTCCAAGGCTTGCTTTTGGACCTTCTGCTTGACGGGTCGGGCATGAGGGCAGACAGCAAGGTGGTGCTCATTTAACTCCCTAGGAACACCATGGATATCAGATGGTTGCCAGGCAAACACATCGATATTCGCCCGCAGGAATGCAACGAGCGTGCTTTCCTATTTGTCATCAAGGGTGGCACTGATAGTGAAAGTACCATTAGCGCCAGCCAGCCCTGCCGGGACCTTTTTCACATTAGATGCAGTAGCCTTGGATTTCTTGCTATTGGAACTCACCGGCAAGTCATCAACAGGCGCAACATACTCCAAAGAGGTACGCTTCCCGGATTCCTTGTTGGTGCCCTGCTAACCTTCTTCTTTCCTCTACTTTCGTTGGTGGGAACTGCGGCTTCAGCGGCCTCTGCCGTGACTGCGTCCCGGTACATCTTATCCACGCAAATAATTGCGTCCTTCTTGTCTGACGGAATGTAAATGACACCCACCGGCCCTGGCATCTTCAAGATGTTGTAGGCATAATGGGACGCCGCTATGAATTTTGCCAGAGCTGGGCGTCCAAGGATTCCGTTGTACGGCAGGGGGAGGTCGACCTCATCAAACACAACCTTCTCAGTCCGGTAGTTCAACTCTCCACCGAATGTCACTAGAACGTGATCTTTCCCTTAGGATGACTCCTACCGGGGTTGATTCCTTGAAACGTGCCCGTGACATTGAGTTCTTCGTCTGCTATCTGAAGTTTGCTGATGACCTTTGGGGAAATCAGATTCAACACGGCCCCACCGTCAACCAGCATCTTTGTGACTTTGAGGTTGCGGATTGTTGGTGAAACGAACAACGGCAAGCACCCTACCGCGGTGGTACGGTCAGGATAGTCCTCTTCATCAAAGATGATGGGCGTGCGTGACCACTTGAGCGGGTTCCGAGACTTTGTCGTTGGCTCTACGACATTGACCTCACGCACCCACTATTTAAGTTGGCGGTGAGAGGAGTGCAGAGATGCACCCCCATCAATGCACATGGCATCAGTGGCCTTCTAGAATTCCTGCTAGCTGGTTTCCTCTTCATCCCCTCCATCACTTTCATCATTGCAATTCTCCTTCTCTCGGCCCCTGGCGGGCTTTCCTTGGTTCCGAGGAGCCTTGCCGTGGCGATTTGCTTCACCGCCTCGACCCTTCCTGCCAGCGTCATTCTGACCTTTTTCCTTATCAAGCTTCTCATACTCAGCCCTCTGCCTCTTTACTTGCTGCTCAACCTGGTGACACTCTTGGAGATCGTGGCCCTTGGTCCGATGAATCTTGCAATATGGCCCATCACCTTTCCCAACCTTCTCGGCAGCCGCAGCCTCCCGGCAGTCAGTGCACGCGGCAACTTCCTTGCTGGGGGCTTCGTCCTTAGCCTTCTTGCCTGTACTAGGCATGCCCGATCCCTCAATGGTCAGTACTGCTTATGCTTGTGCTTCTTGTTGCGCTTCTTATTCTTCTTCTTATGACTGGTGGCATCGTCGTCATCCTTTGAGTCGATGTCGACGCCATCTTCTTCTCCAGGGAGTTTCCTTCCCTCCTCCAGCCGAGCACACTTTTCCACCAAGGTGTAGAGCTCCTCACGGTCTTGGGCAACCGAACGTTCATCTTGGAACCTATCCAACGGTTGCGCATGTTGGACTTGAACGCAGCTATCACAGCTGCTGGGTGAATATCTGGAATATTCCTATGGACTCGGCTAAACCTCTGCATGTATTTCCGCAGTGTCTCTCCTTCCTTCTGCGGGAGAAGCTGTAAATCGCTGTGCCGCCCTGGTTCTTGGTGGCCGCACATGAAGACGCCAATGAACTCATGGCACAGGTCAGCCCAAGTAGAGATGGAGTTCTCCGGCAGATGCATCAGCCAAGATGATTTTATTGAGCTTGCCAATATCACCAATTGGCATTGTTAGAGATGTTGAAGTCTTGTGTGGGAAAATAAAATACCCTACTGATTTTCTTATTCTTGGTTCCCCACAAGATGATTTTTGTCCAATTATATTTGGTAGACCTTTCTTGAACACTATCAATGCTAAGATAGACTGTGAGAAAGAAATTGTTACTGTAAGTTTTGGGGATGTGTCTCATGATTTTGATTTCTCTAAATTTCGTAGACAACCCCATGATAAAGAATTGCCTAGTAAGTATGAAATTATTGGTCTTGCTTCTATTGGCGTGCCTCCTACTGATCCTATAGAACAATATTTGCAAGACCATGAGAATGATATGTTTATGAATGAAAGAAAAGAATTAGATAAAATATTCTTTAACCAAATGCCTGTTTTGAAACACAACTTGCCCGTGGAGATTTTTGGGCATCCTCCTCCACCCAAGGGTGATCCCGTGTTTGACCTTAAGCAATGACCTGATGCTTTGAAATATGCTTATCTTGATGAGAAGAAGATATATCCTGTTATTATTAGTGCTAAACTTTCAGAGCATGAAGAAAAGAAATTATTGAAAACTCTGAAGAAGCACCATGCCTCTATTGGATATACTCTTGATGATCTTAAGGGCATTAGTCCCACTCTATGTCAGCACAAAATTAATATGGAGCCTAATGCTAAACCAGTTGTTGATCATCAATGACGGTTAAATCCTAAGATGAAAGAAGTGGTAAGAAATGAAATACTAAAGCTTTTGGAGGAAGGTATAATTTATCCTATTGCTGATAGTAGATGGGTAAGTCATGTTCGTTGTGTCCCTAAGAAGGGAGGTATTACTATTGTTCCTAATGATAAGAATGAATTGATCCCACAAATGATTGTTACATGTTATAGAATGGTAATTGATTTTCGCAAACTAAACAAAGATACTAGGAAAGATCATTACTCTCTAGCTTTTATTGATCAAATGCTAGAAATACTATCCGATAATACACATTTTTGCTTTCTAGATGGTTATTCTGGTTTTTCTCAAATACCTATGTCAAAAGAGGATCATGAAAAAACCACTTTTACTTGCCCTTTCGGTACATTTGCTTACAGACGTATGCCTTTTGGATTATGCAATGCACCCGCTACCTTTCAAAGATATATGACTGCTATATTCTCTGACTTTTGTGAAAAGATTGTTGAGGTTTTCATGGATGATTTCTCTATTTATAGAACTTCTTTTGATGATTGCTTGTGCAACCTTGATTGAATTTTGCAGTGATGTGGAGAAACTTAATCTTGTTTTGAAGTGGGAGAAGTGCCACTTTATGGTTAATGAAGGTATTGTCTTGGGGCATAAAATTTCTGAAAGATGCATTGAAGTTGATAAAGCTAAAGTAGATGCTCTTGAAAAGATGTTGTGTCCTAAAGATATCAAAGGTATAAGAAGTTTCCTTGATCATGTTGGTTTCTATAGGAGGTTTATTAAAGACTTCTCTAATATTTCTAGGCCTCTCACTAATCTCTTGCAAAAGGACGTTCCTTTTGTTTTTGATGATGATTGTGTAGAGGCATTTGAAATACTGAAGAAAGCCTTGATTTCTGCACCTATTGTTCAACCACCTAATTGGAATTTACCTTTTGAAATTATGTGTCAAGCTAGTGATTATGCTATTGGTGTTGTTCTACGACAAAGAGTTGATAAGAAATTGAATGTTATTCATTATGCTAGTAAACTCTAGACAGTGCCCAGAGAAACTATGCTACTACTGAAAAATAATTTTTAGCAGTTGTATTTGCTTGTGATAAGTTCAGATCTTATATTGTTGGTTCCAAAGTAACTGTTCACACTGATCTCGCTGCTATTAAATATCTTATGGAAAAGAAAGATGCTAAACCTAGATTTATTAGGTGGGTTCTCTCGTTACAAGAATTTGATTTGCATATTATTGATAGAAAGGGAGCTGAGAACCCTATTGCAGATAACTTGTCTAGGTTAGAAAATGTTCTTGATGACCCACTACCTATTGATGACAGTTTTCTTGATGAACAATTAGCTGTCATAAATGCTTCTCGTAATACTCCATGGGTATGTTGATTATGCTAATTACATTGTTGCTAAGTTTATACCACCTAGTTTCACATACCAGCAAAAGAAAAAGGTTTTCTATGATTTAAGACATTACTTTTGGGATGACCCACACCTTTATAAAGAAGGAGTAGATGGTGTTATTAGACGTTGTGTACCTGAGCGTGAACAGGAACAGATCCTACGTAAGTGTCACTCCGAGGCCTATGGAGGACACCATGCTGGAGATAGAACTGCACACAAGGTGTCACCATGATGGTTTTTATTGGCCTGCTCTCTTCAAGGATGCTCGTAAGTTTGTTTTGTCTTGTGATGAATGCCAGAGAATTGGCAATATTAGTAGACGTCAGGAAATGCCTATGAATTATTCACTTGTTGTTGAACAATTTGATGTTTGGGGCTTTGATTATATGGGACATTTTCCTTCCTATAATGGGTATACACATATTTTAGTTGATGTTAATTATGTTACTAAGTGGGTAGAAGCTATTCCAACTAGTAGTGTTGATCATAAAACTTCTATTAAGATGCTTAGAGAAGTTATTTTTCCGAGGTTTGGAGTCCCTAGATATTTGATGACTGATGGTGGTTCACATTTTATTCATGACGCTTCCCGTAAAATGCTTGCTAAATATGATGTCAACCATGGAATTGCATCTCCTTATCACCCTCAGTCTAGTGGTCAAGTAGAATTGAGCAATAGAGAGATTAAATTGATTTTGCAAAAGACTGTTAATAGATCTAGAAAGAATTGGTCTAAGAAACTTGATGATGCATTATGGGCTTATAGAACTGCTTATAAAAAACCTATGGGTTTGTCTCCATATAAAATGATTTAGGGAAAAGCATTTCACTTACCTCTTGAACTAGAACATAAAGCTTATTGGGCAATCAAAGAGCTCAACTATGATTTCAAACTTCCCGGTGAGAAGAGGTTATTTGACATAAGCTCACTCGATGAATGGAGAACCGAAGCCTATGATAATGCCAAGTTGTTTAAAGAAAAGTTAAAATATGGCATGACAAAAGGATACAATAGCGTGAGTTTAATGTAGGTAATCGTGTATTACTATACAACTCTCGTCTAAGATTTTTTGCAGGAAAGTTTCTCTCTAAATGGGAAAGTCCTTACATTATGGAGGAGGTTTATCCTTTCGGTGCTATCAAGATCACCAACACCGAAGGCACCAACCCGAAGGTGGTAAACGGTCAAAGAATCAAACATTATATTTCAGGTAGTCCCATAAATGTTGAGACAAATATTATTAATACCATAACACCAGAGGAGTACATAAGGGATACTTTCCAGAACGTTTTAGACTCCAAAAAGGAATATGTATGTGGTACGGTAAGTGTTGGGGATATTACTGCTGGGCGTAAACCGGCCAGGAGAGGCCGGGTTATCCCCATAATGGATTACTGTACCTGAAGCCCATGAAGACAGACGGCGGTGCTTTATGAAGGCCCAGGGCCCAAAGACGGTTTAAGGTCTGTAAACGTAAACCGACATTGATATGTAAACTTGTGTTGTAAGATAGAAAGAGCAGAGACCGAGCCGGACACATTTATGAGCCGGCCTCGGGGCCCTATAAACCGACGGGTGTCAACCCATGTATATAAGGGGACGACCCGGCAGCGGTTTAGGAACAACAAACAACAACTCGAGAAACAGGCATAGCAAATTCGCTCCCTGGTCATCGGAACCCTAGAAATTCCACAACAACTGGATCGTAGGCTTTTACCTTCACCGCAAGGGGCCGAACCAGTATAAACTCTTTGCATCTCTTGTCCGCTTTAACCCCTTTAAGCAAAACCGCCGCGATGGCTCCACGACTAAGTCCTTTCTCTAGGACATCTTCCATGACAAAACCACAACAGTTGGCGCCCACCATGGGGCTATCGCATGATGGTTTCGAGTTCTTAGAGGGCAGCTTCGAAGGACTCAAGGGATACTCCGTGGGCCGGATGACCAAGAGTCGTCGCGGCAAGTGAGGGAGTCCTGGATTAGGGGGTCCTCGGACGGCCGGACTATATGCTTTAGCCGGACTGTTGGACTATGAAGATACAAGATTGAAGACTTCGTCCCGTGTCCGGCTGGGACTCTCCTTGGCGTGGAAGGCAAGCTTGGCAATACGGATATGTAGATCTCCTCCCTTGTAACCGACTCTGTGTAACCCTAGCCCCCTCCGGTGTCAATATAAACCGGAGGGTTTAGTCCGTAGGAGAACAACAATTAGACCATAGGCTAGCTTCTAGGGTTTAGCCTCTACGATCTCGTGGTAGATCAACTCTTGTAATACTCATATCATCAAGATCAATCAAGCAGGAAGTAGGGTATTACCTCCATCGAGAGGGCCCAAACCTGGGTAAACATCGTGTCCCCCGCCTCCTGTTACCATCCGCCTTAGACGCACAGTTCGGGACCCCCTAGCCGAGATACGCCAGTTTTGACACCGACAGCAAGCTCTACATCGACGATGAAGGCTGGGGCCCCGAGGCCGGCTCAATCGAGTACGGGTACCGGGTCCCCTTCGGCGGCATCCACGTTTTCATCGGCAAGATCAGCGAACCAGGCCCTGAGCCGGACATCTGCACCGACCTCGCCGAGACGGCTCAGTGTGCGAGATCGGCCCGGGTTAAGCCTGTCATGAAGCGTGCCTTCGTGGGAGTCATCCACAGAGTGGAATCTGAGGATAGATCGGAATCTGGTGGTGAAACCGTCGTTTATTCCGGCGACGAGTCATCAATCGGAGAGACCGAGTCATTGTACCAGTTGCAAGATGGCCGGATTGGGGGCTGTTCCAATGGCAACAGTATTCCGGACCCCTTTGATGTGCCAAACCGGGTTGCGATCTTCATGGCCGGTACATAGCCAGCGCTCCACTCTTCGACCGCAGCGGCGATGATTTCCGGATCAGTAGCAGCGACAGCGGCCGGGGCGGGAGGCCCCGTGCGACCGCCGGCTTAGGTTTTATCTGATTTATTTGACGCTTTGGCAGCACTGATGGCGGAGGTTAATCCAGCGAATCAAGATGAGCATAATGCGGAAATCGCGAAGGTGAAAGATCAGATAACCCAGGCCAAGGCCGACTTGGCAGCTGAGGATACCAGGATGGCTGCTGAACGGGACGCATTGGATGCACTGGCTTACCGGCTTATGTTGGATCAGAGCGCGTCAAACGATGTCATGAGGAGAAGGTACCGGTCTCACCTGCCACCGGTTTATGAGGCCATGAACCTCTTTAATACCCCAGGAGCAGGGACCAGTAATCTGCTAGTGATAAACCAGACAGAGGCACCTGGAACGGGAGCGCTGGTTCAGCCGCGTCCAACAGATGCGCCTCGTCAGAACAACGTTCCGTCACAGCACGTCCCAACACCGCCGGGTAATGACTCTAACCCGATGGATAACATTGTCGCTGCCACTTCACGACTGGCGGCTCTCCGTATCGAAGGTGAGTCCCCAGTAGCGGTCGAGACGCGACGGGCTAGGGAGCTCCTTCAGACAGCTTTGACTCTGCAGCAGGCTTATTCATATAGTCACGAAAGGATCCATTCTACTCCCCACCCAAGCCGGAGTTACAGCAGGCATATCGATGAACCAGCCGTGTCAAGCAGCGTGCGAAACCGTAATCCGCCCCGTGGCCATAACCCGGCGGGTGGGGGTGGTGATGCTCAGGATGTGGTGGATCGTGCTAGGGCACATCGAGAGGCCGAGTTAGCGGCGCAGCATGAAGCCCGCCAACTTACTCCGGTTCGTCCAACCACGTCAGTGGAACCAGGGGTTACTTCCAGCTCTTTGGGAGTGCCGTGTCTCGACCCAGCGCTGCGCAACGTACGCCTGCCCAAGGATTTCAAGGGCCCACGTAAAGTGTCGAATTACACCGCCGATTTATCCCCCGAATCATGGGTTGAAAGCTATGAGATGGCAATGGAGATGCTGGATGTGGATGATGCAGCGTGTGCTAAATACTTCACCATGATGCTAGAGGGGACGGCCTGCACTTGGCTGAAGAACTTCCCGGCTAACTCCATTGGGTCATGGGCCAAATTAAGGGCCCGATTTATCCAGAATTTCAAGGATACATGCAAGCAGCCCATGTCAATTGTGGACTTAGTTGCCTGTGTCCAGGAGGAAGGAGAACCAACAACCCGTTGGGTGCGCTGGGTTTCGAAGATTTTGCATTCATCGAACCGCGTCAACGCTGATACAGTAGTTTTAACATTGGAAGGCAATTGTACCTCTGAAGTTGAAGTTGGGACGGCTCAAAAGTCATTGTAATGACATGGGAACACTTATGGAAGCTCTGGTAAAGTATGCCGACTCTGATAGTACCAAGGACCCCGAGTCTAACGATGACAAGACAGGGAAGGGAAAGAAGAGCGGCAACACCAAGGGGCAGCAGCATAACCCGGCCAGTCATGGAAATAGCGGTAAGCGTAAAGCGGATAACAGTTTAGATTTTGTGGCTAATACCAACACGCAGGACAAAGGCCAGCGGCGTAAGGGTAAACCGCCCTAGCGTGGTGGAGGGCCAAGTCCTAATTCGGAGCGCCTGTCTTATCTGTTGAACCAGCCTTTCCCAAAGCATGGGACGCAGGACAAACCGTCCACGCACCTTTGGAAAGATTGTTATATCATGCAGGAGTTCAAAAATTCCGACTTTTTTCGGTATGATCACGGACCGGGCAGCGGTTCAGGCCCTGGATCTCATGGGCCGGGTTACGGTGGAGGCAGTTCCGGTTCAGGTTTTCACAGTAATCAGAGCGGACATGGTAATCAAGGCAATCAGGGCAACCAAGGTGGTTATAATCATCAGGGCAATCAGCAGCAACAGCAGTAGTCGGGCTACCAGAGCAACCCGAAGTAGTTGAATAGTGGGCAGTATCATGTCTTCACCACTAGTCTATGTAAGCGTGATCAGAAGCTTCATAAAAGGGCAGTGAATTCCGTTGAACCGGCGGTGCCCCGTCACTTATGCTGGTCTGAGCAGCCGATCGTCTGGAGTAGAGAGGATCATCCGCCCCGGGTTGATAATCCGGGTCATCTGGCATTGGTGGTGGCGCCTCAGGTTGGAGGTTCTAAGTTCACTAAGGTACTCATGGATGGGGGGAATAGTATCAATATCCATTATTATGAAACCTTCCGTCGCATGGGGTTGACAGATAAAAATCTTAAGCCGTCCAATACGGTCTTCCATGGCGTAGTGCCTGGTAAATCGTCATATCCTATTGGTAAGATAGCTCTGGAGGTGGCTTTTGGAGATGAGCATGACTCGAGATCAGAGACATTGACTTTTGAAGTGGTGAAAATCAAGAGCCCGTATCATGCCCTATTTGGACGGCCGGCTTATGCTAAGTTCATGGCAAGGCCCTGTTATGTATATCTGCAGCTCAAGATGCCGGGTCATAAGGGTACCGTCAGGTTCATGGAGGCCGTAAGATCGCCTTGGAATGTGAAGAAGGTGATGCAGCATATGCTGAGTCGGTTTGTGCAACATAGGAGATGAAGTTTTACAAGGACAATGTTGATCCGGCGGATATGACTTCTTTGAAAAAGCCAACTACAGAGCATGATCCGGCCTTGAAGTTTAAATCGGCTGATGAGACTAAGCTTGTTTTGTTCCAGGCGATTCATCCAAGCAGTTCAGCATCAGCACTAACTTGGATCCGAAATAGGAAAGCGCGCTCATCGAGTTCATCCGTGAGAATCAGGACATCTTTGCGTGGAAGCCTTCTGACATGCCAGGTGTACCGACAGAACTCGCTGAGCACACTCTTAATGTTGATCCCAAGTATAAACCAGTCAAGCAGTTTCTTCGCCGGTTCAATGAGGAAAGACGCAAGGCAATTGGTGAGGAGGTAGCCAGGCTCTTGGCGGCTGGGTTCATTGTTGAGGTATTTCATCCTGAGTGGCTGGCTAATCCGGTGCTGGTGCTTAAGAAGAACGACACTTGGCGTATGTGTGTGGACTACACAGATTTGAACAAAGCATGTCCAGCAGATCCTGTTGCCCTCCCGCGTATTGATCAAATCATTGATGCTACGACGGGTTGCGAGCGTTTGAGTTTTCTGGATGCTTACTCTGGATACCATCAGATCAAAATGGCAGTTAAGGACCAGGAGAAGACAACTTTCATAACTCTGTTTGGAGTCTTCTGCTATGTATCTATGCCTTTTGGACTCAAAAGTGCCTAGGCGACTTATCAGCGTTGTGTGCAGAATTGTCTTCATGATCAGATCGGTTGCAATGTTCATGCCTATGTGGATGATATTGTGGTGAAATCCAGGAAGGAGGAGACATTGATTGATGACTTGAAGGAGACCTTTGATAACCTCCGGGTTTATAAAATGATGCTTAATCCGGCCAAGTGTGTTTTTGGTGTGCCGACAGGCAAGCTCTTGGGCTTTCTGGTGTCTAACAGGGGCATTGAAGCTAATCTGGAAAAAATCAAGGCTATAACTTCTTTGGCTAAACCGAAGTGCATCAATGATGTCCAACGACTGGCAGGTCGGATTGCAGCCTTAAGCCGGTTTATCAGTCGCCTTGGGGAGAAGGCTATCCCTTTGTATCAAATGTTGAAGAAGACAGATAACTTCGTTTGAAGTGACGCCGCCAATGAAGCATTTGAGGACTTAAAGCGGCAGCTAGCTGAACTGCCTATCCTTGCTGCTCCTGTTGATAAGGAGCCCTTGTTGTTATATGTGGCTGCTAATGCCCGGGCTGTCAGCGTGGCTATTGTGGTGGAACGCAAGGAGGCTGGAAAGGAGTATCCGGTTCAATGGCCGGTTTATTACATCAGTGAAGTACTTATTGAGTCCAAGCAGTGGTACCCGCATTGGCAGAAGCTGGTGCATGGAGTTTTCATGGCAAGCCGGAAGCTTAAGCAATATTTCCAAGGTCATTCCATCACTGTGGTCAGCTCTGCTCCTTTGGCGGATATAATCCAGAACAGGGAAGCAACTGGCCGGATTGCTAAGTGGGCTATTGAGCTTGGACCTCACGGATTAAAATATATGCCCCGGACGGCGATCAAATCTCAGACACGTGGATTTCATCAATGACTGGACAGAATTACAAGCGCCAGAAGAGAAGCCGGATCATACTTATTGGACTATTCATTTTGATGGGTCCAGGCAATTGGAGGGCTCGGGGGCTGGAGTCGTATTAACTTCCCCACGAGGTGATAAGTTTTGTTATGTTCTCCGTTTAATGTTCCCTTGCACTAACAATGCAGCTGAATATGAGGCTTTACTCCATGGTCTTCGGATGGCTAAAGAGATGAATCTAAGCCGAGTTAAATGCTTCGGTGACTCGGACCTGGTGGCTGAACAAGTGTCTGGTACTTGGGATTCCAAGGACCCACTCATGGCAGCATATCGTCGAGAGGTGGATATGGTTGCCGGTCACTTCAAAGGTTACCAGGTCGATCATGTGGACCGGCGGAAGAATGAAGTGGCGGACGCTTTAAGCCATTTGGGTTCCCAGCGTAAACCGGTTCCACCCAATGTCTTCCTGGATGTGCTACATAATCCGTCCGTCAAGCTCCCCGGCGAAGAGGATTTGGCTGTTCCTGATTCGGAGGCTCAGTTGGTGGCGACTCTTCATGTTATCCCAGATTGGACGGTTCCATATTTGGCGTATATGAACCGGGGCGAGTTACCAGAGGATGAAACTTCGGCCAGGCAGATATCCGGCGGTCCAAGTCCATGACTATTATCAATGGAGAGTTACATCATTGTAGTGTGACTGGGGCGTTTCAGCGTTGTGTATCTCTCGAAGAAGGCCGTGAATTTTTTCGTGAGATCCACGAAGGATATTGTGGTCACCACGCTGGTTCAAAATCTCTGGTAGCCAAGGCATTTCGTCACGGTTTCTATTGGCTGACGGCTCATGCTGATGCTGAGGACTTGGTCAAAAGGTGTGATGGATGTAAAAAATTCTCACGACGCGCTCATGTACCGGCTCAAGAGTTGAGGATGATTCCAATCACTTGGCCGTTTGCAACTTGCGGGCTAGATATGGTTGGGCCCTTTAAGAGATCCAAGGATAAGAAGACCCATCTTTTGGTGGCGGTTGATAAGTTCACTAAGTGGGTGGAGGCACAACCAGTCAGTAAGTGTGATGCAGCTATAGCGGTTCAATTCATCAAAAAGGTGATTTTCCGGTTTGGCTTTCCACACAGTATTATAACCGATAATGGTACCAATCTGTCCAAAGGTGCTATGAAGGAGTTCTGTAAACGTGAGGACATCCGGGTTGACGTATCATCAGTGGCTCACCCCCAGTCTAATGGTCAAGCGGAGAGAGCCAATCAAGAGATCTTGAGAGGCATCAAGCCCCGGCTTTTGGTTCCTTTGCAATGGACGCCGGGTTGTTGGGTGGAGGAGTTACCTTCTGTGTTATGGAGCATCAATACCATGCCCAACAGATCCACGGGTTACACACCTTTTTTCATGGTTTATGGAGCGGAGGCGGTTCTCCCTAGTGACAACCGTCATGACTCGCCTCGTGTGGCGGCGTATGTTGAAGCTGACAATGAGAAGGCACGACAGGAAGCACTTGACCTGTTGGACGAGGAGCGTAACATTGCAGCAGCCCGTTCGGAGATTTATCAGCAAGATCTGCGTCGTTATCACAGCTGCCGGGTTAGAACCAGAACTTTTCAAGAAGGCGATCTGGTGCTCCGACTAATTCAGGATCAGACTGATATGCACAAGTTATCCCCGCCTTGGGAAGGACCTTTTGTGGTCAGCAAGAATCTGCATAACGGGTCATACTACCTTATTGATGTTCGAGAGCACAAAGACTCACGTAAATCGGAGGAGGAGACCCACCGGCCGTGGAATATCGCTCATCTTCGGCCTTACTATACCTGAGCCATAGGCCCTGCTTATGTACATAGTTATGACAATGTATATATTATGATCAATATAATAAACCGGAGCCTCCGCTAAAGCGGGGTATCTGTTGTTTTTCTTATATCATGTGTTACATGGGGGCTTCTGTTCATAAAGCGGTGGGTTTACACCTTGACTCAGCTTATAAAGCTTTATATACAAATCACTTGGGGGCTTGGTTGTACTTGAACCATAGCTACACCTCTTGATCGGCGCAACGCCACCAGAAAAATCACTTGGGGGCTTGGTCGTATTCAAACCATAGTCACACCTCTTGATCGGCTCAAAGCCAAATTACTTCGGGGCCAAAGAGAGTGTTGCAAAAGAACAACTCAAACATAGGCACCCACTGAGCATAGCTCAAAATATTGCTTGGGGATTCTTTGCTATCGCAATGAACAAAGAATTTACACTTGTAATAGGCTATCAAGCCACGCCTTGGAAGCCTGGTGTATACACCTAAAACCCCGGGTTAGCCTACCTTTTTAAGTAAGTCACTCCGTCCAGGTAAACCTGGTATGACCCGCCGAACTTTGTCAAGTCAATCTCATAAGACCCTGAACTTGTCAAAGTTAACTCAGTGGAAAGGCTTTGTGAAATGGTTTAACTCAGTGGCCTGGCAGCCCATGTAAAGCCTCGAATTTGGGGCCTGGCAGCCCGTGAAAAGCCTCGACTACAAGTTTTTTCGTACGCTTTTATTTGCCAAGTTTTTTCTCTTTTGATGACATTTATAATGTTCTGATAAACCGGCGTTCATTAAACCCGGCTTGACTTTCAACTACAAGTTGTCAGTATATGATCAGTCATAATCCGGAGATTATTAACCCGGTCTGGTTTTGACTATAAGTCGCCAGAATTGACTACAAGTTTTATCATAAACCGGCACAATATGACAGAAGGTATTGTTACTCAAGATTAGGGTTATTACCCTCATTACAACAGCTGGTCAGCCAACATTATGACTCAAGGTCACAGGTATCAATTATTTTCATATTTTATTATCGTTTCACAAGCCTTGGTTATAAACCCTGGCTATATATCTGGACGTCATAACCCGTCCCGCGGTAAACCGCCAGGACACTATCAACTTCTTGTGTGCAGGAATAGCTTGAATAAATCGCTATGGATTATGAGCATCATATGTCTTAAGCATGGCGGATGAACAAGTATCAGGCACAAATAAGTATGCACGATGGCATAGTAGACCAAGTGTTTTAACTAGCCTATTACAAGGCGTTTCAGTGCCCAAAAGAATAATTGTTTTCTCAACAAGCATTGCAGCACGTGGAAGTTTAAACCGGCCTCCGGATCATGATTCCTCAGCAACTTGACTTGACGGTTGCGGATCACCTTGCACCGGTTCATCATCCTCCTCTCTACCCAGTGGCTGGAAGTCAATGGTTGCCCAGTCGATCCCAGTTAGGGCTTGGAATACAGCTTCATCGCTTATAAGGGTGGACGGTTCAATGTCAGGTGCATACGTGTGCTTACGGATTGGTGGGATAAGATTTTGCGCTTCAGGAGTTGGTGCAGCAACCCGTTTGTTTTTGTCGTCATAACTCGCCTGGTAATATGAGAGATCAGCTTCTTCAGCCAGTTGACAAGCCAGTGGACGTACTTCCCGGTTTATGGCTCGGAGGTCATCAGTGCCAAATTCTGATCCTTCTTCTTTTAAGCTAGGATAGCCTTTCGCCACTTCCACCGGATCAAGGTCAGGTACCCATGCTTTTGCCCTGGTTAGGGCGGTCAGAGCACCCGCCCTTGCAGCAGACCTCTTTAGCTCTTCTACCCGGGCAGGCAGCATAGACAACCTTTCTAAGGTTTCCTTGATTAAAGTGGGGGGAGGCTTGTTGTGTGAAGCGATACAAATGATTTGTTGCGCACCGGTATATAACTGCTCTATAAGAGTATAGGCAGCCTTCAATTTCTTCTGTACGTGAGAGCCCAGATGACTAATGCGAGTCCCTGCATAATTACAAGCATCAGTAAACTAGCAATGTATGGGAAGATATGTTGAAAATGTGAAGCAAGGATGTTTACCAAACACAGCAGCCGTCATGGCATGTATCTGCCGCTTTACGCCAGTTAGCTCATCTACTACCGGTTTAAGAGCTGCTTCTGCATCCTCGGCTCTTTTTTGCAAAGTGGATTTTTCGTGTCCCAATCCGCCTGCTCCTTGTTGAAACTCTCCTTTAGCTTTACCATAGCGGCTAAAGCGGTGCTCAGCTCATCCTTTGCCTTGGAGGTTTCGGCTTGCTGGGACTTGATGTTTTCGTGCAGATCGATGGTTTGAGATTCCTTTTTGCTCAACTCAGCCTATAAGAAACAGACATATTATGAGTTGACGGTACATATTTGAAGTACCAAGCACATAACAAGTTATGCACCTGATACTTGGGGGCTAATGCATATTTGCTTGTTCTCGGAAATTTCTACAAGTCCCAAGCACAATACAAGTATTACTCTTGGCACTTGGGGGCTAATGTATGTTTGCTCAAAGTACTAATATGGGAATTCTTCTAAAGTCCCGGTTCATCTTTATAAGGTTAAACCGGCCCTTGGGGGCTACACCAGTGAAAGATGTTGTATTGCAACTCTAAAGTACCGGTTCATCTTAAAGAGATAACCCGGTCCCTGGAGGCTAAGCATGCAAAGTTAAGTTATTACTAAGTCCCGGTTTAGATTGATATCATAAACCGTCACTTGGGGGTTACTAGAGTTGATATTTGGAATTAAAAAGAGAAACAGTTATGCAGAGTTGAGCATTAGTTACCTCGTACCACTCTTTCATCAAGTTTACCAAGTCGTGGCTGGTGTACAGACGGTTCAAGAAGCCAGAGTGAATGTCTTGGGCATTGAGATGGGCATAGCTTGACAAATCAGTGTTCCATTTGCCCTTGTTCATAGCAGAAAGTTCATCCTTGGCGCTGTGTTTAGATAAAGCGACCGGATTGCCAGGAGTGGTGTGGCCAAAGCCAGTAATCATGATGTCATCTTCTTTATCACCAGCAGCCTTCACTGGAGTCGACGGTTTATCAGCAGTTTTCTCTGGACTTGCCGGTTTATCATCAGTTCGGGCCGGGCTTGTCGGTTTCTCAGTGTGGCCTGTGGTGTCTACTTCTACTTGTTCAACAATGAAGTCGTAATCTTGAGGTGGCGGATCATCAATAACATCAGCATTTGTTCCTTCCAGATCTGGAGTTTTCTCCGGTTCAATAACCACATTATCATCAGCCGGTTTATTTAGCCGAGCCTTCTTGCTGGGTCGAGGCTTGGCACTGAATAGAACAAATATAAAGGGTCAATACATCAGATGCATATAAGGTATTAAGAATAAATTTAAGGCATAACTCACCCAGGAACAGTCTGGAGGGTTGGAAGTTGTGTGGCTGTTGACTCGCCAGAAGATGAGTGAGGTGTTCCCTGATAATTTGAATCAGACGGATTAAGAGGCTGTCGGAAACAACCCACCTTGGAGCAAGAAGTGTCAAGAGTATAAGAGACCTCTGATCGGCGTTTCCGAACCAGAGTGTTCGGTAAACTGGCGGAGGTAACTACCTGGACGCTGTGCTGGGTTGTGCGGCGAGCTTCGTGTTGCTGCGTCTTCAAAAGAAAGTTTGGGTCCAAGTGAGCAAGGGGGTGAGAAAATTTTACTTTCTGGTTTGCTCGACGGATTTTCGATGGTGGCAGAGGATCTGAATCGGAGAAAAGAATAATTACCTCTACGTCATCAGCTTGACTGCCTTTAGTGTGGTTCTGATAATAGTCATTGTCAATGAGGTGTATGAAAAATGAACCAAGAGAGTCAAGTTCTACCTCTGAGTCCGGATTAGCCACATCGGCATCAGCATTTGGCTCGGAAGACGCAGTGTTCCTTTTCTTGGCAGATTTTTTAACAACCTTGGTCTTCTGGCGAAGTGGCTTTGCCGGTTTATCTTGTGGTTTTTTCTTCCAGAACGGATCATCGCCCTGTCAAAAATGGACAAGATTTTCAGAGAATATTTGAAAGAAGCAAGTTAAAACAAAAAAGTTATGTGATCCTTACCGTTGGTGGTTTGTTGGAAACACATAAAGGACTTAATCCGGTCTGGCTACAGACAGCCTCCGGTTCATTCAGTATCTTCTTCACAGCCTCGGTAACTTCAGCCTCTGTTAGCTGAATATTAACATGTCGTTGAGGGTCGGTCAAACTCCCTGTGTATTCACACATCAAACCGGGGCGCTGGCTTAAGGGAAGAATGCTTCAATTTATCCAACAACGAGCAAAGTCCACCTGTTAAACCGTTCGCCATAAAGGCTCTAAGCTTTGATAGTTGTGGGGCATAGTTGGCCCTTTCCTTTGCAGTTAGCCTCTGAGGAAAGGGATGTGTATTGCTAAGACGGTGAGGTCGGTAACCCGGCAAAGGGTTTTCGTCAGTTGGAGATGTGTCTTTGCACTAAAACCAAGTCTAGTTCCACTCCTTGGGGTGACTGTGAAGCTTGGCATGGGGGAAGCTGACATCTTTCCTCTTTTGAACCGCCATTCCACCGAGCTCAGTATTGGGTCCATCTGTGAACTCTGTACGACGGTTTAAATAGAAGAAATCCCTAAACAATTCAACTGTGGGCTCCTCTTGAAGATAAGCCTCACAAAAGACTTGGAAATGGCAGATGTTGGACACAGAGTTTGGACCGATGTCCTGAGGGTGGACTGAAAACTGGCAAGCACATCTCGAAAGAATTTTTAACCGGGAGGGCTAAAGCCTCGACCCAGATGGTCAACAAAAATGACTACTTCTCCGTCCTTGGGTTCAGGAGGATTTTCCGGACCAGGGGCCCTCCAGTGATGACATCTTTCTTAGCTAAAGCGCCAGTTGCAACACATCTGTCTAATTGATCTTCAGTGACCCAGGAAGGAACCCAGTTGCATTCATAGACTTGTTTGGCCATTTCAGTGGAATCTAAAACATAGTTATTGCTGGTTTAAGATTTATAATGGACAAGTATAAAGCGATGCAAGTTAAAGCGGAGGTGTATCCTTATCGATAAACCGGAATATGACATTACTAAACCGAAGTCTGATATTGCTAAGCCGGAATCTTACGATGGAGAAGGTGCAAAGATAAATGAATCGGCGGTTCAACAGGGGACTAATGGTACCTACCGGGTCATCATTTTTCTATGAGATTAAACGCCTTACTCTGGTATTGAAGATACAAATCTAAGATGCATAAGTGAAGAAAAAACAAGTTTCACAGCTTGGCATGGTAATTTAGATCTGCAGTGCGTTGGAAAATCAAAATATATTCTGACCTAAAGCGCAGGTGCTTAAGCAGTTTAATAGTTCCAGATGAGTCTTTCTACCCAAAGCAGATGTTTTAATGAGGAAAAAGGAGTTTTAATTACAAAGGCACTGGAAAATATCAGATCTAACTCGCCATTTGTACTACTGAAGAGGAATAGGGAAGAACATCTCCAAGAACTATGAAGAACTCTGATAAGTACAAACCCTAATGATAAGATCTAGGGTAGAAGACTTACCAATGTCAAAAGAACAGTGGAGAGGCACCGCAGTTTTCTGGTACGATCAGGTTGATGCAGCGGCCGTTGTTGAGGTAGATGCGAAGATCGATGGTGGGGGCAGAGCTCGAAGGTTCGGTCGGCGCGAGGAAGAAGATGATGCGAAGAGGCACGGGTGGGGGGGGGGAATGGATAGCCCCCCTGGTCCTATCTATACAGGCAAAGGGATAAGTGGTAGGCGCGAGAATCGAGGAGCCCAAAAGTTAGATATATGGCAGATCTGTCGCCTCGATTGACGGAGGCTCATTAAAGAAGGTGAGCTATATTCAAATTTTAATAGCAGGTGACGTCATGGCGGTTTATCACGATTCTGGAAGATGACATCATGGCGATTTACAAGATTTCTGCGAAAGATGATGATGCATTGAAGATTGACATGAACTAGTTCAAATAAATCTGGGGCCTAATGTTGGGGATATTACTACTGGGCGTAAACCGGCCAGGAGAGGCCGTGTTATCCCCATAATGGATTACTGTACCTGAAGCCCATGAAGACAGACGGTGGTGCTTTATGAAGGCCCAGGGCCCAAAGACGGTTTAAGGTCTGTAAACGTAATCCGACATTGATATGTAAACTTGTGTTGTAAGATAGAAAGAGTAGAGACCGAGCCGGACACGTTTATGAGCCGGCCTCGGGGCCCTGTAAACCGACGGGCGTCAACCCATGTATATAAGGGGACGACCCAGCGGCGGTATACAAACAAGAAACAACAACTCGAGAACCAGGCATAGCGAATTCGCTCCCTGGTCATCGAAACCCTAGCAATTCCACAAGAACTGGATCGTAGGCTTTTACCTTCACCGCAAGGGGCTGAACCAGTATGAACTCTCTGCATCCCTTGTCCGCTTTAACCCCTTTAAGTTAACCCGTCACGATGGCTCCACGACTAAGTCCTTTCTCTAGGACATCTGCCGTGACAAAACCACGACAGTAAGTAAACCGACTCCAAAACTGTTCTAATGGCAATTTTTCTCCATTTCGGAATATTTAAAAATTAGGAAAACTAAAAGTAGTCCAAAGAGTGCACGAGGAGGCGACAAGGCAGGGGGCGCCCCCCTGTGGCTTGTGGCCACCTCGTGTGCCCTCCAGACTCCGTTTTCTTGCAAAACACTTCTTTTTGTCGGTAAAAAATCATTATATAATCTCCTGAAGGTTTTAACCACCGTACCACGATGAAATTCTTTGTTCTTGTGTTTAGCTAATTCTGTAGCAAATTTGGGGCAAGATGTCTTTGCAAGATTCAGTCGGGGAGAGTCAGGTTTCTCACCCGATACCTGGCCCAAGAGCATATAGTGAAGCTGACCACTTTGGGTGGTCAACGGAGGAAGAGATGGAGGCTGACCTGAAAAGAGTGGATTCCATGGAGGAGGACCAAGAAGCTACCTCTCGCCTCCAACCTGGAGCCATGCTTGAGGAAGTCCAAAGGTCAACAATACCGAATTCGGTTATACCTCCCAATGCTAGATTTATCTCTTATGATAACATGAAACAGTGTTGCCTTTTCTCCCGCAGCCAGGAAGCATCCACGGGTGATCGGAGCTCTGGCTGTCACAGGCGAACTCCGTAAGGAAATAATGGATCTTAAACAGCAAGTCATTAGGCTCGAGGAGGAAAATCACATCCTCAAGGGTATTATTGCCAAGAATATAGGATCAACACCTCTGAAGAAAGAGACATAAATACATGGGTATGGGCACTCCCCTTGGCAACTGCCAAGCTTGGGGGAGGTGCCCCGGTATCGTATCACCATCACACCTTACCTTTATCATTTTTCTTAGTTCGATCCTTCTGGTTATATGATCTAGTAGAATAAAGTTTTTAGTATTATCTAGCTTTGAGTTTTGTTTTGAGACCTACCTATGTAATCGAGTCCGAGAGTTATATAATAAAGAGTAGTTTTGAGTTGAGGGCTTTGCTTTCTTGCTATGATCTTGAGGAAATATATAAAGGAATAAAAAGAGAAATAAGAAGATCATATAATGGTCTTATGGAGAGTGATGACTCCACATATAAAGAGTATGATGAATAAAAGTTGTTGAGAGTTGACAAACATAGTTTTGGTCATTTTTGCAATTAATAGGAAGTAATAAAGAAAGAGAGGTTTCACATATCAATATATTATCTTGGACATCTTTTGTGATTGTGCGCACTCATTAAAATATGACATGCTGAAAAGTTGATGTTGGACAAGGAAGACAACATAATGGGTTGTGTTTTCTTATATCCGAATAGAAGTTATATTGTCATGGATCCTCCAACATGTTGAGCTTGCTTTTCCCTCTTATGCTAGCCAAATCCTTTGCACCAAGTAGATATACTACTTGTGCATCCAAACATCCCTTAGCCCAGTTTTGCCATGAGAGTCCACCATACCTACCTATGGACTGAGTAAGATCGTTCAAGTAAGTTGTCATCGGTGCAAGCAATAAAAATTGCTCTCTAAATATGTATGATCTTTTAGTGTGGAGAAAATAAGCTTTATACAAACTTGTGATATGGAAGAAATAAAAGTGATGGACTGCATAATAAAGTTCTTTATCAGAACCGACAATATAAGGTGACGTTCTTTGCATTAAGATTTTGTGCATCCAACCATAAAAGTGCATGACAACCTCTGCTTCCCTCTAGAAGGGCCTGTCTTTTATTTTTACCTCCTACCCTTACAAGAGTCATGGTGATCTTCACGCTTTTCTTTGTACACTTTTTCTTTTTTGGCAAGAACTATGTGTTGGAGAAGGATCCAGATATATATATATCCACTCGGATGTAGGCTATCATAAAGCATTATTGTTGACATTACCCTTGAGGTAAAAGGTTGGGAGGCGAAACTATAAGCCCCTATCTTTCTCTATGTCCGACTGAGGCTTTGAACTCATAAGTATCGTGTGAAGTTAGCAATTGTGAAAGACTAAAAGATGGTTGAGTATGTGGATTTGCTATACAAAAGCTCTTACATTGACTCTTTCCGATGTTATGATAAATTGCAATTGCTTCATTGACTAAGATAATAGTTTGTTAGTTTTCAATGAAGTTTTTGGTTCATACTTTACCTTGTGAATGAATTGTTACTTTAGCATAAGAAACTATATGATAATATATGTTGTTGTCCTAAAGATATCATGATACCCTCATGTTCATATTTTATTTTATCGACACCTCTATCTCTAAAATTGTGGACATATTTATCGATTTCGGCTTTCACTTGAGGACAAGCGAGGTCTAAGCTTGGGGGAGTTGATACTTCCATTTTGCATCATGCTTTTATATCGACATTTATTGCATTATGCGCTGTTATTACAGATTATAGCAAATACTTATGTGTTTTCTCTCTTATTTTACATGGTTTACACAAATAGGGAGAATGCCGGCAGCTGGAATTCTGGACCGGAAAGGAGCAAATCTGAGAGACCTATTCTGCACAATTCCAAAAGTCTTGAAAATTTCTGGAGAATTGTTTTGGAATATATAAAAATATTGGGCAAAGAAAGTACCAGAGGGGACCCACCAGGTAGCCACAAGGGTGGAGGCGCGCCCTACCCCCCTGGGCGCACCCCTGGCTTGTGGGGCCCCTGGCAGGCCTCCAGTGCCCCTCTTTTGCTATATGATGTCTTTTGACCTAGAAAAAAATCAAGAGGAAGCTTTCGGGACGAAGTGCCGCCGTCTCGAGGCAGAACTTGGGAAGAACCAATCTAGGGCTCCGGCGGAGCTGTTCTGTCGGGGAAACTTCCCTGCCGGAGGGGGAAATCAAAGCCATCGTCATCACCAATGATCCTCTCATCAAGAGGGGGTCTATCTCCATCAAAATATTCACCATCACCATCTCCTCTCAAACCCTAGTTCATCTCTTGTATCCGATCTTTGTCTCAAAACCACAGATTGGTACCTGTGGGTTGCTAGTAGTGTCGAGTACTCCTTGTAGTTGATGCTAGTTGGTTTATCCGACAGAAGATATATGTTCAGATCCTTAATGCTATTCAATACCCGTCTGATTATGAACATGAATATGCTTTATGATTAGTTACGTTTTTTCCTGAGGACATGGCAGAAGTCTTGTTATATGTAATCATGTGAATTTGGTATTCGTTCGATATTTTGATGAGATGTATATTGTCTCTCCTCTAGTGGTGTTACGTGAACGTCGACTACATGACACTTAACTATTATTCGGGCCTAGGGGAGGCTTTGGGAAGTAATAGGTAGATGATGGGTTGCTAGAGTGACAGAAGCTTAAACCCTAGTTTGTGCGTTGCTTCGTAAGGGGCGGATTTGGATCCATATGTTTCATGCTATGGTTAGATTTATCTTAATTCTTCTTTCATAGTTGTGGATGCTTGCGAGAGGGGTTAATCATAAGTGGGAGGCTTGTCCAAGTAAGTACAGCACCGAAGCACCGGTCCACCCACATATCAAAGTAGCGAACGCGAATCATATGAGCATGATGAAAACTAACTTGACAATAATTCCCATGTGTCCTCGGGAGCGCTTTGCATTATATAAGATTTCGTCCAGGCTTGTCCTTTGCAACAAAAAGGATTGGGACACCTTGCTGCACCTTAATTACTTTTGTTAGTTGGTGCCCGTTACAAATTATCTTATCACACAATTATCTGTTACAGATAATTTCAGCGCTTGCAGAGAATACCTTGTTGAAAACCGCTTGTCATTTCCTTCTGCTCCTCATTGGGTTCGACACTCTTACTTATCGAAAGGACCACAATAGATCCCTATACTTGTGGGTCGCCAATAAGCCAGGGGGCGCCCCCCACCCCTAGGGCACGCCCTGGGGGCTTGTGGAGCCCTGATGACTCTTCTGCCTTCCTCTCCAAGTCCCACGTGTGTCTTCTGGTCCAAGAAAAATCATCGTAAAGTTTTATTCCGTTTGGACTATGTTTGATATTCCTTTTCTGTAAAACTCGTAAACAAGGAATAAACATAAACTGGCACTGGGCTCTGGGTTAATAAGTTGGTCCCAAAAATAATATGAAATAGCATAATAATGCATATAAAACATCCAAAACAGATAATATTATAGCATGGAAGAATCAAAAGTTATAGATGTGTTGAAGACGTATCAATGTGCCATTTGCTAATTTAGGATCTATCAAATACACACACTCCCTTTTTCTTCTCTCCATGATCAATCCCTTGAGAGGAATAAAATATAGTTAGTTGTTTATTGTTTTCAGCCTTGTATGGAGAAGTTGATTAGAGTTTGTTAAGTACTTACAAAATCAGGCATCTAACAAGAGTGGCATCGAGCACGTTGAAGTTGAAGAAGAGTTGTAAGTCCTTGAAACCCACACTGATGGAACCCGGATCGTGTCAGAAATGATCTCTGATGTGGTAGACTAGCAGAACATGATGACCTACTAACATTTGATCCATGCAATATTTATGTATCGTGCGACAACTAGAACTGCACTCATCAAAGTATTCGCCAACAAGAAATGGCTGACCATGGACGTAATTGTGTGCTTCAAGTATGTTTGCTTTATTTTTAGCAATCATCGCACTGATTCCTGCATCGTCCATGTCATCATAAATAATATTACTCTCCAATTCGAACAACTTGCTGGTAATTTGGTTCTGGGCGATGTGTGCCTTAAGTAAGAGGCTATCGTTCTCATTCCTCCTAGATCTTGGGGCCCGCCTCCTCACGGGTGCAGCCTTTGTGCCCGCTTCCTTCTTGGTACTTGAAACACTTCTGGTGCAAGGTCTAGATGGTTCAAAGGTGGACTGCCCAGCAAACAATAAAGCTACGATGGACTGCTTAGCAAACCGTTTAGCTACGCCGGACTACTGAGCTGGCAGTGCTGTTGTGACACACTGCTGGGTTGTAGGAGTAGAGGCATCAGACTACTGACCAGGCGTTGAAGCTATGTCGGGTTTCTACATAGGTGGTGCCAACTTGTCGGTGTGCGTAGGAGGCTGTGCAAACGCGTTGGCTTGCTGAGCAGGTAGTGTTGATGCATTGGTATGCTGATCATGCTGCCGCGGACCGATGGACTGATGAGCAGTCACGTTCTGGACCTATAGAGTACTTACCAGGCGGTTCTGAATCATCGGGACTGCTTAGCAATCCATTTCACCAGGTTGGTCTGCTGAGCTTGCGGTGCCGCTAAGTCTCCCCACTGCTTCAGTGGCCACCATCCGAAATGGTGGTGCGTCTTCAACAGTTGTACGCCTTGCCACTAGCTGCTCTGGAGCGGATGATGACATGACATGGCATGTACGGCACAAAGTCGAGTGGGCTGATCACAGGTTTGCATCAGCCGTCGGATTACGATTATTAGGTTCCTTGGGGGAAGTATGCAAGAACTGTTGTGGCAAGGAGAGCGTCACTAGTTGAAGGGCAACATTGGTTGCGCTTGGCATGGCTTCAGGGATCTCATCCATGAAGTGTATTTCCTTTCGTGGCCACTCGATGTGATCTAACAGTGTTTCTCCCAAGGTCCTCTGCTCATCAGAGTCCCCTAGGACATTCTTCAGGGCAAATTCATTGAATCCCGGCTTTACATCAGTCACGTAGCACTTCACACAACCCGACTTCAATGGGATATTGTCCAACAAGAGGCCATCTTCCAAGAAGGGGGCAAACCTAGGCTGTTGCACATTTTAATGTACCTTCATAATGTGCAAGCACACCCCTCAGTCTGTCTTTCATCGCAAATAGATTAGATATAGCATCATCCCGAGCAGCTGCAGTCCCAGTGTCGCTGGGGTCAACTGATGCACATCAACTCTTGTCCGGTGTTGTCTCGCAATGAGCATCATCCTCCATGCCCGCCTCCCCTCCCATCCGCTGGCTATTTGTCAGTGTTAGAGTCTTCTGCATCATCATTAACTCCTAGATTTCCTTTCGAAGCCCCGGATAGATGTCCCTCCTCAACCTTTCATCCAATTGATTCTGCTTCAGTTCACTCCTCGCTTTTTCCATGCTGAGCCTCTCTTCTTTGCTGAGTGTGAAAGCCCTCTTGTGCAGGACATTGACACCCATACCCCTTGCACAGCTAGGGGGCTCTTTTGTTTCCAGAGCATCGGACAGAATGTCACATGGCCCCGAGTTCCTATAGAAACTTCTAGGGATGTTGGAAGCCTTCAATATCACGTGATACGGTTCTTCGTCATGTGAGTTTTCAAAGTAATAAGTTCATCGTGATGCCTCCTTGCACGTGCCCGGAAGTAGTCTCTAGCGCGTTCGCCCCTGATTTCTCTAAAGGTCATTTCCCACCCGCAACTACTGCTTCTTTGTCCTCCTGATCCCATATTGGTTTCATGTCATAGTATCCTGCCACATATGGTGGGGGTGTGTTCCTCTTCTGAAGTTCTGATTGCTTGGCACTCGTCTCAGTAAACTCTGTAGTTGCCCTGACACTTTTGAATTCTGCCTAGTCTGCCATTGTAATTTGGGGGTATGCGAGTATTAGGTCCTTGCCTTCACTCAAGTACTTCTTGTACAACATGTGCTTCTAGTTTCTCCAAGCATCCCCGACCTTCTTCAATGCAGCGTGTTCCACCTGCATTCTCCACTGCTCCAGAATGTTGAAGGGATCCATGATATCCCAGACCATCCTTTGCCATGTTTTTGTGTCAGCCTTCCAAAACCCTGGCAGATTAATGTTGAGCCTTGCCCTGCCAACAAATCCACACACACTCCTGAACCTCGTGCATGCTTTATCTAGTTTGGTTGCAGCCCAAGACTTCAAATCGATGTTGATTACTTCATATACACCTTTAGGCTGGTGTGTGTGGGCTTTCCTGGAGCATTCTTCTGTGTCCTAACTGGAAGGGTGATTGCTACAGCTCTATCCCATTCCAGATTACTTGATCCCTGATCATCTGCTGGAGACCTAGGGTTGTCAGACTTAGATAGAGATACATCACCTGAAGCATGAGTGTTGTTGCTGCTACTCAACATCTACAAAGAACACATGCGAACTTCAGGAAAGGAGGATAAGAATAAAGCTAACAACTTGGTAGCAAGCTGTCTAAACATGTCATGGAATAATTTTGAAAACGTACGGCTAATTTCCTAACTTTGTGTGACTCGGGCGGCCATGATCTGTAAATCAACAATAACTATTTGGAACAAATACTAGTTAGGAAGGTAGATAGTGAACATATATACGCTCTCTGTTATTTTATAGCCAATTTGGGAACATACCAAATGAAATAGAAAGAGGGACTGCGAGGAAATATGCCTCACCATGATGGAGAGGAGTAGCTAATAGGATTGTGTGCAAACCTGGCAGGACCACAAGAGAGGTGAGGGTTACTGTCGTTGCTCTGGGAACCAGGGTGCCCAGACTTGCCTGCCTGCGGCCCATGGCGTGGCTCCATCAGCGGCCTTGTACGACCCATCTTCAGCATCGACAACACAAGACCCTCGCGAGGGGCCAAGCCTCGCGAGGTGGACGACGCCAAGACCGCCACAGGGGGTGGCCTCCCTAGGCTGGCTCCTGAGGAGCGGAGATTCCTATGCAGGCGCCCATCTCGTGATGTTAAGGTGACACATGCCATGACGACCAAGGCCAGGCGGGCACCAGCGGGCGCAGTACAACAGTTTTCCTCTTTGGTGCTAAAGAGGCAAGCGCAGGTGCGGAGTCCCGAGGAATCAGCCAAAGGTTTCCATTTTGGTGCTACAAGACCAAGACCGCCAGTACGGCAGGATGGAGGTCATCACCGAGCCCACCGCAACGTCACGACCAGAAGCTTTGCAGGCGAAGACCACCTTTTGTCAGGATAAGATGTACTATTTGTCTCCCTTCAAACTTGGCCGTTGTGGGATCCCGTCCCGCCTTCATTTTGGGGGAAGAGGACCAAGGCCACTATAAATATAGCTTAGCCACCACCATAGAAGGGGATCGAGCCATCTGAACCCTCACCAGGTTACACCTACACAAGAACAATGTCGGATTTCGGATTCCGCGGACCATTGAGAGGTTCAAACTCTGGGGTGTGTGCGAAGAACTCAACCTCCCTAGTCTGCCTACTCGCCAATCTCATGCCTAGCTCGATGAACTGGAAGGAAATGGGACACAACAGTTTACCCTGGTTCGGGCCACCTTGTGGTGTAAAACCCTACTCCTGCATTGTGGTGGATTGGCCTCGAGGTGCTGAGGATGAACTAGTATAGTGGGAGAACAACCTCAGGAGGAGGAGGGTTCTTGGGCTCGAGTGAGCTGGTGAGTGTGAGGATGGAAGGGATCCGATCCGGTTGTGTGGTGTGTCGCCTCTCTACGGTGGTGGTGCTGCTCTATTTATAGTGGCCTTGGTCCTCTTCCCAAATGAAGGCGGGAAGGGATCCCACAATGGCCAAATTCGAAGGGAGACAACTAGTACATGCTATCCTAACAAAAGTAGTCTTCGCCTGCAAAAGCCTCTGGTTGTGACGCTGCGGTGGGCTCGGCGATGACCTCCGTCCTGGCGGTATTGGTCTTATTGCACCGGAATGGCAACCTTTGGCTGATTCCTCGGGACTCCGCGCCTGCGCTTGCCTCTTTAGCACCAAAGAGGAAACTGCTACCCTGGCCTTGGTCCTCATGGCTCACGTCATCCGAACCTCACGAGGTGAGGCTTGCATAGGAATCTCCGCTCGTCAGGAGCCAGCCTGAGGAGACCGCTCCTTGTGGAGGTCTTGGTGTAGTCCGCCACACGAGGCTTGGACGCTCGTGAGGGTCTTGAGTTGTTGATGCTGAAGCTGGGCCGTACCAGGCCCTTGATGAAGCCACGCTGTGGGCTGCAGGCAAGCACGTCTGGGTAACTCCATTCCCAGAACACCAACAGTAGTCCCCGGGCCCAAGGCGCGCTCGAACTTCGCTTCGAGGCGAAGCCAAATGGAAAGTGCGGAGCGCCGCGAGCCCTAACTGCCTGCAGCCTTGGTCGACGCACGGCGATTGATGGGATGTGGGCGTCTCCACTTCCCCATGCTGCCTTGGCAACTGTTCGACTTGACGACACCCTACTGCATGCAGAGAAAAGCCATCATTGCGCGGGATCGTGGAGGCCGGCGGTTGGCCTCCCTCCAGCTATAAATGAGGAGAGGGGCGGAGTCCCCCTCATTCATCTTCATCTTGCTGCCTACTTCTTCTTCTTCATCTTCTTTGTCTCACCGTCTTGCTGCAACGTCCATGGCACCGATCAGGAGATTCTCCGTGGCGGAGAAGGGAAAAACCCCTCGGGAGAGGCCTGAGCCACTCCCGCCAAAGCAGAGGTTTAGCCGCCCTCGCAACGCCGACGAAGGGCAGGTGGTGACGTGGCCTTGGTACGAGCGGCCTCTGCCTGGCTTCCCGATCCCTCTGTACGCCCACGTGCAGGGCCCTCGGCCTGGTGGCAGTGCCCAGCGCCGCGTGGTCCGGGATCGGTGTGGGTAAGCCGAGGCTGCGCAGCCAGCCAGCCTGCAAACTCACGCCGAGGGCACTTCGCGGGAGTTCATGATATTGGAGGCAATGCCGCTGCGCATGTGGATCGGTTCCCGAGGTTCTTCGCTGAGGAGATGCCGCTGCGGGGGCCGCTTGAGCTGTGGCTGCAACACGCCGGGTGCTGCAGCCTAGCCACGGGGGCAGAGTCGAGGTCGTCCCCCCAGGAGATATCTTCATGACTCAGGGATGGGGCGAGGTCGCCCGCGCCTGCCGTCCAGAAGGGGCCCTCGCCATCCACTTTGAGTATGATGGCGCCCCCACATTGTTCTTCAAGGTCTTCGACAAGGACGGTCGACACCTGGAGTGCTGCCCTGGGAGAAGCAGTTCGCGTGGCGCGGCCGCGGGCGTCGGGCTCGCCCCTGGCGTTGCCAGCAGCTCCTCCAGCAGCAGCAACGACTCCTTCGAATCCAGCGACTCCCCCGAGCCCAGCGAGTCCCCGGAGTCCAGCGACGATAGCTACGTGCCACCGAGCTCTCGCCGCGCCCGGAGCGTGGCTGCGGTGTCTGCTCGGCATCGTCGGTGATACCCAGCGGCCGGGGTCCTTCGAGATCTTCTTCTTTTGTTTCCCTACGCGGAATTGTGACGGGCCCCCATGGGGGCGTGTAAAAAACGGCAGTAATTTTGCTTTAATGCCATCCCCCCTAGTATAATGTCGAAATTGCGTATCTCACTCCGGCACGGTTACCCCTTTTCGTTCTCGCGGTAGCTTAGTGCCCTACGCCGACAGGACCCAGTTCCCAGGTAGGCTTCGGCCGTCGCTGGTATGCCAGGTCGCGATGCCGTGGTTAAGGCCAGGAGGTGAGCGGCCCGAGGTCCGGTGAGAGCTCCTAAGGCGCGGTGCTCAAGAGGTCCCCTTTGGCGTGCAAGCAAAGGCTGAAAAGGGAAGCGACATTGCCCGAGCGAAGTTGCAAGGGTCGAGCGATTGGGTCGTGAGGTTCACGCTGATACGTATGGGCGACTTATCTTAGTGAACCTGCGGCAACTCCCATACGCAACGCCCGACCGTGCATTAGTGGTGGCACTTCTAAGTACAGCTCAGGCTGGCCTCCCCCTTTCCTCACTCATCTAGGTGCTCTCCTTGGGTCCCAGCCCTCGAGTGAGTTTCAGCCGCCGCTGGTATGCTAGGTCACGCGGCCGTGGTCAAGGCCAGGGGGTGTGGGCTCGAGAGCCAGTGGGAGCTCCCAAGGCGCGATGCTCGGGAGCTCCCCCTTTAACGTGCAAGCGAATTGCGTGAAAAAGGGATGGCCGGCGGATATGCCCGTAGTTGAGCTCCAAGGGTTCCTGCGAGTTAGTCCAGGGAGGAGAAGATAACACATAACCGTGCTTGCTGTCCTGCCGTTGATCTTTCCGCAAGAAGAAGAAGGCACTGAGGATCTGGTGAGGTGACGTGCGCGGGGCAGGCCGCGAGCCAGAGCTCGATCTATCAGATTTGTCAGCGTTGCAGGGACGGACCCGAGCACAAGCGCCGTGCCATCATGTTTGTGTAGCCCCCATTGCGAGATGAGCAAGAGGCGGGTCAGCAGTGCGGGGAGGCCGCGAAGGGCAATATAGCGCTAGGCAAGCGGGTGGTAATCATAGAGAAACTCATGGAAGAAGGTAAAACCAGTTCTCATAGATGCAAGAAGGATACATGCCGCAGGGACGGACCCGCTTGGGGATGATCCAGCCCGAGGGGTGCCCCCAACTGAACAAATCAGAAAAATGTCACCTGGCACCTCAACTGAAGAGATGTTTGAGTAGCCGACGACGCGTGCTACAGAATTCGCTCCTCATGAGCCGCCCAGGTCCTGAGCCCCGGGAGGCTCGCGAGGATCCATCGCCGCCTCCATCAGGATCGCCTGGTGCCTAGCCTCATGAGCTGCCAGGACGCCCCGCATGTGGCACTGATGCACGGCAGCCCTGTTTAGCAAGCCGAAAGGCATGCGAACGTAGCTGTCAGGTCGGCCCTTGCACCGGCCAACGCGCGATGGCCAGAAAAGCTCCGGAGACGCGGCCCTATTGAGCCAAGGGATGTTGATGCAGTGTCGGTGCAACAAACCCTGGGTCTGTTGCCCAACTATGCACATGCACAAGATCAAGATTGAAGCACCAGCTTAAGTCAGAGGTTGAAGAACCAAGAGATTTGAAGAACCAACATGCAACCCAGAGGGACCAAGATCAAGCCTCAGGAGCAAGATATCGGCAAGAGAGGGGCCTCCCTTGCCGGGCAAGCGAGCCCGACAAGGGGCGAGGCCACCACCAGGAGCAAGTAATCAAGGCTCCCCGATAGAGCCAGCCGGGGCTCGCGGGGGAAGAACCACCCCACCAACCATTCAAACATGACTCACGTCGTCAATCAGTGCAGTGTCAAGCCGCAAGATGATTAAGTGGCAGCCGTTCGCCACATGGCAGCCATTTCCTACAGAAGAAACCCACAGATGACACCCGTCCTGCGACGTGTCAAGAGAACAGGTGTGGAGCTGGCAAGATAGCCCGACAGGCCTTGCCGGGCGACCAGTGATGTGACACTACGCGGCGCATTTAATGCACCCTGTCAGCCTGCATTGTTAGGTATGATAGCACTGTTCGCTATCATATCAGTGGATAATGACCACTTTGGCATTGTGGTGACCCCTTAATCTATAAAAGGAGGCCCATGGCACTCGTAGGAGGGGTTAGAAAGTTGATGAACCCGAGCCACAATACGCGCGTAGTCGCTGCGTCCCCTAGGTAAACCCTGCCGGGCAAGTGTACTACGCGTCACCACACTCATTCCACCATCAATCCACTAAAGCAGGAGTAGGGTCTTACACCTCGTGGCGGCCCGAACCTGGGTAAATTGCTTGTGTGCTCTCTGCCGTGCTGCCGCACACTGATATGCTCTTTGTGCAACGCGACGTCCCCCCGCCGAACCAGCAAGGGGCCACCCGGGCCCATAGGTGGCCGCAGATATCCCGTGACAACTTTGGCGCGCCAGGTAGGGGGAGTGCTTGCATGAACCTGAAAGCATGCGCAGCGCGTCATCTTCATCTTCGACGACGCCCTCGACCAAGGCGCCTAAGAAGAAGAAGTCCAGCCCTTCGGCCCATCCGTCCACTGATACGTCTCCAATGTATCTATAATTTTTGATTGTCCATGCTATTATATTATCTATTTTGGATGTTTAATGGGCTTTATTATGCACTTTTATATTATTTTTGGGACTAACCTATTAACCGAAGGCCCAGTGCAAATTGTTGTTTTTTGCCTATTTCAGTGTTTCGCATAAATGGAATATCAAACGGAATCCAAACGGAATGAAACCTTCGTGAGGATCGTTTTGGAACAAACGCATCCAGGAGATTTGGAGTGGACGTCAAGAAAGCAGCGAGGAAGCCACGAGGCAGGAGGGCGCGCCCCCACCCTCATGGGCCCCTCGCAGCTCCACCGACCTACTTCTTTCGCCTATATATACTCTTATACCCTGAAACCATCGGGGAGAGCCACGAAACACTTTTTCCACCGCCGCAACCTTCTGTACCCGTGAGATCCCATCTTGTGGCCTTTTCCGGCGCTCCGCCGGAGGGGGATTCGATCACGGAGGGCTTCTACATCAACACCATAGCCTCTTCGATGATGTGTGTGTAGTTTACCACAGACCTTCGGGTCCATAGTTATTAGCTAGATGGCTTCTTCTCTCTCTTTGGATCTCAATACAAAGTTCTCCTCGATCTTCTTGGAGATCTATTCGATGTAATTCTTTTTGCTGTGTGTTTTTCGAGATCCAATGAATTGTGGGTTTATGATCAAGATTATCTATGAACAATATTTGATTCTTCCCTGAATTCTTATATGCATGATTTCATATCTTTGAAAGTCTCTTCGAATTATCAGTTTGGTTTGGCCTACTAGATTGATCTTTCTTGCAATGGGAGAAGTGCTTAGATTTGGGTTCAATCTTGTGGTGTCCTTTCCTAGTGACAGCAAGGCAGCAAGGCATGTATTGTATTGATGTCATCTTGCCTGATGTGTTACTCTGTTCTTATGAACTTAATACTCTAGTTGCATGCTGGATAGTGGTCGATGTGTGGAGTAATAGTAGTAGATGCAGAATCGTTTCGGTCTACTTGACACGAACGTGATGCCTATGTTCATGATCATGCCTAGATGTTCTCATAACTATGCGCTTTTCTATCAATTGCTCGACAGTAATTTGTTCACCCACCGTAATATATGCTATCTTGAGAGAAGCCACCAGTGAAACCTATGGCCCAAGGGTCTATTTTCCATCATATTATTTTCCTATCAACTAGCTATTTCTATCACCGTTTATTTTGCAATCTTTACTTTTCAATCTATACAACAAAAATACCAAAAATATTTACCTTATTATCTTTATCAGATCTCACTTTTGCAAGTGGCCATGAAGGGATTTACAACCCCTTTATCGTGTTGGTTGCAAGGTTCTTGATTGTTTGTGCAGGTACTAGGGACTTGCGTGTAGTCTCCTACTGGATTGATACCTTGGTTCTCAAAAACTGAGGGAAATACTAACGCTACTTTGCTGCATCACCCTTTCCTCTTCAAGGGAAAACCAACACATGCTCAAGAGGTAGCAAGAAGGATTTCTGGCGCTGTTGCCGGGCAGGTGAGTGCTTGAAGGTATATCTTTAGATCTTGTAATCGAATCTTTTAGTTTCTTGTTTTATCACTAGTTTAGTTTATAAAAGAAAACTACAAAAAAATGGAATTGAGGGCGCCTCATATGCTTCATCTTTTGAATATCTCTCGTGAAAATGATGGAAAGGAAAAATGTGCCCAAGTGCTAGAAGAAGAATGCATTAAAATGTTTGGCACTAAATCTTTGAATGATTAGCATGATTGCAATGTTGCTCGTATGAACTCTTTGAATAACCATAGTACTAATGATGATTGCACTAGTCATGATGAAAATGTCTCTTATAAGCATGTCAATTTTTGTGGAGTGCACAGAGTTTGCAAGTACACACCAAATAGGGAAGATAGATTTTTGTGCTAAATGGCATAACTATTGAGAAACCAAATGGTTGCAAGAGGCATAAGTATTGAGAAACCAAATGGTTGCAAGAAAGGCTAGATGTTTGTGCTAAAAATTAATTTTCTTAGTCATCCTTGTGAACTTTGCAATGAACATGGTCATTTAAGTATCCAATGCAAATTGTTTCATGATCGTATCGTGTTCAAAAATTGTGATGACTTGATTTCCCTTGCGCATCATAATGAACTTAGTTTGCTTGTGGGTTATGAAGAAATGAAACGTATAACTAAGGATATGCCAGAATTTGTCCTCGATAAGGTTCTTGATTTTGATCTAGAGGAAATTTATATGTATTGTGCGGTGAATTGCATTGAAAATCCTTATATTGCCAATTACATAAAGACAAGAAAACAAATAGAATATGAAGAGAATATTAATGAAAGGGAAGAGATTTCCCAATATCCTCCTATTCTTTCTTATGATGAATCAGGTAACGAGGAGGAGCTTTCTATTCGACCAATCTCATTAATAAGGAGCTCCAAAAAGATGATTAAACCCACACATGATGCGAAGAAGAAAAATAAAAGACGTAGAAGCAAAGGTAAAAAGGTATCCCTTCGGAATGATGTTTCTCCTATTACTCATTGTGATGATGATAATTGCTATACTATTGGTGCTATCCATACTATTAATGATGAGAGTGATTATGCTTATGATATGAAAAGCCCCAAGCTTGGGGATGCTATGTTTGATGAGAATGATATGTTTGAGAATTTATTTGCTGCAATTAATGTTTGTCCCAAGCTTTGGGATGCTATGATTTATGAAGATGATATTTTTAACCTCCCAAGTTTTGATATGCAAATTTATTATGATGATAGCATGCCTCCTATTTATGATGATTATATTGATGAAAGTGGGTTTGGAAGAGTGTCAACTTTAGGAAGTAATGATCCCACTATTTTGGAAGGTGTTGAATCTTATTGTGACAATTATGAAAGTGGATTTGGAGAGGTCATGACTTTATTTAGTAATGATTCCACTATCTTCGAAGAGGTTTCAATTGATTATGATGATTATTGTGATGAAACTTATGCTATAAAAAGTAGTGATGATTATATTTATAAAACTTGTCATGATTATGATTATACTTTTTCTGAACATTACTCTTTTAATGTGGAAACAATTTATAGTATTCGAGTTTCTTATGATACTCCCACTATTCCGAATGAGAAGAATTTTGCTTATGTGGAGAGTAGTAAATTTTCTATGCTTGTAGATCATGGAAATAATGCTTTATGTGATGGTTATATTGTTGAATTTATTATTGATGCTACTGAAAATTATTATGAGGGAGGAATATATGCTTGTAGGAATTGCAATATTAACAAGTTTCCTCTCTATGTGCTTAAAATCTTGAAGTTATGCTTGTTTTGCTTTCCTATGCTAGTTGATTCTTGTGCTCATAAATTGTTTGATCACAAAATCCCGATGCATAGGAAGTGGGTTATACTTAAATGTGCTAGTCATATTCTTCATGATGCTCTCTTTATGTTTCTTATCTTTTATGTGAGCATCATTGAAATCATCAAGCCTAGCTAGGGGCGTTAAACATTAGCGCTTGTGGGGAGGCAACCCAATTTTATTTTTGTTCTTTGCTTCTTGCTCCTGATTATTAATAAATAATTAATCTAGCCTCTGTTTAGATGTGATTTTATGTTTTAATTAGTGTTTGTGCCAAGTAGAACCTTTGGGAAGACTTGGGTGAAGTCTTTATGATCTTGCTGTAAAAAACAGAAACTTTAGCGCTCACGAGATTAGCTGCCATTTTTTACTGGAGAGTGCTTTTAGGTTGATTCTTTTTGCAGATGATTAATACAAAATTCCTCACGTCCACCAATTTATTTTAGAATTTTTGGAGTTCCAGAAGTATACGTTTGATACAGATTACTACAGACTGTTCTGTTTTTGACAGATTCTGTTTTTCGTGTGTTGTTTGCTTATTTTAATGAATCTATGGCTAGTATCGGGGGGTATGAACCATAGAGAAGTTGGAATACAGTAGGTTTAAAACCAATATAAATAAAGAATGAGTTCATTACAGTACCTTAAAGTGGTGATTTGTTTTCTTATACTAACGGAGGTCATGAGATTTTCTGTTGAGTTTTGTGTTGTGAAGTTTTCAAGTTTTTGGGTAAAGATTTGATGGATTTTGGAATAAGGAGTGGCAAGAGCCTAAGATTAGGGATGCCCAAGGCGCCCCAAGGTAAAATTCAAGGACAACCAAAAGCCTAAGCTTGGGGATGCCCCGGAAGGCATCCCCTCTTTCGTCTTCGTCCATCGGTAACTTTACTTGAGGCTATATTTTTATTCACCACATGATATGTGTTTTGCTTGGAGCGTCTTGTATGATTTGAGTATTTTCTTTTTATTTTACCACAATCATCCTTGCTGTACACACATTTCGGGGAGACACACATGAATCGGAATTTATTAGAATACTCTATGTACTTCACTTATATCTTTTGAGCTAGATAATTTTGCTCTAGTGCTTCACTTATATCTTTTAGAGCACGATAATGGTTTTATTTTATGGAAATTATTGATCTCTCATGCTTCACTTAAATTATTTTGACAGTCCTTTAAAACAACGTGGTAATTTGCTTTGGCTATAAATTTGTCCTAATATGATAGGCATCCAAGATGGGTATAGTAAAAACTTTCATATAGAGTGCATTGAATACTATGATAAGTTTGATACTTGATGATTGTTTTGAGATATGAAGATGGTAATATTAGAGTCATGCTAGTTGAGTAGTTGTGAATTTGAGAATTACTTGTGTTAGAGTTTGCAAGTCCCGTAGCATGCACGTATGCTAAACGTTGTGTGACAAATTTGAAGCACGAGGTGTTTCTTTGATTGTCCTCCTTATGAGTGGCGGTCGGGGACGAGCGATGCTCTTTTCCTACCAATCTATCCCCCCTAGGAGCATGCGCGTACTGCTTGGTTTTTTATGACTTGTAGATTTTTGCAATAAGATGTGAGTTCTTTATGACCAGTGTTGACTCCATGGATTATACGCACTCTCACCTTTCCATCATTGCTAGCCTCTTCGGTACCGTGCATTGCCCTTTCTCACCTTGAGAGTTGGTGCAAACTTCGCCGGTGCATCCAACCCCCGTGATATGATACGCTCAATCACACATAAACCTCCTTATATCTTCCTCAGAACAGCCACCATACCTACCTATTATGGAATTTCCATAGCCATTCCAAGATATATTGCCATGCAACTTTTAACTGTTTCGTTTATTATGACATGCTTCATCGTTGTCATATTGCCTTGCATGATCATGTCGTTGACATCGTATTTGGGGCAAAGCCACCATGCATAATTTCATACATGTCACTCTTGATTCATTGCCCATCCCGGTACACCGCCGGAGGCATTCATATAGAGTCATACCTTGTTCTACTATCGAGTTGTAATCTTTGAGTTGTAAATAAATAGAAGTGTGACAATCATCATTAATAGGGCATTTCCCGAAAAAAGGAAAAAAAAGAAAGGCCAAATAAAAAAGGCCAAAAAAAGAAGAAAATAAAAGGGACAATGCTACTATCCTTTTTTCCATACTTGTGCTTCAAAGTAGCACCACAATCTTCATGATAGAGAGTCTCTTATATTGTCACTTTCATATACTAGTGGGAATTTTTCATTATAGAACTTAGCTTGTATATTCCAACAATGAGCTTCCTCAAATGCCCTAGGTCTTCGTGAGCAAGCAAGTTGGATGCACACCCACTTAGTTTCTTTTTGTTGAGCTTTCATAAATTTACAGCTCTAGTGCATCCGTTGCATGGCAATCCCTACTCCTCGCATTGACATCAATTGATAGGCATCTCCATAGCCCGTTGATTAGCCGCGTCAATGAGAGACTTTCTCCTTTTTTGTTTGTTGGATTTCGTGTTCCGGCAAAACCCTTGAGGTTCGAACACTGGGGTGCGCATGAAGATCTCTCTCTCTAGATCGCTCTCGCAACAATCACCAGGCCTAGCTCGACGAACCCAAAGAACGAGAGACACAAGAGTTTATACTGCTCGGGCCACCGATGTGATGTAATACCCTACTCCAGTGTGGTGTGGTGGATTGCCTCTTGGGCTGAGGATGAACAGTTACAGGGGAAGAACAGCCTCCTGAGGAGAGGTGTTCTTGTGCTTGCTGAGCTTGTGTGTTGCTATGGATGGAATGGCTCCGATCCAAGATCAGGTCAGATCTCTCCCCTATGGTGGTGGCTAGCCCTATTTATATAGGCCCTGGCCCTCTCCCCAAATATTGAGCGGGAAGGGATCCAACATTGGCCAAATTCGAAGGGAGACAACTAGTACAAGTTATCCTGACTAAAGGTGGTCTTTGCCTGCCAAAGGCTCTGGTGGTGACGCCGTCTTGGGCTCCACGGTGACCTCCATCCTGCCGTCCTGCTGGTCTTGGTCTCGTTGCACCGATATGGAAACCTTTGCCTGATGCCTCGGGACTCCTTGCTTGCGCTTGCCTCTTTAGCACCAAAGAGAAAATGAGGACACCGCACGCGCTGGCGCCCGCCTGGCTCCAGTCATCATGGCTTGCGTCACAGGAACCTCGCGAGGTGTCCCTTGCCTTGATCTCTTCGCCCCTCAGGAGCCAGCCTGGTGAGGCTGTCCCAAGGAGGTCTTGTGTAGTACGCCTCGCGAGACTTGGCCCCTCGCGAGGATCTTGAGTGTTTGCCGGTGAGGATGGGTCGTACAGGGCCGCTGGTGGAGCCACGCTGTGGGCCGCAGGCAGGCAAGTCTAGGGAGCCCCGTTCCAAGGACACCGACAGTAGCCCCCGGGCCCAAGGCGCGCTCGGACTTGGCTTCGAGGCGAAGCCAAAGGGCAAGTGCGGAGTACCGCGGGCCCCAACAGCCTGCGGCCCCGCTTGCTGCATGGCAATTGATTGGACGTGGGCGTCTCCGCTTCCCCACACTGCCTCGGCAACTGCCCGTCTGACAAAAGGCTGGCGCGGGCAACGCTTGCCTTCATTGCTTTCCTTCGTCTAGCTCCAGATCCCCTTTCTTGCCCCTTGCTTCCAAAATCTCCAGATCTGCTTCAATTCCCTTCCGAGCCAGCAACCAATGGCGCCCCGAAAGGTCAAGGCCGCTTCGCCGCCCGCTTGGTACGAGCCGGCTCTGGATGCGCCCAATGTCTCAGAGAAGAACCTCGCTGCCACGCGTCTGCTGACGGCGGGGGAGAACAAAGAGAAGGGGAAGACCGAGCTCCGGGCCGGCTCCGCCGAGCCGGAGGCTTCGAGGAGCACCTTCTACCCCTTCTTCATGACCAGCGTCGTTGCGGGGCTGGTTCCGCCCTTCTCCGACTTCTTCTGTGCCGTCCTTAGCCATTACAAGCTGCAGGCCCCTCATCTCCATCCCAACTCTGTTCTCCTCCTATCGATCTTCGCCTTCTACTGCAAGGCGTACACCGGGGTGATGCCGTCCGTGGCTCTGCTGCGGCACTTCTTCTTCCTTCGGATCAATGACGGCCACACCTCAGGGTGCGCCAACTTCGTCGCAGCCGGCAAGGCCAACGCGATCTCGAAGGCTGGAAAGAAGGCCGATGGCTTCAGGAGCCTATGGGTCATGATGGATGCCATGTGTGTCCACCCACGGTTGATGCTGCCGACGGAGATGCCCCAGTCCGACGAAGGGTGGCTCCGCGCGAAGCTTACTGACGAGCGGGCGAAGCCGGTGCTGGAGAAGATGACCGCCGACCTGAAGCCGGGCAACGCGAAGGCGGCAAAGTTGACGGGGGCCATGCTCCTGAGGGAATTCCTGATGCTGCGTGTGGCTCCGCTCCAGGCGCGCTCACGCCCCTTGTGGATGCTTGGGGGTGAAGAAGATAAGCTCCGCTTGAGCCCGGAGGCCTTGTATGGAGAAGAGCTAGCCGTGGCTCTCCGCCTCCTGGTTGGGGACGACCAGGAGTATCCGCCGAGCGCCTTCGTTCCCTTGTTCCTTTGCAAGGACGGGGCGCAGGTCACGGCTGCCATGCCCACCTTCGGCGAGCGCGGGCTAGTGCCGCCGGCGCCCCCTGGGGTCCAGACTACGACGGCGCCGGTGGACGTGTCTTCTAGCGACTCCCGCAGGGAAGGGGAAGATGGAAGGACGAGGAGCGCGACTCGGAGGCGACCCCCAAAGGGATGGGGGAGACCTCTCCCTTGCGCAAGGCCGACATCCTCCGCACCTTGCCTGATGATGATGACGAGACCGATGTCCCCCCGGAGAAAGGGGAGCCACCCATGGCTGGGGGCTCTTCGAGGTCCAAGGCCAGCCCCCAGAGGAAACCGCCGGCCGAGGTTCCGACGAGGGGCAGGTCAGCACTGATCTCCCGAGACGACGCTTCTGCTCCGACACCGCCCGGAGCTGCTTCCGGCCCATCTGCTGCCCCTCTTCCGCTCCTGGAGCCCGCGTGCCTGCGCCTCAGGCTGCGAGGCTCTCAGGCTTCAGGCTTATGAAGTGGAGGGACTACACCGCGGTGGACCAGTAGGTGTTCTTGTCCTGCCTTGTGCTTGCTTCTGCTGCTTATCTTTGACGCTTCTATGTTGTGCAATTAGGCGGACGCCCGCGGTGAAGAAGAGGAAGGAGGACGAGGTGGTTCTGCTCGAGACCAGATCGCCTCCTGCGGCCGCACCCCTCTCCATGGGTAAGGGCAGCGATAGCGCTCGCGTTTCTCCAGCCCAATCATCCTCGCGAGGCTTGGGGGAGCATCCCCGGGAGGAGTCAACCCTCGTGGCCCTGAAGGCTCCGGAGGTGTCAATGCCCAGCTTGGTCGCCGAGGTCACCAGAGCTCAGGAGCTTTCGGCCTCCCAGGCCATGGTGACGACGTCGCTTCCACCTCCTTCTGCCGCACTACTATCTCCGGGTCCTTCCGCCTCACCTGACGTCCTGGAGCGCGCTCTTTCCGCGATGACCCTGCTGCGAGAAGATCTCTAGGGCGCCGACCCCCGCCTGGTAGCCGGGCGCCTGAACCTGGTCTCTGGCTGGCTTCACTCAGGCGTGTCCATTCGGGCGGTGCTAAGCCAGGCAGCAGCAGCCTCCGAGAAGGACAGGCAGGCCACCGCCCAGGCCGCGGCCGCTCGCGAGGTGGCGTTGAAGGATGTTGGGGCCGCCCAAGATCGCTGCCAGTCGCTGGAGGCCGAGCTGGAGACCATGCGCAGGGAGTGTGCGGCCGGGGCATGAGATCGCAAGGTGGAGGAGGAGAAGATGAAGGCCCGAGAGGACGTCGTCAGAGGTCACGACGCCGAGCTGGAGTAGTTGGTGAAGGCGCAGGCCGCGGAGCGCAGCTGGCTAGAGGAGATGGAGCAGAAGGTGGAGGCGGAGAAGGCCGAGCTGGAAGCCAAGGTGCAGGTCCTGTTGAGGACCGTGTGGCCTTCAAGCTCCTCGAGGAGAGGTCTCGCAAGGCGCTGCGGTCGCTCTACGAGAAGGGCTTGGAGAAGCCACTGGCTACCGCCGACGAGGGCCCCAACCAGCTGCTTCCTTATCTGGTCGGGGCACTTGAGAAAGCCGTGAGCGGCATCGGCCCCTTCGCAGAGGAAGAAGCCCGCATTTTTCCTCAGCCGTGTTGACGCGCGTCTTCAGCAACCTTCAGCTCCGCGATCCCGCCGCCCACCTTGATGAGCTGCTGGAGCCTGTGGACGCCGAGCGCTGCGCAGCTGCTGCTGAAGCTGTGAAGGGTTAGGTGGAAGCCTTGCTGAAGAGGTTCCGCGCCTTCGACCCCGCGCCCTCGACTGGCAGTGCTGCTGACCCTGCAACTCCGGCGGGTGGTGCAGGTGAGGGCAACGCCGTTGAAGAAGAAGCATCTCTTGCCGGCGACGGCGGCGGCGTCCGGGGGTGACGAGATGACTTGCTGTTGGCTCCTTTCCTGTTTAGTTTCTGCAAAATGGACCATGCCTCATGGAGGCGTTTAAACTTGCATTTGGTATTGGGAGAACAATATGTCTTGTAATATTTGCATGAGATTTTGCGATTTCCTTCCCATTTGCTTTACGTTCTACGTCGGCAGGGAGTGACCCCGCGCATACCTCAACCACCGTTGGGTCGTCCGGATCACCAGGACAAGAACAAGGGGTGAGGGGCTACGTGGCCAGTTAGGCTCCTGAGTCGCGATGCTCAGGAGTCCCCCTTGATGCGCAAACAGCTTACGGGAAGGAGATGCAGGAGTAGGTCTAGTGTTCTACTTCGGCAGGGCCCGGCCCCGCGCATACATCAACCGCCGTTGGGTCGTCCGGATCACCAGGACGAGACCAAGGAGTGAGGGGCTACATGGCCAGTTAGGCTCCTGAGTCGCGATGCTCAGGAGTCCCCCTTGACACTCAAACGACCTTCGTACCTTTTCCCTCGTTGAGGCTTGGCTCGGGAGGGGCGCGCGATGACCAGGTCCGGGGGACCTTCCAGGGTGGCGTACGCTTGGGCGTGACCCGAGCGCAGCCCCCGTGCCCAGCCCCCTCGCGCGACTCTCCCGATGGGAGGTGTTGTGATGAGGCAGGCACTGAGCTCAAGGGCTCCCTGAGGTTGATACGGCCATGAGGCCTCCCTCAGTTGTTTATCACCAGCGCGGAGCATAGCGCTTCCGCACTTGCGCGGGCATAACCGCTCCTCGGTAGTGTCGACTGCCAACACGGAGCATGGTGCTTCCACTGGCACGTGGGAGGGGACTCCTACTGCGGAGAGCCCTCGGGGCGTGGGCATCCCCGCCCTGACACGTGGCTTGCACGGCAGGTCTAGACGAGGTGTGTCTGGGCACTCGTGAGGCAGCACGGGACTCACGAGGCTCTACCTCAAGGCGGGTTGTTCCTGGTCTTGGTTCTTGTTAGCTGCGGCGGTCCTGCGAGATGGTTAGCCAATCCTACGCTGAATGAATCTCCCGAGGTTATCGCAAGAGAATGCCAAGCACCAACGACCCCAGGAGGTGACGTGAACGGGACCGGCCCACCAGACAGAGATCAACCATTGGATTTATCAACGCTGTAGGGACAGGCCCGAGCACAGACGTTGTGCCTAGCTTTCTTATGCGAAGGACCCTGAAGAAAGACAATTGGCGCGCGGCTCCCGTGGTGGGTGACAATCAAGCAGGTGATAACCATAGATAGATCATGCATGGAAAGTGAACTAGCTTAGGTAAATGCAAGAACGATACATGCCACTGGGTCAGACCCGAGTGGCATGGGGATAATGCAACCCGAGGGGCGCCCCCAGCAGAGTAAGCTAAAGACGTAAAAGGATACATGACGCAGGGACAGGCCCATGCGGCCTGGGAATGATGCAGCCCGGGGGCGCTCCCAGCTAAATAAACTTGGAAAATGTCACCTTGTTCCGTTGTCGAAGGGGTGTTGGGGTAGCTGAAGATGCATGGCGAAGGGGTTGCTCCTCATGAGCCACCGGGGCCCTGAGCCTCAGGAGGCTCTGGGGGTCCAGGCGGCTCCTCGAGGACCGTCTCCATCTCTGCCAGGATTGCATGATGCCTGGCCTCCTGAGCCGCCAGGATGCTCCGCAGGTTGCGCTGGAAGGCGGCTGCCATGCTTGGCAGGCCGAATGGCATGCGAACATAGCTGTGAGGTGGGCCCTCGCAACATCCCACGCGCAAAGGCCAGAAGAGCTCCTGAGGTGCGACCCTGTTGAGCCCTGGGATGTTGACGCAGACGCGCTGCCCGCCATCCTCCCCTGGATGGGGAGCAGCGCTAGGTGGGCAGCGGTCGCCGCGCATGGCTCTTGCATCCTGCAGCTCCTGAGTGACCTTGGTGATGAACTCCTTAGCGCCGGGCGCTCCTCGCCCGGTGTTCTCCTAAGGGAAACATGCTGCAAAGCACGCCTCCATGTGGTGCCTGAGCACCTCCCTCGTGATGTTGGCTAAGTCTGAGGCCCTCCAGAAGAGAGCCCCCGAGCCCTGCCCGAGGAGGGTGCCGGGCACGCCTTCCTATGCAAGGGAGGGAGGCGCCCCAGGTGCGGGCACCGATCCTTATGTTGCACCACCAGAGATGCCACTCCCCTGAGGCCCTGTGCGGAGTAGCTACTTCTTCTTCTTGGGGACGGCCTCAAGAGGGTACTGCGCTCCATTGTTGTCGGGGTCTTCGATCGCTGCGGCTTGGAAAGCGCGCTTGAGGGAGCACACTACATCCCTTTCTTCGCAGGGGACGGTGATGATCCCGCCGCTTCCTGGCATCTTGAGGATGTTGTAGGTGTGGTGGGTCACCTCCATGAACTTGGCTAGGGCTGGATACCCGAGGATGGCATTTGTACGGCAGACGGATGTGAGCAACGTCAAAGTCGATGAGCTCGGTGCGGTTGTTGTCATGCTGTCCGTAGGTGACAGGGAGGCGGACCTGCCCTATCGGGGTGGTGGAGCCGTCGGTCACTCCTGAGAAGGGCTTGGTAGGCTGAAGCTGATCGTATGGCACTTGGAGGCTGTCGAACGTCTCGACGGACAGGACGTTAAGCCCTGCGCCGCCGTCGATTAGGGTCTTGGTGACTTGTACGTTGCTGATGACGGGTGAGCAGAGCATCGGGAGGGCGCCAGTGGTGGCCGCGCACTTGAGCTTGTCAGCCGAGCTGAAAGTGATCGCGCACTTGGACCACCTGAGCGGGCGCGTGGCCTCCAGCCTGGGAAGGGCTGCGTTCACCTCGCGAGCAAACTGCTTGAAGATACGCTGAGATGCTGGGGCCTGAGCTCCACATAAGATGCAGGCAATAGCACGCGGTTCCTGGAAGCCCCCAGCCCCCTCGTCCTGATGGTGTTCGTCATTCCTTCTTAGTGGTGGCGGTAGCGGAGGAAGACCAGCGTTGCCCTGAGGGCGGTCCTCGCGGGACTGATCCCTCCAGGCGCCCTCACGAGGCTGGTCCTGCCAGCGGTCCTCGCGAGGCCGGTCGCACCACTCCTGGCGGGGGCCGCGATCATCCCAGCATCCTCCACCTCGTCCTCCTCCTCGGCCGTAGCCCCGGTCGTTGCGTTCGGGGCGTCGACCGAAGCGTCCATCTCGAATGGCCCTGAGCTCTTGACAGTCGTTGGTGTTGTGGCTGTGTACGTTGTGGCAGGCGCAGAACGGTTGGCTGCTCTTGGATGACTTGGGATGGTCCCGACCGCGCTTCGTATCCGGCTCCGCCGCGAGCACGGCCACTCCCTTGCACTTCACGTCCTTGGCCTTGCCTTTCTTCTCCTCCGGGTCGGTAGCTGGGAGCTCGAGGAGGGAAAGGCACCCCTCCTCGGCTCTCGCGCACTTGGTAGCCATGTTGAACTGCTCCAGAGCCGTGCATAACTCTTCGTCGATGGCGAGCTCCTCCTTCATCTTGACGTCGCAGACATCATCGGAAAACGCTGAAATGATGGCCTCGTCCATCACCTTGGGGATCTTGAGACGAATGATGTTGAAGCGCTGGACATACTTTTGCAGGGTCTCTCCTGGCTTCTACTTGATGCGGCGCAGGTCACCCGCGGCCGGAGGGAAGTCGTCGGTGCCCTGGAAGTTGGCGACGAAGCGGTCACGCATCTCATCCTAGGAGGAGATCGAGCCCGGGGGCAGGTTCAGGAGCCACGAGCGAGCGCCATCCTTGAGAGCCATGGGGAACCAGTTCGAAATGACTTTTTCGTCGTCGTTGGCCGCCTCAATGCTCAGCTTGTAGAGCTGCAAGAACTCCGCTGGGTCGGGGGTACCGTCGTAGCGAGGAGGCAGGTCTGGCATGAACTTGCCCGGCTAGGCGACACTATGCAGCTCAGGAGTGAAGGCACGGCAGCCTGCGGTGGCCACCAAGGCCCTTTGCTGATGCAGAGCCTGCCCTTGATGCCCGCGCATCGCCACCGCAGGCGGCACGTGGTCTTGTCGCGGTGGCGCGGGGAGCGTGGGCGCGTTCTCTTGCGACCGGGGAACTTCTTGGCAGCTTCCTTCTTCTCGTACGGGCGCCCGACGCGATGGGTCGCGCCGGGGGTCGCGCGCCATGGCGCCAGAGTGCCGTCTTGGTGCAGAGGTGGTGGAGGCGCTCCGTGAGCCAGATCGCCCGCAGCTGGCGGAGGGCGAGGCAGCGAGAGGGACGGCGCGGGGAGCCCCCTGCGGCACTGACGAGCTCAGTGATGTGGTCCAGCCAGTCCTCGTAGAGGTCGTCGACTGGGCGGTAGCGCAGGATCTCGCGTGCCATGAGCAGCGCGGCCGGCGCGTCCGTGGGAGCGCGACGAGCGTGAGTCGACGACCGGCGGGGGTTAGCGACGGAGCGCCGGTGCGGCCATCCCGCCGCACAGAGGGGTGCAGCAAGGACGCTTGCTACTCGTTTCCCATTGGGCTGATGGCGGCGTTGGCGGTGGGAGACGGGGAACGACATGGAGGCCCGCCGACAGGGGCGGTCTGAGCGACGCGGGCGGCGAGAGCGGCCCGATGCTCAGCGCGGGCTCGACGAGCTCCGCCATGGATGCGACGAAGCGACGGGACGCGAATCGGTGGGAGGAAAGCTTCGGCGCACCCCTACCTGGCGCGACAAATGTTGGATTTCGGGTTCCGGCAAAACCCTTGAGGTTCGAACACTGGGGTGCGCACGAAGATCTCTCTCTCCCTAGATCGCTCTCGCAACAATCACCAGGCCTAGCTCGACGAACCTAAAGAACGAGAGACACAAGAGTTTATACTGGTTCGGGCCACCAATGTGGTGTACTACCCTACTCCAGTGTGGTGTGGTGGATTGCCTCTTGGGCTGAGGATGAACAGTTACAGGGGAAGAACAACCTTCTGAGGAGAGGTGTTCTTGTGCTTGGTGAGCTTGTGTGTGGCTATGGATGGAATGGCTCCGGTCCAAGATCAGGTCAGATCTCTCCCCTATGGTGGTCGTTTGCCCTATTTATAGAGGCCCTGGTCCTCTCCCCAAATATTGAGCGGGAAGGGATCCAACATTGGCCAAATTCGACGGGACAACTAGTACAAGTGATCCTGACTAAAGGTGGTCTTCGCCTGCCAAAGGCTTTGGTGGTGACGCCATCTTGGGCTCCACGGTGACCTCCGTCCTGCCGTCCTGCTGGTCTTGGTCTCGTTGCACCAATATGGAAACCTTTGCCTGATGCCTCGGGACTCCTCGCCTGCGCTTGCGTCTTTAGCACCAAAGAGGAAACGAGGACACTACGCGCTGGCGCCCACCTGGCGCCCACCTGGCTCCAGTCATCATAGCTTGCATCACAGGAACCTCGCGAGGTGTCCCTTGCCTCGATCTCTCCGCCCCTCGCGAGCCGGCCTGGTGAGGCCGTCCCGAGGAGGTCTTGTGTCATCCGCCTCGCGAGGCTTGGCCCCTCGCGAGGGTCTTGAGTGTTTGCTGGTGAGGATGGGCCGTACAGGGCTGGTGGTGGATCCACGCTGTGGGCCGCAGGCAGGCAAGTCTGGGGACCCCCGTTCCAAGGACGCCGACATTGTCTTCTCCACACAACCCCCACCATTATATTCTATTCCACCCAAAGTGCTATGTCCATGGCTCACGCTCATGTATTGCGTGAAATTTGAAAAAAGTTTGAGATTACTAAAGTATGGAACAATTGCTTGGCTTGTCATCGGGGTTGTGCATGAGGAGAGCATTTTTGTGTGACAAAAATGAAGCATAGCCAAACTATATGATTTTGTAGGGATAATCTTTATTTGGACATGTTATTTTGAGAAGACATAATTGCTTAGTTAGTATGCTTGAAGTATTATTATTTTTATGTCAATATTAAAATTTTGTCTTGAATCTTTCGGATCTGAACATTCATGCCATAATAAAGAAAATTATATTGAAAATTATGTTAGGTAGCATTCCACATCAAAAATTCTGTATTTATCATTTGCCTACTCGAGGACGAGCAGGAATTAAGCTTGGGGATGCTTGATACGTCTCCAATGTATCTATAATTTTTGATTGTTTCATGCTATTATATTATCTGTTTTGGATGTTTAATGGGCTTTATTATGCACTTTTATATTATTTTTGGGACAAACCTATTAACCGGAGGCCCAGTGCAAATTACTGTTTTTTTTGCCTATTTCAGTGTTTCGCAGAAAAGGAATATCAAACGGAATCCAAATGGAATGAAACCTTCGCGAGGATCGTTTTTTTGAACAAACTCAATCCAGGAGACTTGGAGTGGACGTCAAGAAAGCAACGAGGAAGCCACGAGGTAGGAGGTCGCGCCCCCCACCCTCGTGGGCCCCTCGCAGCTCCACCGACCTACTTCTTTCACCTATATATACTCTTATACCCTGAAACGAACGGGGAGAGCCACGAAACACTTTTTCCACCGCCGCAACCTTCTGTACCCGTGGGATCCCATCTTGCGGCCTTTTCCGGTGCTCCGCAGGAGGGGGATTCGATCACGGAGGGCTTCTACTCAACATCATAGCCTCTCCGATGATGTTTGAGTAGTTTACCACAGACCTTCGGGTCCATAGTTATTAGCTAGATGGCTTCTTCTCTCTCATTGGATCTCAATACAAAGTTCTCCTCGATCTTCTTGGAGATCTATACGATGTAATTCTTTTTGCGGTGTGTTTGTCGAGATCCGATGAATTGTGGGTTTATGATCAAGATTATCTATGAACAATATTTGATTCTTCTCTGAACTCTTATATGCATGATTTTATATCTTTGGATGTCTCTTCGAATTATCAGTTTGGTTTGGCCTACTAGATTGATCTTTCTTGCAATGGGAGAAGTGCTTAGCTTTGGGTTCAATCTTGCGTCCTTTCCTAGTGAAAGCAGGGGCAGCAAGGCACGTATTCTATTGTTGCCATCGAGGATAAAAAGATGGGGTTTATATCATATTGCTTGAGTTTATCCCTCTACATCATGTCATCTTGCCTAATGCGTTACTCTGTTCTTATGAACTTAATACTCTAGATGCATGCTGTATAGAGGTCGATGGTGGATTAAAAGTAGTAGATGCAGAATTTTTTTGTCTACTTGACACGGACGTGATGCCTATGTTCATGATCATGCCTAGATATTCTCATAACTATGCACTTTTTATCAATTGCTCGACCGTAATTTGTTCACCCACCATAACATATGCTATCTTGAGAGAAGCCACTAGTGAAACCTATGGCCCCCGGGTCTATTTTCCATCATATTATTTTCCTATCAAAACGCTATTTCTATCGCCGTTTATTTTGCAATGTTTACTTTTCAATCTATACAACAAAAATACCAAAAAGATTTATCTTATTATCTTTATCAGATCTCACTTTTGCAAGTGGCCGTGAAGGGATTGACAACCCCTTTATCGCGTTGGTTACCAGGTTCTTGATTGTTTGTGCAGTTACTCGGGACTTGCGTGTAGTCTCCTACTGGATTGATACCTTGGTTCTCAAAAACTGAGGGAAATACTTACTCTACTTTGCTGCATCACCCTTTCCTCTTCAAGGGAAAACCAACACATGCTCAAGAGGTAGCATCCACCTCGAAGGCTCCGCCGCCCGCGTCCTCTAGTGCCTTGGAGGATGCGAGGGTGAGCGAGGACGTGAACGCTGCTAGGGGCGTGGTTGGAGCAAGTGGCGTCATCGCCACTCCCGCTGCGGCCGACACGGGGGCTGAAGACGTCGGAGGAGGACAACATAAGAAACGCCTTGGCGGCCATGCTCCACAAGCTGCGGGCGAGGGGGTCACTCCGTCTGCACCCTATCCCCCACCAACGAGCACAACCACAGCAACGGCGCTCGGTCCGGGGTGAACTATCGCCCTCCGGCCGCCCCCGCCGCGGGAGCGACCGCGGCCGACGTGCCTCCTCCAGGACGAGTCAACCAGACCGCTGCGCTCGACGGAGCCGCTGACCCTCGAGCAACACCGCCGCGCGACCCCGCTGCCCAAGTGGTCGTCCCACAGCTACGTGGACATGGCACCCTCGCCGTCGCTGGCACCATCAGGAGCCGGCGACGGTGCGGTCGACATCATCAACATCTATGCCAAGCACAGCCATGGAGGCTATGGCTCGAGCTCAGATGCTGCTGAGGTTTCCGCCAAAAGACGAGCAGATGGATGGATGGCGTGCCACTATCCAGAGCCTGCTCGGTTTTGCCGAGGCTGGGGGCTCACGGCGGGCTAGCCCGCCACGACCTCCCCAAGCGACAACAACTGCCCGTACTGCTGGCCGAACGGAGGGGGCCGTACCCACCGTGCAGTCCCCACCAGGGCAGCCGACACGGGTGCAGCTGAATCAGGACCCCGACAACGTCTCGATGGCCTCTTCCGATGCTCGAGCACGTCCAGGCCAATGTTGAACCCCGGAGGATAGGCGGCGGGGAGACGCGGGCGTCCTCATGGATCGGAGCCACGACGACCTCTGCCAGACCGACGGGTGCGGCAGCCTCTATCGGATCACGGGTTCCGGCAAAACCCTCAAGGTTCAAACTCTGGGGTGCGCACGAAGATTTCCCCCTACAGATCCACGTCCTAGCTTCGCTAAGATCTCAAGGGCTAACTCGACGAACTCACAACACAAGGTACACAAGATTTATACTGGTTCAGGCCACCGTTGTGGTGTAATACCCTACTCCAGTGTGGTGGTGGTGGATTGCCTCTTGGGCTGAGGATGAACAGTACAAGGGGAAGAACAGCCTCTTGAGGCGAGGTGTTCTTGTGCTTGGTGAACTTGAGTGGGTGGGGATCACTCAAGTTGGGATGAGATGCCTCCAAATGTGTTATCTCCTACGGTGGTGGCTAGTCCTATTTATATAGGCCCTGGCCCTCTCCCCAAATATTGAGCGGGAAGGGAGCCAACAACGGCCAATTTGAAAGGGGACAGCTAGTATAGCTTATCCTGACAAAAGTGGCCTTCGCCGGCAAAAGGCTCTGGTGGTGACGCCGCCTTGGGCTCCATGGTGACCTCCGTCTTGCTGTCCAGCTGGTCTTGGTCTCGTTGCACTGATATGGAAACCTTTGCTTGATGCCTCGGTACTCCGCGCCTACGCTTGCCTCCTTAGCACCAAAGAGGAAACAAGGACACTGCGCGCGCTGGTGCCCGCCTGTTCTCGATCGTCATGGCTCACGTCACGAGAACCTCGCGCGGTTTGCCTTGCCTTGATCTCTCCGCCCCTCACGAGCCAACCTGGTGAGGCCGCTCCTAAGGAGGTCTTGTGTCGTCCGCCTCGCGAGGCTTGGCCCCTCGCGAGGGTCTTGATTGCTTGTTGGTGAAGATGGGCCATACGGGCCCGCTCGCAGAGCCACGCCATGGGCCGCAGGCAGTCAAGTCTGGGGACCCCCATTCGCAGAACGCCGACAGTAGCCCCCGGGCCCAAGGCGCGCTCTGGCTTGGCTTTGAGACGAAGCCAAAGGTCAAGCGCGGAGTGCCGCGGGCCCCAATAGCCTGCATCCTTGGTCGACGCGTGGCGGTTGATCGGACGTGGGCGTCTCCGCTTCCCCATGCTGCCGCGGCAACTCCCTGACTTGACAAGTCCCTGTGACATGCAAGGAAAAACCATCATTACCTATGATTGTGGGGGGGCGCTGGTTAGCCTTCTCCTGCTATAAATGGGGAGAGGGAGCGGAGCCCCCGTCGCCCATCTCTTCTCATTCCGCTTGCTTCTCCTCCTCTGCTCCATCGCCGACACCAATGGCGCCCATACGAAGGTTTTTCGCTGCGGAGAAAGGAAAGACTCCCCTCGACGGGCCGGTGCCGCTCCCGCCGAAGAAGAGGCTGGTCCACCGGTGTGACGTGGCGACAATGCAGGTGGTGACGAGGCCTTGGTGCGAGCGGCTTCCTCCTGGGTATCCGTTACCCCTGTACACCCAAGCCGGGGGCTCAGGAGGGAGAGGCGACGAGCGTCGGCGCGCGCCCCGTGGCCATGGTCGCCGTGCCGCGGTGGCGTGCGTCGCCGCCCCTGGAGTCCACGCCACGGACTCCCCGCGCGAGCTCGTGTTGTGGGCAGCGAGGCCCCCAAGCACTTGGATCCCCTTCCCTTCCTTCTTCTCAGCTGAGATGCCGCCGAGGGGGCCCCTTGAGCTTTGGCTGTAGCACACCGACTGGGACACGCCGGCAATTGGAGCGGAGGTTGAGGCCATCTCCTCGGGGAAGATCTTCATGACCCGAGGGTGGGGTGAGGTCGCCCGAGTGTGTCGCGCGGAGGGCGCCCTCGCAATCCATTTTGTGTACGACGGCGCCTCCACGCTGTTCTTCAAGGTCGTCGACGCAGAAGGCCGCCGTCTGGAATGTTGCCCCAGGTGGGTTCATCAGGCTAGTGCCGCAGCTAGGGCAGGGTCTGCTGCCCGCATCGCCAGTGGCTCCTCTGGAAGGCGCATCGATACTTGGGAGTCCAGCGATTCTCCCGAGCTCTACGAGACCCCAGAGACGAGTGACGACAGCTACGTTCCTCCAAGCTCTCGCCGAGCCCAGAGCAGAGCTGCAGCGTCTGGCCGCCGCCGCCACCGATCTGGATGAGGTTGGCCTCGGCCTTTGGTGGCCCACTATTGATGATGGCGTCATCCACAGGGGCGCGTGTATATAGGATTCCCTAAGTTCTTGTCTTTTGTTCCCTGCGAGGAATCAAGAAGTGCCTGTGGGGGTGTGTAAAGGTTTTGGAACGTCTCTTGTCGATATTGTCCTTATTATGAACTTGCGCGAGCGCGCGTCCTGCTTCAGCTTGGTCTCCCTTTCCGACCTCACGACGACTTGGTGCTCTACGCTGACAGGTCCCAGTCCCCAGGCAGGCTACAGCCGTCGCTGGTATGGCAGGTCGCGTGCCGTGGTCATGGCCAGGAGGTGAGCGGCCCGAGGTCCAGTAAGAGTTCCTGAGTGGCGATGCTCAGGAGGTTCCCTTTAGCGCTCAAGCAGCCGTCGTGAGGTAAGAAAGGGGGTGGCGTTGCTGCAGCAGGGTTGCGGTTAGTATGGTTCATAATCCATAGCGGTTTAGCCAACCCGGGCTCGGGACTTATCTCGACGGTCCGGCGTCAATTCCTCATGATGCGCCAGATTCGTGCATACGCGTCCGAAGCACAGCTAAGCCAGGTCCATGCAAGCCTCCCCCTTTCTCCACGCTCTCCTTCCTGCTCTACGTCCTCAGGTCCCTGCCCTCAAGTGAGCTCAGCCGCCGCTGGTATGCCAGGCCGCGTGCCGTGGTCAAGGCCAGGGGGTGAGGGATGGAGAGCCAGTAGGAGCTCCCGAGTCGTGATGCTCAGGAGCCCCCCTTTTAACGCGCAAGCGGATTGCATGGGAGAATGTCGGAGTAAATGGCCACGGGTAGCCTAACCGACTCTCCCTGGCTCCTCAAGAAATTATCTGGCCATTTTGAGCCTTCAAGCATTCGAAGCACAGGGCCGCCTTCCCCCGGCCGGCTATCCCAGGGGCCGAATCTCAGAAGGCGACCCATTCCCAGAAACCTCCCCCAAGATAGCTACGAGATGGCTGACTCCAGGAAGCTGGCTCCAAAAGGACCGACTCCCAAAAGCCGGCCATGAAGAACGCCGACTCCCAAAAGCCGGCTATGAAGAACGCCGACTCCAAGAAGCCGGCCAAGACCGCACCCACCAAAACTACGCCCACATAACGGAGATAAGACGGGGCGTGGCCATAGTACAGCCCACTACCCCCGAATCCCGAAGTAGGCATGGCCACAGGACGCCGTGTGGGTCAGCCATCTCCCGTCCGGCGCGGCACTGTAGCCATGTTGGCCTTGACTTCATCCACGACAGATGCTAGTACGGCCCGTGGGTGGCGGGCCCCTTTAGCCAGAGAGACGCTCGAAGGCAACCCGGCCTCCCCTAGTCGGCCAGGGGCGTAGCCGGCCCCCAGAAGCCGGCTACTCCCCTCCCTCGAAACATGCGCCACATTAAGGAGACAAGACAAGGTAAGGCTACAGTGAGAGCCCACAAGGCGGCACACTGTAGCCATGCTTACCTCGACAAAGCCCTCGTCATCAGGGGCGAGGCTACAGTAACCAGCCGCCGACAAGACCCCCAAGCGGTGGGGCCGGCCTGTCGACCAAGAGGCCGGTAGCCGGCGGGACCCACCAGTCGGTGGGCCCTAAAGGCCGGCGGAGAAGTCGGCGGGCACAGACACTGACGGCTGGGGCCCGCACCCAGCCGGATTACTATTGTACCCCCGGGGGTAGGCCTATATAAACCCCCCGGGGCACCAATGCAAAGGGTTTGTCTCATAGAGTTACACACACACCATATAGAGAGGAAAGGGAGAGCTAGCCTTGCTCTTCTTCTCCCTCGAATCCGACAGCTCAAGGAGCACTTGTAGCTACTCGTTTCAATCTAGTGATCATGCGGAGACCCCGCAGAGCAGGACTAGGGGTGTTATCTCCACGGAGAGCCCCGAACCTGGGTAAGATTCACCGGCGTGCATGTCTTCGCCTCATCCTGTTTCCAGGCACCGGCGACGTCTTACTGGCTCCCACAATGATAAGCCACCCGTTGGCATATGTCGCACCTACCACCCGACATTTGGCGCCCACCGTGGGGCCAGGTGCACCGTCGTCCGGAGACCTGTTCTGGATGGGAACCCTTTTCCTGCCCCGCGAGTGCAGCCAACCTGCTGCGCCCGATGGCGTTTGCCCCGACGCGCTGATAGGCGTCGACGACGCCTGCGCAGCGAGCTGCCTCGCCGATCTGCTCGGCGAGACTCGCATCTCCGACGAGCCCGCGTCCGACGCTGGCACGGACTACCCCGAGAGCCGCCTCGTCAGCCTCCTCGACCAACTTCACGTCTCCAGCGAGCCTGCTGTAGACTTGGAGTCGGTCGGCTCCACCGACCCGATGCTTGTCGATTCCGACACGGCATCGCTCGACGCCTACCCCTCCGACGTGGTGGTCTTCGACGACCCTCTCCCTCGAGCTGACAGCGGCAGCAGCGCTGTCACCGAAGTGTTGGTCATCAGCCACGTCGCCAACTCGGGCGAGAACGCCCACGACGCCCTGCAAGCGGCGATGCACGACTTATCCGTCCCCATCCCGGCCGACGCCGACGCCGAGACCTTGGAGGCACGCCGCCTCGCCCTCATCGCGGAAGGCCAGAAGATAGCCTCCATGAGACGCCTCACCGAGGCTCACCAGCGCGAAGTCGACCGCGCCGCCTTTGGCACGCCGCCTCGTGGCGGGCCGAGCCGAGCCGGCTTCGTCCAGAAGCGCGGCGCGTCTATCGCCAGCATGCTGGGGGCAGACCACCCCGTCTACGCCACCCCGCTCGAGAATCTGCGAGCCGCTCAGGCGGCCGCTGAAGAGCTAAATGGGCTAGGAGCCGATGAGCTCCCCTACATGACAAGGCGGATCCAGCAGCTGATCGACGCGGCCGCAGAACGGCACGAAGCCGGCGCCCGCGCTGAGAGTCCTCCCCCGCGCCGGGAGCACGCCGCGACATCCCGGTCGCCGACTGCGAGCGGCGCCCGCGTGAGGAAAGACAAGGAGCCGGCTGCTAGCCGCAGCCGGACTCGTATCACCATCGAGCACGACGCGGAAGGCCGCCCTCGAGCGGTGGAGCGCCAAGGAAATCCGCCTCCTCCCCCGCCTCGAGGGGAGAGATACCCCACCCCGCCGCCTGTCACGCATCCGACTCTTGGTGGCCGACTAGGCCACCGCGAAGGAGTCGGCGAGAACGACGCCCGCCACCGGATCGACCGCCTGGCTCGGTCCCTGGTGCTAGAAGAAGAAGATGATGTCGGTCCGCCATGCTTTGGCCCCCGCATCCGCGACGAGCCCTTCCCCAAAGGGTTCTCGCTCCCCAGAGACACGCCTAAGTACAACGGCTCTGTGAAGCCGGAAGATTGGCTCATCGACTACTCTACTGCTGTCAGCATAGCCAACGGCAATCGGCGCGTAGCCGTGAAGTACGTCCCCCTCATGCTACAGGGCACGGCGCGCACCTGGCTCAACAGCCTCAAGCCCTACAGCATCAACAGCTGGCTGGACTTCACGGAAGTCTTTGTCCGTAACTTCACCAGCACGTACAAGCGGCCTCCCAAGCCTCGCCAACTCTCCCTATGCGTCCAAGGGCCAAACGAGTCGACCCGCGACTACCTCACGCGGTGGGCCGAGCTCCGCAACTCCTGCGAGGGGGTGCACGAGGTTCAGGCCATCGAGTACTTCACCGCCGGGTGCCGAGAGGGCACCCTCCTCAAGCACCGACTCCTCTGCGACGAGCCGGCTACCCTCGACGAACTGCTGATCATCGCGGACAAGTACGCCACGGCCGACTCCTCGATGAAGACCGAGCTTCGAGTGGACGCCTCTGGGAAGGTGATCGCTCCGGCTCCCAAGACGCCGGCTGGCGACTCCAATCGGCGCCCCTACCAGAACGATCACAAGCGCAAGGCCCCTATGCCGCCCTCCACCAGTCGGCAAGTGGCCACAGTTGAAGATGAGCAGCCCGAAGAGCGGCCCGCTCCCAAGAAGAAGGGTGGCAGGCCGGCTTGGCAGCCGGCTTTCTCCTACGAGCAGACTCTCGACGCCCCCTGCAAGTTCCACAGCGGCGCGAAGCCGTCCAACCACACGACCCGAAAGTGCCACTGGCTCACGCGAATCTCCAAGGGCGAGGGGCTGGTGCCGCCTCCGCCTCCCGGCCCGCCGCCTCCAGCCCCCCAGCAGCCGGCGGCTCGACCAGCAGTCGGAGCCATTCAAGATGAGTTCCCTGAAGAGCACGCCGCCTACGTCGTCTTCACAAGCCAAGTTGAAGACAAGCGTAGTCGGCGCCGTCAGCACCAAGAGGTCAACGCAGTCGCCTCTAGCACCCCCGAGTTCATGCACTGGTCCGAGAAGCCCATCAACTGGAGCCAGGCCGACCACCCAGAGGTGATGCCATCCCCTGGCTCCTACGCACTAGTCTTGGATGTCACCCTCGCGACGGAGAGGCGAGCTGCCCGATTCTCCCGCGTCCTGATTGATGGCGGAAGCAGTATCAATATACTGTACCGCGATACCATGGAGAAGCTGAACATCAAGGCGAAGCAGCTCATGCCAAGCCGGACCGTGTTCCATGGCATCGTGCCCGGCTTGTCTTGTTCCCCGATCGGCAAGATCAAGATGGATGTTCTCTTCGGAGACAAGGATCATTTTCGCCGAGAAGCGATCTGGTTTGAGGTAGTGGATCTGGAGAGCCCCTACCATGCTTTGCTTGGCCGACCTGCTCTGGCCAAGTTCATGGCTGTGCCCCACTACGCCTACCTGAAGATGAAGATGCCGAGCTCGAAGGGGATCATCACTGTAGCCGGCGACTACAAGAAGTCCATCGAGTGCGCTATGGCCAGCAGTCGGCTGGCCGAGTCCCTCGTAGTGGCAGAAGAGAAGAAGATGCTGGAACGGGTTGTGGCCATGGCCGGCAAGCAGCCGGCCTTGTCCCCCAACCCCAAAGATTATGATGCGCAGGGCTCCTTCCAGCCGGCCAAGGAGACGAAGAAGATACCTCTGGACCCGGAGAATCCGGAAAGGTTTGCTGTCATTGGGGCAAACCTGGACAGTAAATAGGAAGGCGAGCTCGTCGACTTCCTCCGTGAGAATCGAGACGTCTTTGCATGGTCCCCAAAGGACATGCCGGGTGTCCCGAAGGATTTCGCCGAGCACAAATTACACGTCCGAGCCGACGCGAAGCCGGTCAAGCAGCCCCTCCGCCGACTGTCAGAAGAGAAGCGAAGAATCGTAGGAGAAGAGATAGCCCGGCTCCTCGCCGCTGGCTTTATTATGGAAGTATTTTTTCCAGAGTGGCTTGCCAACCCAGTCTTGGTATTGAAGAAGAACAACAAGTGGCGCATGTGTATAGACTACACCAGCCTCAACAAGGCCTGCCCCAAAGATCCGTTTGCTTTGCCACGGATTGACCAAGTGATAGACTCCACGGCCGGATGCGAGCTGTTGAGTTTTTTGGATGCCTACTCAGGGTACCATCAAATCAAGTTGGACCCAGCAGACCGCCTGAAGACTGCCTTCATCACACCATTCGGAGCTTTCTGTTACCTGACTATGACATTCGGCTTAAGGAATGCCGGTGCCACTTTTCAGCGTTGCATGCAGAAATGCCTCCTCAAGCAACTCGGCAGAAATGCCCACGTCTACGTAGACGACATTGTGGTGAAGACAGAGAAGCGCGGCACCCTGCTGGAGGACCTCAAAGAAACATTTGCCAACTTGCGCCGATTCCAGATCAAGCTCAACCCCGAGAAATGCGTGTTCGGAGTACCAGCCGGCCAGCTGCTAGGCTTTCTGGTCTCCGAACGCGGCATCGAGTGCAACCCTGTGAAGATCAAGGCCATCGAGAGGATGGAGATTCCCACCAAATTGCGAGATGTGCAGAAGTTCACTGGGTGCCTGGCCTCCTTAAACCGCTTTATCAGCCGACTAGGAGAGAAGGCCCTCCCCCTGTACCGACTCATGAAGAAATCCACTCATTTCGAGTGGAATGACCAAGCCGACCAAGCCTTCCATGAGTTGAAGAAAATGCTGACTACTCCACCTGTCCTGGCGGCGCCGACTGAGAAGGAGCCCATGCTCCTTTACATTGCCGCGACTAGCCGAGTGGTCAGTACAGTTGTCGTGGTCCAGCGCCCGGAAGAAGGCCGAGCCCAGCTAGTCCAAAGGCCGGTGTATTATCTAAGCGAAGTACTATCCAGCTCAAAGCAAAACTACCCGCACTACCAGAAGATGTGCTATGGGGTGTACTTCGCCGCCAAGAAGCTGAAGCCCTACTTCCAAGAGCATCCCATCACGGTCGTGTGCACCGCCCCGCTTGCCGAGATCATAGGCAGCCGGGATGCATCCGGCCGGGTGGCCAAATGGGCCATTGCATTGGCACCGTACACAATGTTCTACCAACCCCGCACCGCCATCAAGTCCCAACCGTTGGCCGACTTCCTCGTCGACTGGGCCGAGACCCAGTACCTACCGCCGGCTCCCGACTCTACCCATTGGCGGATGCACTTCGACGGGTCCAAGATGCGCACCGGCTTGGGAGCCGGCATCGTCCTCACCTCTCCCAAAGGCGACAAACTCAGATACACGCTGCAAATCCACTTCGCCGCCTCCAACAACGTGGCCGAGTACGAGGCGCTCATACATGGGCTCCGGCTAGCCAAAGAACTCGGCATACGTCGGATCCTGTGTTATGGCGACTCAGACTTGGTGGTCCAGCAGTCATCTGGCGACTGGGACGCCAAGGATGCAAACATGGCGAGCTATCGATTCCTCGTCCAGCAGATCAGTGGGTACTTCGAAGGGTGCGAGTTCCTTCACGTACCAAGGGCCGACAACGACCAAGCAGATGCCCTGGCACGGATCGGCTCCACCCGACAGGCTATACCAACCGGTGTCTCCCTCCAGCGCCTCCTCAAGCCGTCCATCAAGCCGTCTCCAGAGTCTGACTCTATCTTCGTACTGCCTGTCCCCGACGCAGCCGGATCCGACTGGAGGAACCCCGCAGGCGGCACGGGGACTTCGACAACCGGCCCGGGGACTGTCGTAGTCGCACGCAGCTCGGGGACTCCAGATCCCGGCCCGGGGACTGCAGCAGCCGGCCAGGGGACTGCAGCAACACAAGAAGCGGTGGCCGACTCCAATTCCACGCCACCCGACCCACCCACCCGAGTCATGGTGGCCGTACTAACAGTAGAAGAAGTCTCAGCTCCATCATGGGCCCAACCCATCCTCAAATTCCTAGTCAACAGGGAGCTGCCGACTGATGAGATCTCAGCAAGACTAGTGCAACGATGAGCTGGAGCATATGCAATAATAAACAGAGAACTTGTCAAGTGCAGTGTCACTGGAGTCTTCCAGCGCTGCGTCGAGCCAGAGAAAGGAGTGGCAATCCTCAAGGATATCCATCAAGGCGAATGCGGCCACCACGCAGCCTCAAGATCACTTGTGGCCAAAGCTTTCCGCCACAGTTTGTTTTGGCCAACTGCTTTGGAAGATGCCAAAGAGATAGTCAAGAGCTGTAGAGGATGCCAAGTCTTCAGTTCCAAGCAACACCTTCCGGCTTCTGCACTCAAGACCATTCCCCTCACCTGGCCCTTTGCCGTCTGGGGACTGGACATGGTGGGCCCATTCAAGACTGCCCGCGGCGGCTTGACACATCTGCTTGTCGCCGTGGACAAGTTCACCAAGTGGATCGAAGCGAAGCCGATCAAGAATCTGAACGGGCCGACTGCCGTGACGTTCGTCACCGACATCACTACTCGGTACGGCGTACTGCACAGCATCATCACGGATAATGGCACAAACTTTGCCAAAGGAGCACTGGCACGTTTCTGCGCAACGCAGGGCATCCGACTGGACTTAGCGTCCGTTGCCCACTCGCAGTCAAACGGCCCGGTCGAGCGAGCAAACGGACTCATCCTCTCCGGCATCAAGCCCTGACTGGTCGTACCACTGGAGCGATCGGCCGGCTGCTGGCTCGATGAGCTGCCGGCTGTCCTCTGGAGTCTGTGTACTACCCCTAACAAGTCAACCGGCTTCACTCCGTTCTTCCTTGTAGATGGTGCTGAGGCTGTCATCCCAACCGACATCGAGTTCGACTCGCCTCGGGTCACCATGTACACGGAGGCGGAGGCCAAGGAAGCGCGAGAAGACGGTGTCGACCTGCTGGAAGAAGGCCGGCTGTTAGCACTCAGCCGGTCCACCATCTACCAGCAGGGGTTGCGCCGTTACCACAACCGCAAGGTCAAGCCAAGATCTTTCCAGGAGGGCGACCTTGTGCTTCGGCTGATCCAGCGAACAGCCGGCCAGCACAAGCTCTCAGCCCCTTGGGAAGGCCCTTTCGTCATCAACAAGGCACTAGGCAACGACTCCTACTACCTGATCGACGCGCAAAAACCAAGAGCACGCAAGAGGGATGATTCAGGCAAGGAGTCGGAGCGACCATGGAACGCGAACCTCATGAGAAGATTTTACAGTTAAAAGCAGTATGTATCATGCTACCCTTTTGTATTAAGTACAAAAACAACAGGCCCCCCGAGGGGCACTCGGGGACTGCCTTCATTTCTCTATGAGTGACGAGTGTCATATCCATGAATGTATTATTACATTTGATTTTTTATCTGGCACCGGGTTCGACTAGTCGGCCCGGGGACTGGCCGCCCTAAGCTATATTAAAGTTCTACCTGAAGTCAGACAAGTAGTGTGCCGGCTTCCGAGTCCTCTCTTGTTTAAAGTCGCAGCTCGAAGAACCGACTGTCCGACTAGCAAGAGCCAAGGCAGAAAGGATGCCCACACGAAAAACGGCTAAGGACTAATGAACTTGTATAGCGAAAGAAAGGCTTGGTGGGCTGAAGCTGCTCATACGGCACTTGGAGGTTGTTGAACGTGTCGACGGACAGGACATTGAACCCTGCGCCGCCATCGATGAGGGTCTTGGTGACTTGCACGTTGCTGATGACTGGTGAACAAAGCATCGGGACGGCGCCAGCGGTAGCCGCGCACTTGAGCTGGTCTACCGAGCTGAAGGTGATGGCACACTTGGACCACCTGAGCGGGCGCGTGGCCTCGAGATTGGGGGGGACTGCATTCACTTCACGAGCAAACTGTTTGAAGATACGCTGCGAGGCTGGGGCTTAAACTCTGCCCAAGATGCAGGCGATAGCACGCGGCTCCTGGAAGCCCCCAGCCCCCTCGTCTTGATGGTGGTTGTCATTCGTTCTTGGTGGTGGCGGTAGTGGAGGAAGACCGGCGTTGCCCTGAGGACGATCCCCACGAGAGTGATCCCTCCAGGCGCCCTCGCGAGGCTGATCCTGCCAGCGGTCCTCACGAGGCCGGTCGCGCCACTCCTAGTGCGGGCCACGGTCATCCCAGCGTCCGCGACCACGTCCTCCTCCTCGGCCAGAGCCCCGGTCGTTGCGCTCGGGGCGACGACCGAAGCATCCTTCTCGAATGGCTCTGAGCTCTTGACAGTCGCTGGTGTTGTGTCTATGGAGGTTTGATGACTCGGGCTGGTATCTGCCGCGCTTGGTGTCTGGCTCCACCGCGAGCACGGCTGCTCCCTTGCACTTCACGTCCTTGGCCTTGGCTTTCTTCTCCTCCGGGTCCGCAGCCGGGAGCTCGAGGAGGGAGAGGCGCCCCTCCTCAGCTCTTGCGCACTTGGTCACCAGGTTGAACAGCTCCAGAGACATGCACAGCCCCTCGTGGATGGCGAGCTCCTCCTTCATCTTGATGTCGCGGATGCCATCAGAGAACGTGGAGATGACGGCCTTGTCCGTCATCTTGGGGATCTTGAGGCGAACATTGTTGAAGCCCTATATGTACTTCTGGAGGGTCTCTCCTGGTTGTTGCTTGACGCGGCGTAGGTCACCCGCGGCCGGTGGGCGGTCGCGAGTGCCCTGGAAGTTGGCAACGAAATGGTCGCGCATCTCATTCCAGGAGAACATCGAGCCTGGAGGCAGGTTCAGGAGCCAGGAGCGGGCACCATCCTTGAGAGCCATGGGGAACCAGTTCGCCATGACTTTCTCATCGCCGTTGGGCCCCTTGATGCTCAACTCGTAGAGCTGCAAGAACTCCACGGGGTCAGGGGTGCCGTCGTAGGGAGGAGGCAGATCCGGCTTGAACTTGCCCGGCCAGGCGACGCTACGCAGCTCTGGGGTGAAGGCGCGACATCCTGTCGTGGTCACTGGGACTCTGTGCTGGTGGGGAACTTGTCCTTGATGGGGTCCGCGCACCGCCACCGCAGGCGGCACGCGGTCTTGCCGTGGTGGCGCAGGGAGCGCGAGGGCATTTTCTCATGGCCGAGGGACTTCTTGGCAGCTTCTTTCTTCTTGCCGGGCGCCGGACGCGGCAGATCGCGCCGTGGGGCCGCGTGCCTTGGCGCCAAGATTCCGTTTGGGGCAGAGGTGGTGGAGGCGCTCCATGGGCCACGCCGCCCGCGGCTGGCGGAGGGCGAGGTAGCGAGAGTGACGGCGCAGGGGAGCCCCCTGCGGCGCTGACAACCTCTGCGATGGGGTCGAGCCAGTCCTCATAGAGGTCGTCGATGGGGCGGTAGCGCAGGAGCTCGCACGCCATGCACAGCGCGGGCTGCACGTCTACGGGAGCGCGGCGAGCGTGGGATGACGAACCGGCCGGGGTCAGCGATGGAGTGGCGGTGCGGCTGTCCCACCACACCGAGGGGTGCAGCGAGGATGCTTGCTGCTCGTTCCCCGCCGGGCCGGTGGCGCCGTTGGCGGCAGGCGACGGAGAACGACGGGGTGGCCCGCCGACGGGAGCCGTCTGAGCACCGCAAGCGGCGAGGGTAGCCCGGTGCTCGGCACGAGCGCGGCGTGCGTCCGCCATGGAGATGATGAAGCAACGGGACGCAGAGCGACAAAAGGGAGAGCGTCGGTGCACCCCTACCTGGCGCGCCAAATGTTGGATCAGGGGTTCCGGCAAAACCCTCAAGGTTCGAACTCTAGGGTGCACAAGAAGATTTCCCCCTACCGATCCATGTCCTAGCTTTGCTAAGATCTCAAGGGCTAACTCGACGAACTCACAACACAAGGGACCCAAGAATTATACTGGTTCGGGCCACCGTTGTGGTGTAATACCATACTCCAGTGTGGTGGTGGTGGATTGCCTCTTGGGCTGAGGATGAACAGTACATGGGGAAGAACAGCCTCCTGAGGCGAGGTGTCCTTATGCTTGGTGAACTTGAGTGGGTGGGGATCACTCAAGTTGGGATGAGATGCCTCCGAATGAGTTATCTCCTACGGTGGTGGCTAGTCCTATTTATATAGGCCCTGGCCCTCTCCCCAAATATTGAGCGGGTAGGGAGCCAACAACGACCAATTTGAAAGGGGACAGCTAGTACAGCTTATCCTGACAAAAGTAGTCTTTGCCTGCAAAAGGCTCTGGTGGTGACGCCGCCTTGGGCTCCATGGTGACCTCCATCTTGCCGTCCGGCTGGTCTTGGTCTCGTTGCACTGATATGGAAACCTTTGCTTGACGCCTCGGTACTCCGCGCCTGTGCTTGCCTCCTTAGCTCCGACGGCAACGAGGAGGGGACCGCTGGGGAGGACGACGGGGATGGGTCTGACTAGATGTCGGGCGCCCCGTCCCTAGGCGACGCCGGCAGCAGCACCATCTTCACCTGGCCTTCTCCTCGATAGAGCAGTTTGCCGGGGAGGGGCGGTTCTTGGCGGTGGCTCCTCGAGCCTGCTCCTTGAACTTCTCGGGGCCGTTGCTCCTGGCGGCTGGCGCTGGAGGGCCGGAGAAGACGAAGAAGGCGGGTGCCAGGCCGTCCAGTCAGAGTACGATGGCACCGACGCCTTCGTCACGTATTAGCGGCCCGCTGCCTCATCTTCCAGCTTCTTCCCCGGCACCATCATCACCAGCCTTCTTTTGGGCGGCTGCCGAGACGTTCTCTTGGTGTCTTCTGCTGCTCGTGCCTCGCCTAGGCACTCCTTTTTCCCTCCTGCTTATCCTGATCCGCTTCCTGAGGAGAGGGACAAGTAAGGGATTATAGGCAACTTGTCTTTTTTAGATCTTAAGCCTGCGGGAAATTTAGGCCTTGTAACCCCTTGCTCATGTTTACATCCCGTATGAATCGTACTTGCTTGATCAACGTATTAATAAGAAGGGGGTTTGCGAGGCTCTTTTGTGCGTGAGCAAGGCCCACACCATCCTTGTTTTTTTAAACAAACAACTTCGCCCGACAACAAGCCTTGCCGTCCGCCCGCTTTACAGCCTGACCACACTCACGCCCTTGGCGGAGGTAGGGACAAAGCAGGATTAGGCCCCTTGCTCATTTCTCTTCCACTGCAACTACAACTAGATTCCGGCCTGAAAGAGATTTTAGGCATAGGAAAGAGGGAGCACGGTGGTATAGGAATGATCGAAGTCTCGTACTTTCAAGTTTCATACGGAAACGCATGTCGGGCGAAATAAAACTTATATGAATTCGCAGCCCCCGACAACCTTGGCTTGCCCGGGTCGGTGGTGTCGAACCACCTTCTTTCCTCCAAACGGCTCCGCAGAAACGCCTGTGCATCATGCGAACCAAGAATGGACTGGAAGAGACAGAAAGACATGACTCGACCTCTACGCTAGGGGTTAGCCGCCGCCAAGCACTATCAACCCTAACACAGAGAGAGAGACTCAACCTAGCATGCATGCTAATTTCTAGGGCGCCAACGCTTCATTTATTTATCTATTGCTCAGGGTCCGTGCCTGGCTTTGTACAAAGGGTTACATGCCTTGACGGCAAGGCTTGTACAAAAAGTGGTTTGCCGGGAGGCCCGGCAACCGCGGCTTATGGGTAAAACTTGCGAAGATGTTCGATGTTCCCGGAGTTGCTCACTTGAATCCCATCTTCGGTCTCCAGGCGGACTGCGCCGGGCCTGGTGACTCGTATTACCCGGTAAGGGCCTTCCCACTTCGGCGTCAACTTGTTGGAATTCTTGGTGGATTGAACTCGCCGAAGAACAAGGTCCCCTTCCTCAAGGCTTCGGGCATGAACCTTGCGGCTATGGTAGCAGCGCAAGGCTTGCTAATAGCGAGCAGCTCGCACAGCAGCCCGAAGACGATCTTCCTCAAGGAGTGTCGCATCATCTTGGTGCAACTGCTCTTGCTCAAGCTCATCATAAGCGAGCACTCGAGGTGACCCGTATATGAGTTTTGTGGGGAGAACTGCTTTTGCCCCGTACACCAGGGCAAAGAGTGTCTGGCCAGTGGCTCGATTTTGGCGTCGTCCTGATCGACCAAATAGCCGTTGGCAACTCATCAATCCAGCGCCTTCCACACTTTGGTAGCCTGTCGAAAGTCCTCGTCTTGAGGCCTCGCAACACCTCTGCGTTTTCCCTCTCATCCTGGCCGTTACTTCTGGGATGATCCACAGAAGCAAAACAAACCTTGCCGCCGAGGTCTTAGATATACTGCATGAAGGTGCGGCTCGTAAACTACGTGCCATTGTCGGTGATGACTCTGTTCGGTACACCAAAATGGCAGATTAGCCCCTTGAAGAACTTGACGGCTGATTGCGCTGTCACCTTTCTTACTGGTTCTACTTCCGACCACTTTGTGAACTTGTCGATCGCGACGTACAAGTACTCAAAGCCCCCGACTGCACGAGTAAAGGGGCCCAGTATGTCGAGCCCCCAGACCGAAAATGGCCAGGAAAGAGGGATTGTTTGAAGAGGTTGGGCGGGTTGATGAAGCTTCTTTGAATGGAACTGGCACGCTTCACACTTGGTTACTAGTGCAGTTGCATCCTAGAGAGCCGTGGGCCACAAGAAACCTTGCCGGAATGCCTTGCCGGCAAGGGCTCTTCACCCTATGTGGGAGCCACACATGCCTCCATGTATCTCTGCCAACAGCTCTAGTCCTTCCTCCCAAGGAATGCACTTCAATTTCACGCCGTTCGGTCTCCTTCTGTATAGGGCATCATCCACGAAATGGTACATGCTGGACCGACGGCTACTTGCTCTGCTTCTTCCTATTCCTCAGGGAGTTCCCCTGTTTGGAGGAAACAGATGGTGTGATGTGCCCATGCCGGAGCTTGGGGCTCGACGGAAAGGACTAAAGGCTCGTCTTCGGCCGTGAGGGCAGCCGCCTCTACGGTTAGGGCTTGAGGCTCTGCCGGAGGTTGCAAGCTTGGGGCACCCGGCAACGTCCTTGCCTGCGGCTCCTGGGAGCTCAGCGGGGAAGTACTTGCCAGGGCCCGCTTTCTTTCGCTTGTTCTGCCTTGCTGATGGCTCAACAGATGGCTGAGTTAATTGAAGCACAAAAGTACCTGGTTCCGTAGGCAACTTGAGGGCAGCATGTTTTGACAAGTCATCGGCAATGTTGTTCTCTACTCGGGGAACATGCTCCGCTTGTAGACCGTCAAAGTGCTCCTCCAACTTCCTCACCTCATCCACATAGGCCTCCGTTAATGGGCTCTGATAATCTTTGTTAACTTGCTTGACGACGAGCTGCGAATCACCCCTGATGATGAGCTTCCAGATTCCGATGTCTGCCGCGATCCTGAGACCGGCAAGCAATCCCTCATACTCCGCTGTATTCTTTGTTGACTTTTCCTAGGGAAAGTGCATCTAGACTATGTACTTGAGGCGCTCTCCAGTGGGTGCGACGAGTAGCACACCGACACCAACACCTTGTAGTGAGAAAGCCCCATCAAAGTACATAATCCAGTCGCGGCACGCCTCCTTGCCGGGAAGGGTTGTCTCTTGAATCTCTTCGTCGGGCTTGAGGTCCATTGGCGTTGAGGAGAGGTACTTCTTCAGATCATGCAGTGCTGCCTCTGCCTTGGGAGTCCATTTCATTGGACCCGCCTTTTTCAAAACTTGGAAGAAGGGGAGGGCGCTCTCGGCAGATTTGGAGCTGAACCTACTCAGGGCAGCAACGCAGCAGGCGAGCCTACGGACGTCTTTGACCCGTCTTGGCACCTCAATCTGCTCAATTGCTTTGATCTTGTCGGGATTTGCTTCGATCCCACGTTGAGACCCAAAGAACCCAAGAAGCTTGCCAGATGGGACACCGAACACACACTTCTCTGGGTTGAGCTTCAGGTTGATCTTGCGCAGATTTGCAAATGTTTCTTCTAGATCTTGCACGAGCGTGGCCCTGTCCTTGGTTTTGACCACTATATCATCCATATAAGCTTCCATATTTCTATGTAGCTGGGGTTCAAAACCAATTTGGACTGCTCGGGAAAACATCGAACTAGTGCTCTTCAACCCGAAAGGCATTCGTACAAAATAGTACGTACCACATGGGGTGATGAACGCGGTCTTTTCTTCGTCTTCCTTCATCATGAAGATTTGATGGTATCCTGAATAGGCGTCGAGGAATGACAACAGGTCACACCAGGCAGTGGACTCCACTATCTGTTCAATGCGTGGTAAAGGGAAGGGATCCTTTGGACACGCCTTATTGATGTCTGTGTAATCAATACACAGCCTCCACTTCCAATTTGCCTTACGCACCACCACTAGATTGGCCAACCACGTGGGGTGGAGCACTCCTCTGACCAAGCCTTCTGCCTCCAACTTCCTGATCTCTTCGATGATGAACTCTTGCCATTCCAAAGCTTGCTTCCTGACCTTCTACTTGACGGGCCGCGCATGAGGATAGACAGCAAGATGGTGCTCATTCACCTTCCTGGGAAATCCGGGGATGTCAGATGCTTGCCATGCAAACACGTCGACATTCGCCTGCAGGAAGGAGACGAGTGCGCTTTCCTATTTGCTGTCAAGGGGGGAGCTTATAGTAAAAGCTCCGCCCATGCCGTCCTCCTTGGCGGGCACCTTCTTGGTCTCTGGTGGTGCTGCCTTGGATTTCTTGCTCTTGCCGGTGGAGCTCTCTGGCACATCCTCAACGGGAGCGCTGCACTCCAAAGAGGCGCGCTTGCTGGAGTGGGTACAGGAGGTCTCGCCGGTCTTCTTCTCCCCCGGGGCTACAGCCACAGGAGCAAGTGCCTTGGCGGCGGTTGCTGCAACTGCCTCCCGGTAGAGCTGGTCGGCGCAGATGAGCGTGTCCTTCTTGTCAGAGGGGACGGTGATGATGCTCAATGGCCCGGGCATCTTCAAAGTGTTGTAGGCATAATGTGACGCCGCCATGAACTTGGCCAGCGCTAGGCGGCCAAGGATCCCATTGTAGGGCAAGGGGATCTGGGCGACATCAAAGACGATCTTCTCCGTCCTATAGTTCAGCTCGCCCCCAAAGGTAACGGGCAACGTGATTTTACCCTTCGGCTGACTCCTCCCTGGGTTGATCCCTTGAAACGTGCCCGTTTCCTCGAGATCTCCATCGGGGATTTGCAGCTTCTTAATCACAGCGGGTGAGATCAAGTTCAGACCGGCCCCACCATCAACTAGCACCTTGGTCACCTTGAGGTTGTCTATTGTTGGTGAAACCAACAACGGCAGGTACCCGACCGCAGTTGTGCGATCAGGGTGATCCTCGGGTTCAAAAATGATAGGTGTGTTGGACCACTTCAATGCCTTCTGGGCATCCAACAATGGCTCTGCCGCAGTGACCTCATGCGCCCACTGCTTCAGCCGGCGGTGAGAGAAGCGCCACCGTCGACGCACATGGCCTCCGTGGCTTTCTGGAACCCGTGTTCGCCGGACTCGTCGTCCTCACCATGATCATCATCCTCCTCCTCCTTGTCACGGCCACGAGCGGGCCTCTCTTGTTAATTATCCTTGCCGCAGCGACCCCCTTGGCCGCCGCGCTTCTTGCCGGACCCCTCAGCACCATCTTGACCCTTCTCCTTGTCCCACCTTTCATATTCAGCTTTCTGCTTCTCCGCAGGCAGCTCAACCTGTTGGCAGTTCTGGAGGTCATGGACCTTGGTGCGATGGATCTTGCAGTACTACTTGTCGGAGCCTCCTGGCTTTCGGCAGCCGCCAAGGCCCGGCAGGTGGTGCACCCGGCAACTTTCTTGCCGAGGTCGTCTGCCTTGGACTTCTTGGCAGTGCCCGGGTCACCGGATCCCTCAACGGCAAGCACAGTTGCCTTTACGCTTCCTGTGTCGGCGTCAGCCCTTCTTTGTTGCGGCGGCGGCGTCTTCGTTTGTGGAGTCAGTTTCCGCACAGGCGTCCTCGCCGGGGTACTTCCTTCCTTCTTCAGCCCGAGCACTTATGTCATCCAGAACATAAAGCTCGGCTACATCCTTGGTCTTGTTCATCGCAAGCTCTTCACGCATCTTGTGGTTGCGCATGTTCTGATGAAACGCACTGATGAAGGCGGAGGGGTGAACATCTGGGATGTTGTACTACACACAGCTGAACCTTTGGATGTACTTGCACAGGTTCTCGCCATCCTTCTGGGGGATGACATGCAAATCACATGCCTGGCCAGGAGCTTGGTGGCCTCCGGTAAAGGCGCCAACAAACTCGTGGCACAGGTCCGACCAAGAAGAGATGGAATCCACTAGCAAGTGAATCAACCATGACATGACGTTGGGCTTAAGTGCCAACAGAAAGTAATTGGCAAGCACCTTGTCGTCGCGAGCCCCGGCGGCTTGCATCGCGATAGTGTAGATGCTGAGGAATTCCGATGGGTGAGTCTTGCCGTTGTACTTCTCCCCAACATCAGGCTTGAACGTGCGGTGGGAGGGCTACTAGAACTGCCACAACTCATGGGTAAAGGCTGGACAACCCACCTCGTAGGGTAGGTCGCCGGAACCCCCCGGTGTTGGGTGGTCCATAGTGGGCCCCGCACGCCTATCTGACTGGTAACGCGCTTCCCGGCGCCACTCGATGGTGGTTCGAGCATCCTCCTGGGCTCGCTCCCGAAGAACTTGACGTTGGTCGCGGTGGGCTCGTGGTTCGGATGACGTTGTGGAAACGTCATCACAGGCGTCGGCCCGACGAGCCGACGGCTGCTGTTGTTGGTGTGGGGGAGGAGAGTGCACCGTGGTTGCAGCGCCTCCGGTCCTCCCACCATCGGTGTGTGCTGGCTCTATGGAGCGCCGGCACGAGGGTCCCGCTGGTCGCGGTTCATCTTTGTTGGCGAAGCTGATGAGGCTCCGAATGGTGGCTCTCCACTCGTCGAGCTTCTCCGCAGCAGGAGGGAAGTCGAGGAGCAGCTGCATGGGTGCCAACACTTCCGCTGGCGTGGGAGGTGGCGAAAACTGCGTGGACAGTGATGCGCTTCGACTTCTAACCATGCTAGAAGGAGCTCTATCACGGTCTCGCGGTCGCGCGCCGCTCCCGCCCGCGTCCAGGCAAACACACCGGCCTGATGCGTCCTGAGAATGACGCAAAGGGCTCTTCCCGCGGCGGCGCCCAGGGGCACCGTTGTTGCGGTGTTTCTCATCACGCGCGGCCTGGGAAGGTCGCAATGCAGGCGCCGGCTGGGGCATCATAGAGGCCGCCTCGCCGCCCGTGGGCGGCACGGCCCTGCCTCCGGACCCAGCGGTGCGTGGCTCGTCGTCTTGGGCCCGAGCGACGCCGCTTGCCTGGCTCTGTTTGCCAGAGTATCATGGGTGCTCGCGGGTCGTGCCTTCGGCACCCCCCACGGCCACCCCATTGCCCTCCCGCGCTGGTGTGGACGGTCCAGCTCTGGACGACCCAATCACTATGACCCCCTTCTTCTTGGGGGCCATGGCGATGGTGAAGTTGGTGAGTTGGCTTCAAAACCAGATTTTTCACAGCTTGCGCCCCCTACCTGGCGCGCCAAAGATGTCGGGGTTCAAGAACGACACCTATGGGATCACATGGAATCCCTACTACGGTTGCCGGGGCCCGGGGCTATAAAAAGAGCGGGTTTAGAAGATCAACGCGGGAGAATCTTATCTAGGTTCGGGCCGCAAGCAATGCGTAATACCCTAATCCTGCTTTGGTGTGTATTTGGTGTTCTTGAGATCTTGAACTAGCTGCGGTGCCTGCCTAGCCCAAAAATTCTGAATCCTTCCTAAGTACGCCTCGGGCCTCCTTTTAGAAGTCAAAGGGGCTGCCGCAGCGGCACACAGGAGGTGGAAAGTGTCTACAGTGTACGAGTTTATCTCCTGACATCATAGAACAAAACACATTTAATGCGCAGCCGACGTGTCCTCTTGCTTTATCGGGGACAGCAAGGAAGCTCGTCTCATCTGTCGCCACCTCGCCTCACTTCGACACGCGTCCAAGCTGATGAGGCATGCGGCGCCACGCTAGCTGGCTTCTGTGCTGGTGCGATGGCAGGGTCTTCACGAAGATCTGCATGCCACCACGCAGGTGCTTGCCTGGTTGGCCTAGAAGCTGCATGCTGCCACGTAAATGCGTGCCTTGCTGGCAGGCTGGCTGCAGCATCGGAACGGCCATGGGGCAGCGAAGCTTTGGTAGGTTCGGGCCTAGTTGTGGCCCTGCAGATGTCCCCGGCAAGGGTCTTGCCGGGGTCTTGTGAGCGTCCCCAGCAAGGGTCTTGCTAGGGGGCCTTCGTCTTCTGGTTCTTATCTGGTCTTGCAGGCCTTCAGTCTTTACAAAGATCTGCATGCCACCATGCAGGCGCCTCCCGAGCCTTGGTTCCAATGTTGTCGATGGTGTCGGAACTCTCGGGCTCAAGGGTGGCGGTCCTGCTGGTGTTGGGTAAGCTGCCCTGGCAAGGCCCTTGTCGGGGCAGCGTAGGTCGTCCTCGGCAAGGCTCTTGCCGGGGAAACCCACCTTGCCCCTTTGCTCTTCGCGCCTCTAGCCTCAGTGGAGCTCTGGTAGCCTTGTTCCTTGCTTCCTTTGCCCCGGCAAGCATGGCCGCAGGTGTGGCTACAACTGCCCGTGCACAAGTAAAGGGGTACAGAAGGCCCCTACTTTTGTACACCGACAGAAGAGGGATTGTAGGTCCTCCGGCAAGGAGTCCAGGAAGCGTGCCCCCTCTGAGTGCACGGCACTGGTTGACGACGTGCCGGAGTGTTCCAACAGCAAGAGATCCAAGGTTACTGCACCCCAAGCGAAAAGGTCCCGGCAGGTCTGACTGGCATTGATGGAACTTTCACTATCAGGAAAGCGTTCTCGTTTCCTTCCTGCGGGCGAATATCGATGTGTTTTCCTGGGAACCATCTGATATCCCCGGTGTTCCCAGGTAGGTAATCGAGCACCACCTTGCTATCTGCCCACATGCCCGACCCGTCAAGCAGAAAGTCTGGAAGCAGGCCTTGGAGCGGCAGCAGTTCATTGCCGAGGAAATCAAGAAACTAGAGGCAGCTGGTTTAGTCAAAGGAGTACTGCATCCTACGTGGTTAGAAAATCCAATGGTGGTCCGGAAGGCGAATGGGAAATGGAGGCTTTGCATTGATTTCACAGATCTCAACAAGGCTTGCCCGATGGACCCATTTCCCTTGCGCGCATCGACCAAATCGTGTATTCCGGTTTAGGTTGTGATTTGCTCTCCTTCCTGGATGCATACTCCGGATATCACCAGATCTTCATGTCCAAAGAAGATGAGGAGAAGACATCGTTCATCACTCCATGTGGTACGTACTGCTTTGTCCGCATGACTTTCGGATTAAAAAGTGCCGGGTCCACTTTTGCAAGAGCAGTATAGGTTGGTTTTCAGCCACACTTGCACAGAAATATAGAAGCCTATATGGATGACATCGTGGTCAAAACCAAGGATAAGTCCACCCTTATCCAGGATTTGGAGGAGACATTTGCTAATCCGTGCAAGATCAACTTGAAGCTTAATCTGGAGAAGTGTGTATTCGGTGTTCCTTCTGGCAAGCTACTTGGATTCTTCGTGTCCCATTGGGGGATCGAAGCCAACCCCGACAAGATCAAGGCCATTGAGCAGATCCAAGCGCCAAGGACAGTTAAGGATGTAAGGCGCTTGACGGGATGCGTTGCCGCGCTAAGCAGGTTAATTTCCAAGTCTGCCGAGCGTGCCCTGCCATTCTTTAAAATTTTGGAGAAAGCAAGGCCAATGAAGTGGACCCCGGAAGCAGTTGCAGCTCTGCAGGAATTGAAGGCCTACCTATCGTTTGTGCCTACCTTGGTTGCACCAAAACCCTAAGAGCTGTTATTGCTTTACTTAGCGGCAACCAACCAAGTGGTCAGTGCGGCCTTGGTAGCACAGCGAGAAGTGGATGAGGCAGAAAGTGGCCAGATCACGGCAGAGTCAGAAAAGGATCATAACAACAATGAGCACGACAACGAGAGGAACCCCAAGGACACGACAAGGAAGAAAGTGGTGCAGCGCCCAGTTTACTTCGTCAGCTCCTTGTTACAAGGGGCTAGATCGAGGTACTCTGGCGTGCAAAAGTTGATCTTTGGCCTCATCATGGCCTCAAGGAAACTACGCCACTACTTCCAAGCCCATGAGATCACGGTTGTCACTCGTTTCCCGTTGCAAAGGATACTTCAAAACCCTGAGGCCACCAGCAGAATAGTGGAATGGGCTTTGGAGTTATCCAGCTTTGGTTTGAAGTTTGAGAGCACATCAACTATTCAGAGCAGGGCACTGGCAGAGTTTATTGCAGAATGCACGCCTGCTACCTCTTGAGCATGCGTTGGTTTTCCCATGAAGAGGAAACGGTGATGCAGCAAAGTAGCGTAAGTATATCCCTCAGTTTTGAGAACCAAGGTATCAATCCAGTAGGAGAAAATGCACAAGTCACCTAGTACCTGCACAAACAATCAAGAACCTTGCAAGCAACGTGATAAAGGGGTTGTCAATCCCTTCACGGTCACTCGCAAAAGTGAGATCTAATAAAGATACTAAGGTAAATATTTTTGGTATTTTTGTTGTATAGATTGGAAAGTAAAGATTGCAAAATAGTAAACAAGATGCGATGTAAAGAAAAGAGATGCACTATAATAAGAAAGAGACCCGGGGGCCATAGGTTTCACTAGTGGCTTCTCTCAGGATAGCATGTATTACGGTGGGTGAACAAACTACTGCCGAGTAATTGATAGAAAAGCGCATAGTTATGAAGATATCTAAGGCAATGATCATGAATATAGGCATCACATCCATGTCAAGTAGCGGAAACGATTCTGCATCTACTACTATTACTCCACACATTGACCGCTATCTAGCATGCATCTAGAGTATTAAGTTCATAAGAACAGAGTAACGCATTAAGCAAGATGACATGATGTAGAGGGATAAACTCAAGCAATATGATATAAACCCCATCTTTTTATCCTCGATGGCAACAATACAATACGTGCCTTGCTGCCCCTACAATCACTGGGAAAGGACACCGCAAGATTGAACCCAAAGCTAAGCACTTCTCCCATTGCAAGAAAGATCAATCTAGTAGGCCAAACTAAATTGATAATTCGAAGAGACTTGCAAAGATATCAAATCATGCATATAAGAATTCAGAGAAGAACCAAATAATATTCATAGATAATCTTGCTCACAAATCCACAATTCATCAGATCTCGGCAAACACACCGCAAAAGAGTATTGCATCGAATAGATCTCCAAGAACATTGAGGAGAACTTTGTATTGAGTATCAAAGAGAGAGAAGATGCCATCTATCTAATAACTATGGACCCGAAGGTCTGTGGTAAACTACTCACGCTTCATCAGAGAGGCAATGGTGTTGATGTAGAAGCCCTCCGTGATTGATTCCCCCTCCGGCAGATCGCCGGAAAAGGCCCCAACACTACTAGGAAAAGGCCTACTAGTGGCGCACCAGTTTTGCCTACTAATGGCGCACTACTGGTGCGCCACTAGTACCACGCCACTAGTATTTTTTACTAATGGTGCACCACTTGTGCGCCAATAGTATCTGGTATACTAATGGCGCACCAGGCAGTGCGCCATTAGTATAGGCCACGGTGCGCCATTAGTATGCCTCCCAGGGGGCCATATTTACCCATGTGCCTAGCCATACTAATGGCGCACCGCGGGGTGATGCGCCATTAGTATCCTTTGGCATACTAATGGCGCACTGCGGGGTGATGCGCCATTAGTATCCTTTGGCATACTAATGGCGCACTGCGGTGTGATGCGCCATTAGTATCCTTTGGCATTCTAATGGCGCATGTTGGGGTGATGCGCCATTATTATGTATATTAGGGATTTTTTTCTTTTCTGATTTTTGCACAGATTACAAAATATATTATTGGACAGAATATAAGCAGCACCACACAGCAACAACAGATTCATCGAATACAATAGAAGATTAGTCTCTGAATACAACTCATCATATTAGTCTCCGAATTCAAAAGACCGAACAAAGATAGAACATTACAAGTCTCGAGACCGCGAGTAGCGAGTTTGTCTTCACATTACAAGTCGATATCGATCATCTAAACTACCATCACATAGAAGAGAGCTGCAGTCATCACGATGAGCATCATCGCGATGAAACTGGTCTTCATCCGGTTCCTCGAACGCTCCCTCCTCTCTCCCGCTAGATAGCGCGCGTATCTAGATTCCGCCTCCGCCCTAGTGGTGTACCCTTTGTAACTGTTACCGCTGAAACGGTGAACCTGTCTCCGACACTCCTACCAGTCGTCGTAGACTCCGGAACCTTACCCTTGTACACGATATACGACGGCATCTCTATGCACTAGCCAAACAACAGACAATACATAAGCAATATATAAGTATGCAACAAAAGGATCGGAAGAGAAAAGCAAGACATTAATAGCATGATTCATGGTCCTACTAATAAATAGCATCGATTACATCTAAGCTGAACGACTGTCCAAACCAAAGAGACATACAAGTTCATTAAAGTTTAATTACAACATGAGCTAATCAATGTTTCAGAACTACACATAGCATCACTACTTTCGACTCGACTCATGGGACCGGAGCGTGGATGAAGCCGCCGTCTGTCGTGATGGTCATGAAGTCGCGGGCGTTGTCAGCCTGAATTTGTAGCGTTGTGTCTATCTCACTATTGGACGGTTGAAATTTGAGGTAGAACTGCCCCGAGATACGAAGGACATCTTGATGGATGATTTCTGCAAACTCCGACTGGATGCGAATGAATTCTTGTCGGATGTCCGCGTCCTAGATTGCCGCCAAGATTGCGGCCCAATCTTCGAGATTATTTGGTAGCAGAAGGTGATTATGGTCCCGTACGATCGCCCGCATGTGATGGAGGGCGTAGTAGGCATCCTTCTGACCGCCAGGCGGCTGCTTGACGCAGGGGAACGTCGTATTATGGGTGAACACGTACCTGCCATACCTACGAGATGGCCTCTTAAAGGTGCCTCCAGATGCGGCATAGCCGGGGAGAGCATCATCAAGAACTTTCTTGATATTTGTGTTGTCTATCTTGGAGTCACGGTCCGGGTCGAAATACGTGGCCATGGAATATTTCGGGCTTAAGAGGATGAGTGTGCAATGTGTGTCACTGCACAAAACACAGAATGTTAGAAAAAAAGAATGATCGAAATCTAAGAAATCATATGTTACGGGGCGGTTAGGAGATGACTTACTCGGGAAAGTAAGGCACGAGGAAGTTATCCTTATCTGGGCTTGCCAGAATGACGCCTTCGAGGTGTGAACTCGCGACTTGCCGGTCCCCAGCGCTGCCCAAGATCTTGGCCGCATGTAGAAGGGGTCGACTACCACAATGTCCGGGGTCTTGTCTCTAATGATCCGCATCTCCATACTCAGTGAAAACAGCCGAACGAAGGTGTAGTGCAGAGGATGAAGGTTAAGCATAGCAAAGATGTCATCAAACTGCAGGACGATCGTACCCCCGACGGCGCTATCCACAAAGCCCTTGCCCTCTGGCACCTTGGCCATGAAAACCGAGTATGCCACATCATTCTCTCTGAGACGCCGCTTCTCCAAAGAAAGAACACTGTCATGGAGACTCCGCATAGCACCGGTTGCAGCATTGAGCATATTTGTCGGTAGCATCGGCCTACCCGCCACATGCACCCTCATCGAGATATCCTTAGGTGAAGGTGGCCCGTCCTGAGCACGGATCGTACTCGGTGCCGGCTGGCTCGCACTGGCGCCCTTGTTAGTCTTTCGTTTCCGTCCCTTCTTCCTGATCTGCTGTAATGGGATCGAGTTCTGCTCACAGACCGCCTTCTTGAGCGTGTTGGGGCTAATAATATTTGGCACCTCAGCTATCTTAGGCTCGGTGAAGGCGGCAGCTGGAGGCGTCTCCTGAGAACTGAACTCCAGACGACGCCTGTTGCAATTGGGTTTTTCAGGGTTGGGTTCTTGAGAAGGAGGCCCGCAGAACTCGTCACCGTACCCATGTTCGGCAAAGTACTTATTGACGTTGGAAATGTACCGCCGTCGTTGTCGTCGTTGTCCGGATCCTATGCCATATGCATGTCCGGATCCTGTGCCATAGGGATGTCCGGCATGTCCGGTAGCGTTGTGGCGTTCTTGCCATGGCTTGGCGCTGGCACGACTGGCGGTCTTGTCTGTGGGGTGGTGTCCCCCGCCCCCAAACAAATCTGGCTCTTCGGCCAAAGCAGGGGCCAGCTTACACAGGCGCTGAGGGTCATCACATCATCTTCGTCGGCCCCAGCGGGTCGAACCGGAGGTAACAACTCGTCGCAGCCTGGCAGCACCCGAACCAGTTCAACCCTATACAAGATGGGTGGCATCGGATTACCGTGGAACACGCGGTTGCCCGGTTGAACGATTCTGCCCTTGGCAGCATCGACCAACTCACCGGCCACGAAGTGCAGGAGAGTGCAAGGAACATCGGTGGCGCCCTGCGAAAACATGTAGGGCGTGAGGGATGCCCAGTCAAAGGCAAGGAGATGAAGTCATCGGCCGAGAGGCTTAGTTACCGTGATGCCGTCGAGCTCGGCTAATGTCGAGGCACCGCCAACGGCACGCGTGCGCGTGCAACTGACGGAGGGGGCGCTTGCTGGCGAGGTGCCGGCCGGCGTACACCCGGGTGCATTAAGGTCCAATGCCCGTGCCGGCGCCGCAGACACGAATACCGCCTCCACCGGAGACACCAATGGCGCCGCCTGCGCGTTGTGCGAGTTGCTGGCCGTGAAGCTGGGAACCGGGGGAGGCCCCTATTGGCTGCCCGCAATCCACGTCGTCAGCCCCTGAATCAAGGTAGGCACAATGGCGGTGAGCGTCGTTCCCAGTTGTTGTTGCACTTGCTCTTGGACAATCTCCGGAATCCGCACCACTTGTGCCTTGAGTTCTTGAACCTCGCGCGACTGGCTTTCCGAGCTGGTCTTTTTCTCCTTTCGCCCACCAGCGGTATAGTATGATGACCATTTTGTGGACAGGCCTTTGCCGGCCACACGACCAGCTGACGACGGCTTACTGAGCTTATCCTTGTTTTTCATTACGTTCAAAGCCCTATTTAAAGGGGTGTCAAAAGGGGAGCTCTGAGACGACCCCGCGCTACTGCTTTCAGCCTCCTGCGGAAGGAATGTGAACCATTTAGAAATTTGGCTTCATTAATTAGAATGCAACCATATGGAGCTAATTACGCGGGGGTGTATTCCTTACCAGAACAAGCTCAAGCGCCCTGGTCTTCGGATCCGTGGTAAGCTCCTTTGTTACCGGGTCCTCCTTGTACCGGGCCCTGACAAAGTTCCTGGTCTGCTTGTCACGTAATTTCTCGAAGCGGGGCGGTAGGCCTTGCTCGGCACGCTCCGCGTCCTCCTTGTCCCATATAGGCTCCGCCACTCTGTAACCGCCGGGACTGAGTTGGTGGACCCCTAAGTTCAACTCCCGCATTTCTTTCCCCCACTGACTTGATTTGGAGGTTGCGCTGCTCTCGCACTTGATCTTGAACTCCTTGTAGTCATCTTCGCTCATCAAAGGATATTTCGCCTTGATCTTCTCATAACTATCACCTTTTTCAATCATTGCCTTCACCGTGCTTCTCCATGTAGACAGGGTTGTGCTCATCCTCGTGAGGGCGGCACTGTTCACTTTATTCCCTGAGAGGCGTGTGTTTGCAAACTCAGCGGGGAACTTGAGAAGGAGGCACTGTTCACTTTATTCCCTGAGAGACGTGTGTTAACCCCGAGAATGGATTATGTATTTTGATGGTGCTTTTTCCCTACAAGGTGCAGGGGCTGGCGTGCTTCTTGTTGCCCCCTCCGGGGAGCATTTGAAGTACGTCATCCAAATGCACTTTGTGCGGGAAGAAGCCACCACTACAAAAAAGACACTTCTGTGATGATACGTGTTTCTCACAGTAGGTCACGTTTTCTGTCATGCATGTACATCCATGACAATTTTATGACAGAATCCGGATAGTCATACCTGTGCTGTCGTAGAAGTGTTCCATGACATTACCAAAATTATCATCACGAGAGTGTCCACTTCCATGACGATAAATCGTGCGTCATAGAAGTGCTTTTGTCAAGGGTGACCGACACGTGTCATCCACCGTAATGAGACGCCATTAAGCTATCGGGTCCGGTTTTGGATCTGATAACCCGTTAACAGCCGGGACCAATGAGGATTTTCCACGTGTAAAATTCTCATTGGCCGGAGGAAACACGTGTTGGCTCAATGTTCGGATAGATGTCATCCACTCATTGGATAGGAGGCGCCTATGATACGTCGACACGTGGCACGGCCCAACAGAGGCCCATTCCGGTGAAAAGGCCGGCCCAGCTAAAGGCCCACCATATTTTTTCAGACACTAGCGGGCTGGGCTGTTAATAGCCTGCCATGTTTTGGGTCAAATTGAGGCGCATACCAGATCAGGCCCGTTCACCGCCTGCCGCATTTCGGGCCAAATTACGGCCCATATTGGATCAGGCCCGTTAACAGGCCACTGTTCTATTGGGCCCATACTAAGACAGGTTTCTATTTCAGCCTGTTAAATGCCCGTTTACCAGTTCGTCCCGATAATAGTTTCTGCCTGTTAACGGCCCATGGTGCATCTGGGACGTTGTCGGCCCGGTTTAACTTTAGGCCATTTAACGACCCATGTAGAAACTGGGCTATTTCTTGTCCGAAGTAACTTTAGGCCTCTTAACGGCCCGTAGTCTTCGTGGATAAATTTCAGACCAACTGGCCTATCAGCCTGTTAATGGCCCGTGTAATAGTTGGGCCTAATTACAGCCCGCGTTGAATTTGGCCTGCTTACAGCCCAGCTTATAATGGCCCGTGACACTTTTAGGCCTATGGCCCGCGTAGATACCGGCCTGCTTAAAGCCAATAATTTTATTGGGCCAAACAGGCCCGAGATATATTTTGGCGTGTTAACTGCTCATCCTATTTGGGCCAAACATGGGCCTTAGGCAATTTTGGCCTGTATTGGCCCGTGATTTTTTCGCCTCAACGCTAGCCCAATCTAGGTTTTAGCCTGTTAAAAGCCCATGGTATTCTCTGGCCCAGCTGGACAGAACTTTACTCGGCCTGTTAAAGGCGGGAAACAACTATAGGTTTAGACCTGCTAATGGCCCAAGATGATTATAGGCACATGTTTTGGCCCATATGAGTAACGGGCCGGCCTGAAGACCGGCAACACTGAGATCCACTGAACCTTCCAGCCTAAATTACAGCATACCGACCAAGAATAAACCTAGACTATACAACAACGAAATTACATCATATTACATCCCCTCGGCATCAAAGTTCGGCGCCAGTGATAATAAAGGGCAACAAGACAACATATTACATAAACTGGGTAGGTCGCCACCAGTGGAAGTTAACAGGCTGACAAAATAATAGACAGAACTGACAACACTTCAACACAGTTCAAGAAAGGTTAGCCCGGCAAAGGAGCTGCAGCGCAAGCAGCTTAGCAACCTGACGAGACGACGCTTCTTTGGCGCTCATGTCGACCAACTTAAGCTGCATAGCATCAATAAACGTCCTGTACTTACGGTTAATCTTGCATAGAGATTGGAGTTCCAGTCGTATTTGAGCGGAAGCATGTATTTCTGCTTGAATTTCAGACTAAAGAAGTTGAACAGATTCAGGCGGCGACTTCATCGAGCTTGTGTCACTGAGTAAGTTCGACACTACATCAAGATGTGACTTCGTGGTTGTATCCCTACCCTCAATATGTGTTGCCTTCTCCTCTGGAATATGTGTTAGAGGGACAAACAATGGGTTCGTCTCACTATCATTGTGGCAGTTCTTCCTAGCAGCAGTGTTGTCACCCTGAAAGAGAAACAAGTAGGTAGACAACAGGTTTTGCACGTATAAGCATAAGCGCTGTCAATTCATCTCATTTCTTTGTCAGAAATAAAGAGACACGGTTTAAAATAGCATTAACATAATAGGCATTGTTCATAGTTAAGACGGCATGAAATGGCATTGTGCAGGAGTGGCCAGCTTCATCAGACCACTGGATTACAGATCAAGAACACAAGCATAGATGTAGTTCTAAACAACGTATAAGCATGAATGGTGAGTGCACTGTCAATTTATACTATTTCAGATTGGTAAATAAAGAGACACGATTTAAACAAGATTAATATAATATGGCATTGTTCATAGTTTAGACATAGCAAGATATGACATTGTGCTGTTGTTGGTACTCTCACCGCACCACTGGATTACAAATCAAGAACACAAGCATACACATAGTGCTAAAGAAGATAACTTGCTATGTTTAGTTTAATTTACATGGTACAAATAAGGAACTAGATTGTACAACTAAAGAATGAAATTGAGAAGGACAAACTTATGTTTATGTACTTCTACTTTATAAAATTTGAACAAGCAATTTGATGCAGACGACAAAAATAAACAACATTTGCACTCATAGCTATCCAAATATAAACAACAAAGTTTGAAGGCTTGAGGAGGACAAACTTACATTGGTAGTGAGGACAGGCTCTATAAAGGCCTTGTCCATATTGATGGGGGGGCAATTCAAGAAGTTTACCGCACACTCTTCTTCAAGAGTATTTCCTTTATTCTACATTTTGTCAAAAGTAAATATAGATGTGAAAATATAGGAACAAATGGCGATTATTTAACTGAAGATGCAGAGTACAAATGTAAATACAGCATACAAGCAGAAGGCACTGACAAGAGCAATGCGGAGCTAAACTTCTTCAGTAACATTGGTTTTATTCAATATTTTGGCAAGAGTAAATTAATGTAGATCTAATGTGTAGAAAAATGGAGGACAAGGGAAAATAAGCTGCAAAGTGTACATGAAGAACTAGCTGACAAATATAAGTACAGTGATGAAGGACAACAAATACTTAGAAGAACAATGCAGAACTAAATTTCTTCATAGGCATTGGGTTTATTCTACATTAATTTAAGCATTAATATAAATTTGATAATTTGGAGCGAATAGTGGATAAGCAAGCAATAATGCACACTGATGTCACATAATCCACCAGGTATGAATGTAAGGACAGCGATATGACAATAGGTACTCACAAGTGCAAAGCAGCGACCAGCATAGTTGCGATATCCTAGGTTTTGCGGCGTTGGTTCGATCGCCAATATACGTCGGGTGCTATGTGATTTCTCCGGTAGCACCACCTTTTTCAAGGACTTTGCTTGTACTCCTTCAGGTTCTGCAATCACCCTGTTCCTTTTGGATGTCTGAAACACAAGAACAACATTTGAATGGAAAAACATGGTATGACGACAAATGGAATAGGTGTTGATAATGGATGGGCATGGCATCTACACATATATCATGAGTAAACTAAGAAAATGGCGGCGCAATGAAGCAAAAGAAATGCAAGACACCTTATGCAAGATATGTGCAACCAACAAAAACCTTGCCAAATTAGAACAGGCACCTTATTGGGTCAACAAGATAGGCCATCTGCCTTTGACTCCTTGAGCTCAGAATAGTCATTAGGATCATATTCTAAATACGAATCTATAGGTCGGGAGCATGTGTGTTTCATTGCATCCAAAATGGACCTCAATCCCTTGATGCCAAGTTTGTTCCGCAATATTCTTCTGATGTGCGCATTCTTATATTCATTGTGATTACATACAATATTTGTAAAGCATGAAAACACAAATAGTAGTGAGATTATCTTTGTAATGCAGAGGATATTGTAATATAATAGAGGCTCCCTGTAAACCCTTGTGTGCTATCACTGGATTTTGATGAGAGAGCCCATGTGTGCTGTAATATGGTGAGTAGATTAATATAATCTGGCACTACTACACACAAAAATAAGCTCCCTATTGGGGGCCCCAGATGTAAGGATAGTTGTCAGATGATAGGTACATAATATACCGTATAGAAAGTTTATTGCCAAACCATGATAACGAGAGCTCAGAGCCAGTAGGCAGATCATAGTGTAGATAATGGGGGTACACCATACCACCATAAATAAATCGGGAAAGCGGAACTTGCTGGAAAACATAGGGTTTTGCCGCTACTAATATGCAGCCTATCGATCACCTACAGGCCAGCTCTATTCATCTGAAGGCGCACAGCTGTTACTATCAGTTTAGTCTATCAAAGACTGCGTGGCTCCCACCATTTCCGGGGTATTATGGCAGACCAACTCGAAGTGCGAAATCATTTAGCAGAACTGGCCCAATAGAGGTGTCGACTGCAGATGTCCCTGCTCCCCTTCCTGACAAGGAACATACTGTGAAGAAGAATAGAAGAGGAACATGTTAAAGAATAGAAGAGGAAGCATATTCTGCATGTCTGCATGTAAGTCGCGTGACTTTTATCATTTGGGTCAGTCGACCATTTCACGCTGTTGGATGAAGATCCTACGTCTCCTAACCCTTCTTCTTCCTCGTCTCTGATTCTTCCCATACAGAACACCGCACGGGCCACCAGCCGAACCACTGGCCCCCACCGCCTGTGTTCCTCCACCACCCCCGACCCACCCGCGTTGAGTTTTCTTCGTTCGGCGAGGCCCCACCACCGCCCCCACAACCACCGTCCCCACCCGAGCCCCTTCCTTCGCACCGACGAACTCTGGCGTGCTCTCAAAAATTGACTGACCCAATTTTTAAATTTAGTCTACTGTCATTTAACTAGTGTGGAATATAAAAGGGGAAAACCATAAGCATTGCGAGTGTAGTGTTGAGCGTGCCATGGCGGATTTAGTATGGTTTTAGTATGGTTTGTGTGAAATATGTAATGAATTTCGTCCAGTTTATAGGAATTTTTTTGAAATGTAATGAATTTCATCTAGTTAATTTGAAATTTTCTTTGTTTGCATGAAGTTAGTCTGGTTAGTTCATATAGTTGTCAAAAGGTATGCGGGTAGCATTGGATGGAATCCATCAGTGTCCTCGGACAGATGCCGGTGTAAATTTGAGGGCCAGCGCTGGAGATGCCCTAACTATCATGCTATAATCGCTAACAGTGCTCCATTATTTCGCAGGGAACAATTATCCCTCGATTAAAATCAGATCCGCCGTGTTTTGCACTCCTCCCACGTAAGAGTGTAGACTCTTGCTTGCATAAAAATGGAGCAAGTGGACGGCACTGTAGCATGTCATATCATTCAAACTAGCCCGCCTAATGCGCGGGAAAGCACCGCCCTCGTCATTTTGTTCTAGATTTCTATGACCGATCACGCGAAATGTTACGCTTTGCAAGTTCAAAAGGAAAAGGCGGCACACTTACGACTCGTACGCGTCGCACCCCTGACAGTCCGGCTCGCACGCCGCTCACCAGAGGGGACACGTGTTGTCTCATATTTTCACTGACATGTGGGACTGTAATTGAATAAACCATCGATAGCTGAAATCTAATCGCTCGGCGGGCATCGGCTGAGAAGAGAGAGACGGGGGAGGGAGAAGAGATCGCCCGCCCGCCGTGCACGAACTCCAAGAAATATATATGGTGATAATGTGAGGTGGGCCATGCAGGAGTCTGGACCGCTTCCAAGCCCGCTTCTGACCGCCCTGGCCCACCAGAACCCCCCCACCCCACCACCTCCCCCCGCGCGCTCCCCCCTCAGGGCATATGTAACACAATATATAGTGTGTTAAAAGAAACACAATGTATAGCTATGGCATGCAGCCTCTAAGGTGGAGCCCATTGATGACCCACAAGTATAGGGGATCTATCATAGTCCTTTCGATAAGTAAGCGTGTCGAACCCAACGAGGAGCAGAAGGAAATGGCAAGCAGTTTTCAGTGAGGTATTCTCTGCAGGCATTGAAATTATCGGTAACAGATAGTTTTGTGATAAGGTAAGTTGTAATGGGTGACAAATAAAGAAAGTAAATAAGGTGCAGCAAGATGTCCCAATCCTTTTTGTAGCAAAGGACAAGCCTAGACAAACTCTTATACGAGGGAAAACGCTCCCGAGGACACATGGGAATTATCGTAAAGCTAGTTTTCATCACCCTCATATGATTCGCGTTTGTTACTTTGATAATTTGGTATGTGGGTGGACCGGTGCTTGGGTACTGCCCTTTCTTGGACAAGCATCCCACTTATGATTAACCCCTATTGCAAGAATCTGCAACTACAAAATAAGTATTAAGGTAAACCTAACCATAGCATGAAACATATGGATCCAAATCAGCCCCTTACGAAGCAACGCATAAACTAGGGTTTAAGCTTCTGTCACTCTAGCAACCCATCATCTACTTATTACTTCCCAATGCCTTCCTCTAGGCCCAAACAATGGTGAAGTGTCATATAGTCGATGTTCACATAACACCAATAGAGGAGAGACAACATACATCTCATCAAAATATCGAACGAATACCAAATTCACATGACTACTTATAGCAAGACTTCTCCCATGTCCTCAGGAACAAATGTAACTACTCACAAATCATATTCATGTTCATAATCAGAGGGGTATTAATATAAATAAAGGATATGAACGTATGATCTTCCACCAAATAAACCAACTAGCATCAACTACAAGGAGTAATCAACACTACTTGCAACCCATAGGTACCAATCTGAGGTTTTGGGACAAAGATTGGATACAAGAGATGAACTAGGGTTTGAGAGGAGATGGTGCTGGTGAAGATGTTGATGGAGATTGACCTCCTCCCGATGAGAGGATCGTTGGTGATGACGATGTCAATGACTTCCCCCTCCCGGAGGGATGTCTCCCCGGTAGAACAGCTCCAGGTGAGCCCTAGATTGGTTCTGCCAAGGTTCCGCCTCGTGGTGGCGGTGTTTCATCCCGAAAGCTTGCTTATGTTTTTTTTTCAGGGGAAAAGACTTCATATAGCAGAAGATGGGCATCGGAGGCCTGCCAGGGGGCCCACGAGGCAGGGGGCGTGCCCGGGGGTAGGATGCGCCCCCACCCTCGTGGCCAGGGTGTGGCCCCCCTCTGGTTGATTCTTTCTCCAATGTTTTATATATATTCCAAAACGTGCCTCCGTGAAGTTTCAGGACTTTGGAGCTGTGCAGAATAGGTCTCTAATATTTACTCCTTTTCAGCCCAAAATTCCAGCTGTCGGCATTCTCCCTCTTCATGCAAACCTTGTAAAACAAGAGAGAATATGTATTGTGACATAACGTGTAATAATAGCCTATAATGCAATAAATATCGATATAAAAGCATGATGCAAAATGGACGTATCAACTCCCCCAAGCTTAGACCTCGCTTGTCCTCAAGCGAAAGCCGATAACGAAAAATATGTCCACTAGTTTAGAGATAGAGGTGTCGATAAAATAAAATACGGACATGAGGGCATCATGATCATTCTTATAACAGCAACATATATAAATATTGTCAAATGATTTCGTATGCTCAAGTAATAATCTATTCACAATGTAAAATATGAATCAGAAACTTCATTGAAAACCAACAAACTATAATCTCGGTCATTGAAGCAATTGCAATTTATCATAACATCGGAAAGAGTCATTATAAGAGCTTTTCAGCAGGTCCACATACTCAACTATCATTTAGTCTTTCACAATTGCTTACACTCATGCAATACTTATGGGTATGGAGTTTTAATCGGACACAGAGAAAGATAGGGGCTTATAGTGTTGCCTCCCAACCTTTTACCTCAAGGGTAATGTCAACAATAATAGTTCATGTTAACTTACATCCAATTGGGTATATATATCAAGATCTTTCCAACACAATGTGCTTGCCAAAGGATAAAATGTAAAAAGGAAAGGTGAAGATCACCATGACAAATGTAAAAGATAGGCCCTTCACAGAGGGAAGCAGAGGTTGTCTTGTGCTTTTATGGTTGGATGCACGAAATCTTAATGCAAAAGAATGTCACTTTATATTGCCACTTGTGATATGGACCTTTATTATGCAGTCCGTCGCTTTTATTTCTTCCATATCACAAGATCGTATAAAGCTTATTTCCTCCACACTAATAAATCATACATATTTAGAGAGCAATTTTTATTGCATACAACAATGACAACTTACTTGAAGGATCTTACTCAATCCATAGATAGGTATGGTGGACTCTCATAGCAAAACCAGGTTTAAGGATATTTGGAAGCACAAGTAGTATCTCTACTTGGTGCAAAGAATTTGGCTACCATGAGAGGGAAAGGCAAGCTCAACATGTTGGATAATCCATGTCAATATAATTTATTTCGGATATAAGAAAACATAACCCATTACGTTGTCTTCCTTGTCCAACATCAACCCTTTAGCATGTCATATTTTAATGAGTGCTCACAATCATAAAACATGTCCAAAATAGTATATTTATATGTGAAAACCTCTCTTTCTTTATTACATCCTATTAATTGCAACGATGACCAAAACTATGTTTGTCAACTCTCAACAACTTTTATTCATCATACTCTTTATATGTGAAGTCATTACTCTCCATAAGATCAATATGATGTCTTTTATTTCTTTTTATTCTTTCTTTTTCGTTAATTCCCTCAAGATCATAGCAAGATAATCAAGCCCTTGACTCAACACTAATCTTTATTATATATAGCTCACGGACTCGATTACATAGAAGGATCATAAAGCAAAACTCAAAACTAAATCATACTAAAACTTTATTCTACTTGATCAAGATATTACCAAAAGGATTGAACTAAGAAAAACGGTAAAGATAGGAGTGTGATGGTGATACGATACCGGGGCACCTACCCCAAGCTTGGCAGTTGCCAAGGGGAGTGCCCATCCCCATGTGATTATATCTCTTTCCTCGGGGGTGGTGATGATGGAGTTGTTTATGATGTAGGCTTGTCGTCCATCTTCCAAGGCATAGGCTCACCATCATAGAAGGATGACCGAGTCTCCGGAGTCCTCAAATCTATAGCCAAACTCATCCTCTTGAAACTATATTCATACTCACAATTTTTGTTTTGCAGGTCATAGATCTGGGCTTGGAGGCGCTCAATTTTCTCATGAAGCTTGAAGATGGCCTCCCCAATGTTCTTGGCATCCAGCTTGTGATTGTTGGTGAACTCCGTGATCTTTATATGATTGGCGTCGAGTCCACGTTCCACCATCTCCTGGCACTTGAAAACTTGTTGCTCCATTGCCTCGAGCCTTGTCTCCACGCCTCCGGTCCTCCTTGGTCCCTCAACATTGCGAATGTGCAGCAACCCCTCATGCATCTCAAAGGTTTGAGGATGTTGCAGCACTTCCGTGAGGTAGGGGTTGATGACCTTCTCGAAGTACTTGTCCTTGGGGGCACTTGGAGACGTCATGTACTTGTCCTCGTGGACGCCTCGTGTCCTTCCCGGACTACTTCTTATTTTCCTATTTTCTTAAATATTCCAAAACGGAGAAAAATTGCTATTAGAACTGTTTTGGAGTCGGTTTACTTACCGTACCACATACCTATTCCTTTTCGGAGTCTGAAACGTTCAGGAAAGTGTCCCTTATGTACTCCTCCGGGGTTACGGTTTCAATCACATTGGTTTCAACATTTATTGGATTACCTGAGATATAATCTTTGATTCTTTGACCGTTCACCACCTTCGGATTTGTGCCTTCGAAGTTGTTAATTTTTATGGCACCGGAACGATAGACCTCCTCGATAACATAAGGACCTTCCCATTTAGAGAGAAGTTTTCCTGCAAAAAATCTAAAACGAGTGTTGAATAGCAACAGATAATCACCTACATTAAACTCACTCTTTTGTATCCTTTTGTCATGCCATCTTTTATCCTTTTATTTAAACAGTTTGGCATTCTCATAGGCCTGGGTTCTCCATTCATCAAGTGAGCTTATGTCAAATAACCTCTTCTCACCGACAAGTTTGAAATCATAATTGAGCTCTTTAATGGCCCAATATGCCTTATGTTCTAGTTCGAGAGGTAAGTGACATGCTTTTCCATAAACCATTTTATATGGTGACATACCCATATGATTTTTATATGCAGTTCTGTAGGCCCATGCAGCATCATCAAGTTTCTTGGACCAATTCTTTCTAAATCTGTTAACAGTCTTTTGCAAAATTAATTTGAGCTCTCTATTACTAAGTTCTGCTTGACCACTAGACTGCTGGTGATATGGAGATGCAATTCTATGATTAACATCATACTTAGCAAGCATTTTACGAAAGGCACCATGAATAAAATGTGAACCACCATCAGTAATATCTAGGGACTCCAAACCTTGGAAAAATAACTTCTTTAAGCATCTTAATAGAGGTGTTACGATCAGCACTACTAGTTGGAATAGCTTCTACCCACTTAGTAACGTAATCAACAACAACTAAGATATGTGTGTACCCGTTAGAGGAAGGAAACGGTCCCATATTATCAAAGCCCCAAACATCAAATGGTTCAATAACAAGTGAATAGTTCATAGGCATTTCTTGACGTCTACTAATATTACCAATTCTTTGACATTCATCACAAGACAAGACAAACCTATGGGCATCTTTGAAAAGAGTAGGCCAGTAAAAACCGGATTGCAATACCTTATGTGCAGTTCTATCTCCAGCGTGGTGTCCTCCATAAGCTTCGGAGTGACACTTGCGTAGGATCTATTCCTATGCTCAGGTACACAACTTCTAATAAAACTATCTACTCCTTCTTTATAAAGGTGTGGGTCATCCCAGAAGTAATGTCTTAAATCATAGAAAAACTTTTTCTTTTGCTAGTATGTGAAACTATGTGGTATAAATTTAGCAACAATGTAATTAGCATAATCAGCATACCATGGAGCAGTACGAGAAGCATTTATGACAGCTAATTGTTCATCAGGAAAGCTATCATCAATAGGTAGTGGGTCATCAAGAACATTTTCTAACCTAGACAAGTTGTCTGCAACGGGGTTCTCAGCTCCCTTTCTATCAATAATATGCAAATTAAATTCTTGTAGTAGGAGAACCCATCTAATAAGCCTAGGTTTAGCATCTTTCTTTTCCATAAGGTATTTAATAGCAGCATGATCAATGTGAACAGTTACTTTAGAATCAACAATATAAGGTCTGAACTTATCACAAGCAAATAAAACTGCTAAAAATTCTTTTTTAGTAGTAGCATAATTTCTCTGGGCACTGTCTAGAGTTTTACTAGCATATTGGATAACATTTAATTTCTGATCAACTCTTTGTCCTAGAACAGCACCTACAGCATAATCGCTAGCATCACACATAAGTTCAAAGGTTAAATTCCAATCAGGTGGCTGAACAATAGGTGCTGAAATCAATGCTTTCTTAAGTATTTCAAATGCTTCTACACAATCATCATCAAATACAAAAGGAACCTCTTTTTGTAAGAGGTTAGTCAGAGGCCTAGAAATTTTTGAGAAGTCCTTTATGAACCTCCTATAAAAACCGGCATGACCAAGGAAACTTCTTATACCTTTGATGTCCTTGGGACACGGCATCTTTTCAATAGCATCAACTTTAGCTTTGTCAACTTCAATACCTCTTTCAGAAATTTTATGCCCGAAGACAATACCTTCATTAACCATAAAGTGGCACTTCTCCCAATTCAAGCAAGACTAGTTTCTTCACATGTCTACAAAACTCGATCAAGGTTGCTCAAGCAATCATCAAAACAAGTTCCGTATACGGAGAAATCATCCATAAAAACCTCAACAATCTTTTCACAAAAATCAGAGAATATAGCCATCATGCATCTTTGAAAGGTAGCAGGTGCATTGCATAAACCAAAAGCCATACGTCTATAAGCAAAGATACCGAAAGGGCAAGTAAAAGTGGTATTTTCTTGATCCTCTTTTGACACAGGTATTTGAGAGAAACCAGAATAACCATCTAGAAAGCAAAAATGCGTATGTTTGGATAATTTTTCTAGCATTTGATCGATAAAAGGTAAAGGGTAATGATCCTTTTGTGACACCCAAAATTTTTAATTGGATTTTTCAAACTTTTATTTTTATTTGAGGAGGGTATTTAAATTTTTCTTTTAAAGAACCCACCCTCTCAAAAACTTTCTTTTATGGCAAGTGTTTTGTTTTGGATTCACCCAAGACTTGGTTCTTGGTCTTGGAGGTTTGCCCTTTTTATTTTGACTCAAAACCAAATGCTTTTCACTTGGGAAAATTCCTTTTGAAAAATCTTTTAAATAGCCCTAGGGCATTTTGAAGTGATCTTCTCCCCTTTTCAAAAATTCCCCTTGCCATGACCTAAGTGGAAATCCACCCCCATAAACCTTTCCCCATCTTTGGATCATGATATACCTCAAATCCAGCAAGATTGAACCTCTCCATATATTTATTTCCATTTATTTCTCATCAAAAACAATTTCTGCCTTCTATCTTGATCTTTGGAGATTTACAAAGGAGCTACCTTTTCTGCTTTGAGTTTTGTCTCCAAACCAATTTCACTAGCTAGTCCTTTGAGCCCTCAACCAGGATCCATGAAGATCCACTGGTCTCCAGTTCAAATTTTTCAAACTACACTTGCTGCAAGTTTGGACCTCATTTGCCAAATTTGATGAAATTCATTTAAATCCTTCTCCTAAAAATCTGAGAAAAATCAGGCAGCCTCGGGGTGCATTGAGAGGTCACCTCACCAAGTGCCAGCTCCAGAAGAAATTTTCTTCATGCCAAATCATTTCGTCAAACACCTGACTGGCACTATTTCTATAATGTTCAGTCAAGTTCAGTTAACAGTGTCTGAAACTGCTGTTGTTTCTTCAGTGTCTGTTGTCGATCTCGACAGTGCCGCGGTGGCGCCTTGCTCCCCGTCCCCTCCCCCTTGTCCCTGCGCCGCACGAACGCCTGGAAGGTTGTGGGCGTCGGCGACAAGGAGGAGGAGGTGCGCCACCCCGTGAGCGACGGCAGCGGCGGCTTTGCGGCCGCCAGAGAGAGGCGCAGCGTGGACGGCGCCACCCAGCGCCGCCCAAGCCACCGGAGGCCGCCGCGTGGCCACCCACTCCCCAGTGCGCGCTGCCACCCTCATCGTGAACTGCCAGGCGCGAAGCGCGCTCTCTGCCGCCGCCGTGCCCGTACGGCCACCCCGTCAAGGACCAGCGCCATTACGCCAAGCCCGACCAAGATTAGCGGGGGAACGGCACCAGTACACCTCCCTGATGCTGCGTGGCCACTTAAGCTCCCTGCCAAGCCATTGCCTCGCCGTAATTGCTCGCCGGAGCGATCCATTGCACGGCCACCCCCTCGAAACGCCTATAAATAGAGGCCCCGAGCTCCAACTCGAACCCACACCACCTCTGCACTCCACCTAGACCACGCCTAGCCACTGGAAGAGCCCCGAGGGAGCCTTCTTCCCAAACTCCGGCCGCCACGACCCGCCACGGGATCCAGCTCGATTCGCTCCCGTGCGTGCACCTCTACCTCTCAGCTCTTGCCAGTAGCTTCCTTATGCATCCACTCTCCTGACCCGTGCTTCAATTCGGAGTTTGCAGCACCCACCGGAGTTCTCCACCATCGCCCGAGCCGCCGTCCGCCGGAGAAAGTGTCGCCGTCGACGTGGTGCTCTCCGTCAGTCGAGTCCACCACCCACCGACGCGGAAGGACACGCTGAAACTCTTGGTACATTCCGATCTCCCTGTCTCGCCGTGGTTCGACGCTGGCGACCACCGCAGTCTTCGGGCGCCGGCGAACTTTTTAAACCTGACGTGTGGACCCCCCGTCAGCCTCTCTTCTCTCACCCGCGAACCGTTTTTAGTTGGCGCCTTCGGGCAGAATACGCTTTCCCTTTGGGCTGACGTCTTTCCCACCGAACTGTTTTCTGTTTTCTCAGTTATGTCCCTGGATCTTTTCTGTTTCATCACAGATTAGTCCCTGGACTAAAACCCTTATAACTTTTTAATAAAAGATGATTTTTTAGTGATTCTTTTTCTGACAGTCTTATATTTTTGTCTAGTTTTTATAGTTTTTATTTGGAAAAAATTTGGGACAACTTTTATGCACGCGATGATTTTCACGTTAGTATACGTTTTCGCTATACCGTAGGTTCCGGAAGAGGTGCCGGAGCCGCGAACTTCGCCGAGCTAGACTCCGACTTCCTTGAACCAGGCAAGCATGTTGGAACCTTTGATATGACGGGTGTTTTGCATGTTTGCTTGAATGGTTTGTGCATGGCATATGAGCATCGGTGAGTATCCCGTTGCATGTAAGGCAACTATCCATGTGCTCCGAAGTTACTGTGATCTCTGATGAGAGATGGCCTAGTCATGTGGTGACATGAAAGGCAGTAAGGTGGTATTGTTGTAGCATGCCAGCCTTACGAGGTCCGATAAACTCCGACGTTAACGTGGACTGAGTCACGTTATCGTTCTTCCCCTTTCCGTGCCACCACATGTTTTCTGCCAAGAATACGGTTTAGTAAGTTCGTAACCTCTTTCCGTGTACACACCAAATAGAGAGGTCGGGATGAGGGTTCCATGGCCCTGGATTAAAGCCAGTCATCCGGTCAGGGGGCATGGGTGTTTCCGGTTGGGACCGAGAGGGGGGCACCCCTTAGAGCGCGCGTATATAAATTTGATCCCATGCTACGCGAGGTTGTAGACTCCCCGTCTCAAGGTTTTTCTTGAACGTTGCCGAGGGTGATTCCTGGCTTCGGAATGTTGAATGGGTGTGTACTGGTTAGATGTGTTTCTCCTAAAACACCGTAAACGGAACTAGTCCCCGTGACTACTAAAATCCGTTGGCTGTGGTTAAAGTACAAACTCTGCAGAGTCAAATCCTTCCGAGTCATCGTATCTATGGTCAAGGACCATGGCTAGTATACCCATATCTATGTCAATCCTCGTGGTAAATCCCCGGTGAACAAGCTTGAGTGGTAAACCCAGTTTAATTGTTGTTCCTGTGGATGGACTAACCTTTTACTTATTTCGTACTTGGTATGATTATATTTTTGAGCTACTGAATTATTAAGTTATGATATAAGCCCTTTATGTGATGTCGCTCAGACGTCCGACTGTGGTACTCTTGTTATTCTACCTTTGATATAAGCCCTTTATGTGATGTCGCTCAGACGTCTGACTGTGGCACTCTTGTTATTCTACCTTTGATATAAGCCCTTTATGTGATGTCGCACAGACGTCCGACTGTGGCACTCTTGTTATTCTACCTTTGATATAAGCCCTTTATGTGATGTCGCTCAGACGTCTGACTGTGGCATGCTTGTCATTTACTTTCAATATAAGCCCTTTATGTGATGTCGCTCAGACGTCCGACTGTGGCACGCACTGTCATTTATATTATGTTATAAGCCCTTTATGTGGTGTCGCCTTGACGCCCGACTGCGGCATTGTTTTTCCTTTGTTTTTCCTCTCGAGGAGTCATTCAGACACTCGTTTGGCCCTCAGTATTAGTTTGAGATTTCGGGAGGACTACCGCCCAACTTCTCTTTATTTTTCCCATGCATTATTATCTCGTTGTCTGAGTGCACTTGTTAATCTGTTCATATGCATCATGTTTACATTTGTTATATCTTATGTCTGAACTGTCTTGCGAGTACTTTCATAGTACTCACCTGGCTTGTTGATTTGGCCAGATGTTGACGAAGGCGATCTCATGGATGAAGAGTTTGATAGTGAGTCCGACGCCTAGAGGAATCCCAATCAGTCCCGTGCGATCCTGGATATTGGTCACTTGTATCTTATACGCTTCCGCCACCCACAATAAGTCTCCTCGAGCCTCACTCCGACGCTCGAAGAGCTGTTAGTTTCCTGGAGTCATATCACCCACTTCGCTGTGATATATCCACCACCGCTTTTATCGTGAGTTAGTTGTTATGCCACCCTATTCGCCTTTATGTGTTATTGGCGTGTTTGTAATAAATTGTTGAGCAGTCTCCGCTCAACCTTGTATTGTATTCAGTACTCCTGGTATTATCTTCTGTGATCAAGATTTTGTCTACCAGTAAGAAGGAATTCTTCTTTACTGGTCCATAAAAGGGATCGGTCTCTCAATAAATATTTTTATTGGAAAACCGGTCGTGACAAGCTTGGTATCAGAGCCAGGCTGACTATAGGAAGCCACTAGGTGCGCTCGCTAATCGGTTATTAGCGTCTTTTGTGCTTTTTCAGCATTTTGCAATTGTAGCTAATTTTTCTGTTGGTCATCATAAATTTATGACATGACTACTCAAATTTTTTGCCTACTTTTGTAGATGGCTGGCAGCAACTGCGAGACTCGGGTGTTCACTAATTTGCCCGAGGGGTTTGTCAAAATCCTCGTCTCCATCACCAAGCTCGCGATCGGGCCAGCGACTCGTCCGGAGTTCACGCTTTACCAGCACAAGCTCAGCGACGACGTGTCTATGCACCAGGCCGTGGTGCAATTCAAGGGAGGACGTTCTGCGTCTCGCCACTTCCGTTTTGTGGGAAGGGCCATGCCTACGGAGAGGCATGCCATGCAGATGGCTGCCCGTGAGACGATAGCTCGCCTTCGGGACATTCTTCCTATGATGAAGACTCGTCGCTACTGCTACCTCCCATGCCATGTGTCATATACTTGTCACTATGCATTCGCCTGCCATAGGGGAGAGTGAGATGAAGCCATCGAGATGGTTGTGGAGTATCTCAAAGCTCTAGAAGAATCTTTCGACAACCTCGTGGACGATCTTGTGGCTGCCCGGATGGACTTAGTTCGGGGCGGTCCTGCCAGCAGGAAGGAGCTTCTCCACATGGCACCGCCACTGACTTTCGTCTCGTCCTCAGCATCTTATTCACCGGCCATCTTGGCCACTGCTCGCCGTCTGCCTACCACTGAGGAGTTCGATCGAGTCATCGCTCCTACTCCAGTCAGAGCTGCACCGCCTGCCGCACCCGCACTACCGCCTGCCGCTCCCGCACCATCACCTCAGCGCAGTGCTACGCGCCTGGAGCCTACTAGGGAGGAGGTGGAGGTTGAGTCTCCTGGACCGCTGGGTCTTACCCTCGGCAAGGCAAAGGAAATCTTCACCATCTCCGACTTAGTGCGCTTAGTAACCGCGCGTTGTGTCTGCATGTATGTTATGTTTTATGTGCTTATGCTTGTAGTAGTTGTGTACGCTGCTTTCCGGAGAGCTGTGCTAGTCTTAATAACATGTCAGGAATGTGTACGCACATCCTGAGTGCTGTATCGTATGTTTGCGTTTCGCGTGTAAGATTTGTGTTTAAGCAGTCATTACTCCGAGCGAAATCGTTTATGTTTTCTTGAAAAATCTTGGGGTCTTTTAAATTTTTGCCTTTGCAAGGTTCTCCTTGTGCCACACTATTCTTCTCATGATTTTTGCAACATAATACCCCAGAGTGGAAAATGTCTCGTCCGTGGACTCGTTCCATGCCCAATCAACCAGAAGAAATTTATGGGACATAGACCAGCAACAACTTCACTTAGGGAGAGTCTAGTCAACAGGACAGCGAAGCGGCCTTATCTCAAGTATGCCGCCTTTTCGAACAAAGCCAGCAACAACACCAGGAAATGATGAGCCACGTCATCAATATGGGAAATCACCGTGAGCCATATCAACCCCACTCCAAGTTGTCTGAATTACAGAAGACTCGCCCTCCAACGTTTGCTCACACGGATAGGCCTCTTGAAGCCGATGATTGGCTTCGTGACATCGAAAGGAAGCTGATTATTGCTCCGTGTTCAGATCATGAGAAGGTGCTTTATGCACCCCACTACCTTACTGGAGCAGCTGCAGCATGGTGGGAGAACTTCCTACACATGCATCCCAGTGAACATAACATCACCTAGGAGGAGTTCAAGGAAGGCTTTTGTGGGGCACACATCCCCAGGAGCATCATAAAAATCAAGAAAAGAGAATTTCATGACCTCAAGCAAAGAGGCATGTCAGTGACAGAATACAACGGTCAGTTTACCCAGCTATCTCGTTACGCCTACGACGAGCATATGACTGAGAACAAGAGGATGGAGAAATTTTTGGACGGCCTGGCACCAGCATTGAGATGCCAACTGGTCGTGCACACTTTCCCGGATTTTAAAACTCTGGTTGACAAGGCCATCACCTTGGAGAATGAGCGCCGTAGTCTGGAGGATATCCGTAAGCGAAAGAGGAATAAGACAACTCTTGCTCGCAACAACCGAAGCAAGACTGAGGTTCAGAGGACTGAAGCAAGGAAATCCACAACTACTGATCTAAGGCCAATCAGGCAGTTTCATTCAAGGGACAAGGACTTCACGTACCGTCCAGGGGTCACATGCTATGCTTGTGGTGAAGAAGGGCACTATGCTAAACAGTGCCCAAAACCAAGGAACTCGGCCCCAAGCCGAACAATGGTGGGAATAATCCAGCCCCCAAGCGCAACAATTTCAACCCCAACAACAATCACAGGAAGGGTCACCTGAACCATGTGACCAGGGAAGAAGCGCAGAATGCCCCAGACATCGTGCTCGGTACGTTCCCTGTCAACACAGTACCTGCCACGGTTTTGTTTGATTCTGGAGCTTCCCATTCGTTCGTTTCGAAGAATTTTGTTTTGGAACATGGTTTTCCGATACTTCCCTTGGAAAAATCTATGATCATCAAGTCCCCCGGAAATAAGCAGATCGCTCAGAGCTACTGCCAAGGAGTGATCATTGAGTTCGAAGGATTAAAGTTTCAAGCTAATCTCATCGTATTGGAAAATAAAGGACTGGATGTCATCCTAGGGATGGACTGGTTGACCACCAACAAAGGATTTATTGACTGTTTCAATCGGACTGTGATCCTCACTCATCATCACGGCAAGACAATAAAAGTTACCGCCCAAGAGAGACCGCGGTCACGGCAACCAAAATTGAACAAAGTGGACATTTCAGAACTGAGGAAAGTTCCAGTGGTGTGCGAGTTTCCAGACGTATTCCCTGAAGAACTACCCGGCATGCCACCAGACCGAGAGATAGAATTCAGCATCGAACTAGCACCTGGCACCGCTCCCATCTATAAGAAACCTTATAGAATGGCACCCTCAGAATTGGTAGAGTTGAAGAAACAAATAAAGGAATTACTGGACAAAGGATTTATTCGAGCCAGCTCCTCACCATGGGGTTCGCCAAGGAAAAGGATGGGACACTGAGACTGTGTATAGACTATCGAGCTCTCAATATGGTCACCATCAAAAACAAATCTCCGATGCCAAGAATAAATGATTTGTTTGACCAGCTCGCGCAAGCCAAGGTGTTCTCAAAGATTGATTTAAGGTCGGGATATCATCAATTGAAAGTACGGACAGAAGATATCCCTAAGACAGCATTCACTTCCAGATATGGATTATATGAGTTCACAGTAATGCCATTTGGATTAACGAACGCCCCCTGCGTATTTTGTCCACCTCATGAACAAAGTGTTTATGAAATTCATGGACAAATTTGTCGTGGTATTCATTGACGACATTCTGGTATATTCAAAAACACCAGAAGAGCATGCTGAGCATCTCATAATTGTTCTGGGAGAATTAAGGAAACATCAATTGTACGCCAAATTTAGCAAGTGTGAATTTTGGCTAAGGCAAGTTGGTTTCCTAGGCCACATATTAACCCAAGAAGGCGTGGCCGTAGACCCAGAAAAAGTCAAAGCCATACTTGACTGGAAACCACCAGCCAACGTGACAGATGTGCGAAGTTTCCTGGGAATGGCCGGATATTACAGAATATTTATTGAAGGATTCTCCACTGTGGCAAAACCAATGACCCAGTTGCTCAAGAAAGACAAGAAATTTGTATGGACGGAAGCATGCGAGAAAAGCTTCCAAGAACTCAAGAAGAAACTAACAACCGCACCGGTCTTAACTGTGCCAGACATACACAAGAGTTTTGAAGTATATTGTGACGCATCCCGGAAAGGCCTCGGATGTGTGCTGATGCAGGATGGCAAAGTTGTCGCGTATGCTTCCAGGCAACTACGGAAGCATGAGGAAAATTATCCTACCCATGACTTGGAGCTAGCAGCGGTCATCCATGCACTCAAGGAGTGGAGACACTTTATGTTGGGTAATCGTTGTGAAATATATACGGACCATAAGAGCCTTAAATATATTTTCACGCAGCCAGAGCTAAATTTACGCCAACGATGCTGGTTGGAATTGGTCAAGGACTATGATGTCGGCATCCACTACCATCCAGGGAAAGCAAATGTAGTGGCAGATGCTCTTAGTCGGAACCCCAGCCCAGACAACGACAGCCCGCAAAACTTGAGGCCTGAGTTTCAGCAGGAGTTCGTTAGACTCAACATGGTGTTAGTCTCTGAGGGCACCGTATCGAATCTGGAGATACATCCCACCCTAGTGGAACAATTAAGAAGGCTCAGCAAGGGCACCCCAGCATCGAAGGAATAAAGAGGAAAATGAGTCTTGGCAAAGCTTCAGAGTTCGTCACAGACAATGAAGGAATATTATGGTACGGGGACGGACTTTGCGTACCTAACATTGAGGAACTCAAGCAACAAATCCTAACCGAGAGCCACACCGCTCCATACTCGATCCACCCTGGAGGAACCAAAATGTACAAAGACATTCAGGAAAGATTTTGGTGGCACGGTATGAAAAGGGATATAGCCGCATTTATTGCATGTTGCGATTCTTGTCAGCGCATTAAAGCCGAGCATCAAAAGCCAGCAGGGCTGCTACAACCAAACAGGATACCTGAGTGGAAATGGGATGAAATTGGAATGGACTTCATCGTCGGACTACCTCAATCGCAACGCGGAAATGATGCCATATGGGTCATCACAGATCGACTAACCAAGGTTGCTCATTTCATTCCCGTGAAGACGACCTACTCCACTCAAAGGCTAGCCAAGCTTTATCTCTCCCGTATAGTTTGTCTGCATGGAGTCCCAAAGACTATAATATCCGACCGAGGCACTCAATTTGTGTCTAAATTCTGGGATCACCTACAACAAGCTCTGGGCACGCAACTAGCTTTCAGTACAGCGTACCACCCTCAGACTGATGGACAAACGGAACGCGTGAATCAAATCCTGGAGGACATGCTGAGAGCCTGTGTGCTCACCTATGGGTCCAGTTGGGAAGAAAGTTTGTCGTATGCCGAGTTTGCTTACAACAACAGTTACCAAGCCAGCTTACAAATGGCACCCTTCGAAGCCTTGTACGGACAAAGGTGTCGTACCCCACTGAATTGGTCAGAAACAGGTGACAGTCGTATCTTCGGCCCAGACATGCTCAAGGAGGCCGAGGAGAAAGTTAAACAGATCAGGGACAGACTCAAGACAGCCCAAAGCCGACAGAAGAGCTATTACGATCAAAAACATCGTGAGGTCAGCTTTGAACCCGGTGACTCCGTATACCTATGAGTGTCTCCTATGAGGGGCTTGCAATGGTTCAAAATTAAAGGGAAACTAGCCCCGAGATTTATTGGACCATTCTGTGTGATTGCACGAAGAGGCACAGTAGCCTACCAACTAGACCTACCCAAGGAGCTGTCAGACGTCCACGACGTGTTCCACGTCTCACAGTTGAGGAAATGTATGAGTAACCCGGAAAAGCATGTGTCTCATGAGAGCATTGATGTGCAACCAGACCTCACCTACAGAGAGCGGCCAGTAAAGATATTGGAAAAGTCTGAAAGGAGGACCCGTCAGAAAACAACGAAATTTTTCAAGGTTTAGTGGAGCAACCACACCGAGGATGAAGCTACATGGGAAAGAGAAGATTTTCTTCAGGCAGAGTACCCATATCTATTTGAGGATCAACTGAAATCTCGAGGACGAGATTTTTCCTAAGGGGGTAGGTGTTGTGACACCCAAAAATTTTAATTGGATTTTTCAAACTTTTATTTTTATTTGAGGAGGGTATTTAAAATTTTCTTTTAAAGAACCCACCCTCTCAAAAACTTTCTTTTATGGCAAGTGTTTTGTTTTGGATTCACCCAAGACTTGGTTTTTGGTCTTGGAGGTTTGCCCTTTTTATTTTGACTCAAAACCAAATGCTTTTCACTTGGGAAAATTCCTTTTGAAAAATCTTTTAAATAGCCCTAGGGCATTTTGAAGTGATCTTCTCCCCTTTTCAAAAATTCCCCTTGCCATGACCTAAGTGGAAATCCACCCCCATAAACCTTTCCCCATCTTTGGATCATGATATACCTCAAATCCAGCAAGATTGAACCTCTCCATATATTTATTTCCATTTATTTCTCATCAAAAACAATTTCTGCCTTCTATCTTGATCCTTGGAGATTTACAAAGGAGCTACCTTTTCTGCTTTGAGTTTTGTCTCCAAACCAATTTCACTAGCTAGTCCTTTGAGCCCTCAACCAGGATCCATGAAGATCCACTGGTCTCCAGTTCAAAATTTTCAAACTACACTTGCTGCAAGTTTGGACCTCATTTGCCAAATTTGATGAAATTCATTTAAATCCTTCTCCTAAAAATCTGAGAAAAATCAGGCAGCCTCTGGGTGCATTGAGAGGTCACCTCACCAAGTCCCAGCTCCAGAAGAAATTTTCTTCATGCCAAATCATTTCGTCGAACACCTGACTGGCACTATTTCTATAATGTTCAGTCAAGTTCAGTTAACAGTGTCTGAAACTGCTGTCGTTTCTTCAGTGTCTGTTGTCGATCTCGACAGTGCCGCGGTGGCGCCTTGCTCCCCGTCCCCTCCCCCTTGTCCCTATGCCGCACGAACCCCTGGAAGGTTGCGGGCGTCGGCGACGAGCAGGAGGAGGTGCGCCACCCCCTGAGCGACGGCAGCGGCGGCTTTGCGGCCGCCAGAGAGAGGCGCAGCGTGGACGGCGCCACCCAGCGCCGCCCAAGCCACCGGAGTCTGCCGCATGGCCACCCACTCCCCAGTGCGCGCTGCCACCCTCGTCGTGAACTGCCAGGCGCGGAGCGCGCTCTCTGCCGCCGCCGTGCCCGTACGGCCACCCCGTCGAGGACCGGCTCCATTACGCCAAGCCCGACCAAGATTAGCGGGGGAACGGCACCAGTACACCTCCCTGATGCTGCCTGGCCACTTAAGCTCCCTGCCAAGCCATTGCCTCGCCGTAATTGCTCGCCGGAGCGATCCCGTTCACGGCCACCCCCTCGAACCGCCTATAAATAGAGGCCCCGAGCTCCAACTCGAACCCACACCACCTCTGCACTCCACCTAGACCACGCCAAGCCACTGGAATAGCCCCGAGGGAGCCTTCTTCCCCAACTCCGGCCGCCGCGACCCGCCACGGGATCCAGCTCGATTCGCTCCCGTGCGTGCACCTCTACCTCTCAGCTCTTGCCAGTAGCTTCCTTATGCATCCACTCTCCTGACCCGCGCTTCAATTCGGAGTTTGCAGCACCCACCGGAGTTCTCCACCATCGCCCGAGCCGCCGTCCGCCGGAGAAAGTGTCGCCGTCGACGTGGTGCTCTCCGTCAGTCGAGTCCACCACCCACCGACGCGGAAGGACACGCTGAAACTCTTGGTACATTCCGATCTCCCTGTCTCGCCGTGGTTCGACGCCGGCGACCACCGCAGTCTTCGGGCGCCGGCGAACTTTTTAAACCTGACGTGTGGACCCCCCGTCAGCCTCTCTTCTCTCACCCGCGAACCGTTAGTTGGCGCCTTCGGGCAGAATACGCTTTCCCTTTGGGCTGACGTCTTTCCCTCCGAACCGTTTTTGTTTTCTCAGTTATGTCCCTGGATCTTCTCTGTTTCATCACAGATTAGTCCCTGGACTAAAACCCTTATAACTTTTTAATAAAAGATGATTTTTTAGTGATTCTTTTTTGACAGTCTTATATTTTTGTCTAGTTTTTATAGTTTTTATTTGGAAATTTTTTGGGACAACTTTTATGCACGCGATGATTTTCACGTTAGTATACGTTTTCGCTATACCGTAGGTTCCGGAAGAGGTGACGGAGCCGCGAACTTCGCCGAGCTAGACTCCGACTTCTCCGAACCAGGAAAGCATGTTTGAACCTTTGATATGACGGGTGTTTTGCATGTTTGCTTGAATGGTTTGTGCATGGCATATGAGCATCGGTGAGTATCCCGTTGCATGTAAGGCAACTATCCATGTGCTCCGAAGTTACTGTGATCTCTGATGAGAGATGGCCTAGTCATGTGGTGACATGAAAGGCAGTAAGGTGGTATTGTTGTAGCATGCCAGCCTTACGAGGTCCGATAAACTCCGACGTTAACGTGGACTGAGTCACGTTATCGTTCTTCCCCTTTCCGTGCCACCACATGTTTTCTGCCAAGAATACGGTTTAGTAAGTTGGTAACCTCTTTCCGTGTACACACCAAATAGAGAGGCCGGGATGAGGGTTCCATGGCCCTGGATTAAAGCCAGTCATCCGGTCAGGGGGCATGGGTGTTTCCGGTTGGGACCGAGAGGGGGGCACCCCTTAGAGCGCGCGTATATAAATTTGATCCCATGCTACGCGAGGTTGTAGCCTCCCCGTCTCAAGGTTTTTCTTGAACGTTGCCGAGGGTGATTCCTGGCTTCGGAATGTTGAATGGGTGTGTACTGGTTAGATGTGTTTCTCCTAAAACACCGTAAACGGAACTAGTCCCCGTGACTACTGAAATCCGTTGGCTGTGGTTAAAGTACAAACTCTGCAGAGTCAAATCCTTCTGAGTCATCGTATATTTGGTCAAGGACCATGGCCAATATAGCCATATCTATGTCAATCCTCGTGGTAAATCCCCGGTGAACAAGCTTGAGTGGTAAACCCAGTTTAATTGTTATTCCTGTGGATGGACTAACCTTTTACTTATTTCATACTTGATATGATTATATTTTTGAGCTACTGAATTATTAAGTTATGATATAAGCCCTTTATGTGATGTCGCTCAGACGTCCGACTGTGACACTCTTGTTATTCTACCTTTGATATAAGCCCTTTATGTGATGTCGCTCAGACGTCCGACTGTGGCACTCTTGTTATTCTACCTTTGATATAAGCCCTTTATGTGATGTCGCTCAGACGTTCGACTGTGGCACTCTTGTTATTCTACCTTTGATATAAGCCCTTTATGTGATGTCGCTCAGACGTCCGACTGTGGCATGCTTGTCATTTACTTTCAATATAAGCCCTTTATGTGATGTCGCTCAGACGTCCAACTGTGGCACGCACTGTCATTTATATTATGTTATAAGCCCTTTATGTGGTGTCGCCTTGACGCCCGACTGCGGCATTGTTTTTCCTTTGTTTTTCCTCTCGAGGAGTCATTCAGACACTCGTTTGGCCCTCAGTATTAGTTTGAGATTTCGGGAGGACTACCGCCCGACTTCTCTTTATTTTTCCCATGCATTATTATCTCGTTGTCTGAGTGCACTTGTTAATCTGTTCATATGCATCATGTTTACATTTGTTATATCTTCTGTCCGAACTGTCTTGCGAGTACTTTCATAGTACTCGCCTGGCTTGTTGATTTGGCCAGATGTTGACGAAGGCGATCTCATGGATGAAGAGTTTGATAGTGAGTCCGACGCCTAGAGGAATCCCAATCAGTCCCGTGCGATCCTGGATATTGGTCACTTGTATCTTATACGCTTCCGCCACCCACAATAAGTCTCCTCGAGCCTCACTCCGACGCTCGAAGAGCTGTTAGTTTCCTGGAGTCATATCACCCACTTCGTTGTGATATATCCACCACCGCTTTTATCGTGAGTTAGTAGTTATGCCACCCTATTCGCCTTTATGTGTTATTGGCGTGTTTGTAATAAATTGTTGAGCAGTCTCCGCTCAACCTTGTATTGTATTCAGTACTCCTAGTATTATCTTCTGTGATCAAGATTTTGTCTACCAGTAAGAAGGAATTCTTCTTTACTGGTCCGTAAAAGGGATCGGTCTCTCAATAAATATTTTTATTGGAAAACCGGTCATGACACCTTTTTAGTAGCTTTATTTAATTTGCAGAAATCAATCACCATTCTATAACCAGTAATAATTCTTTGTGGGATCAATTCATCCTTAGGAACAACAGTAATACCTCCCTTCTTGGGGACACAATGGATAGGACTTTCCCACTGACTATCAGCAACGGGATAAATTATACCTGCCTCTAGAAGCTTTAGTATTTCTTTTCTTACCACTTCTTTGATATTGGGATTTAACCGTCGTTGGTGATCGACAACTGGTTTAGCGTCTTTCACCAATTTTATTTTGTGTTGGCATAAAGTGGGACTAATGCCCTTAAGATAAACAAGAGTATATCCAATAGCAGCACGGTGCTTCTTCAGAGTTTTCAATAATTTCTTTTCTTCATGCTCTGAAAGGTTAGCACTAATAATAATAGGATATATCTTTTTCTCATCAAGATAAGCATATTTAAGAGTATCAGGTAATGGTTTAAGCTCAAACACAAGATCTCCCTTGGGTGGAGGAGGATCCCCTAGGATTTCAAAAGGCAAGTTGTGTTTCAAAATAGGTCCCTGTTTAAAGAATACTTCATCTATTTCCCTTCTTTCATTCATAAACATATCATTTTCATGGTCGAGCAAATATTGTTCTAAAGGATCATTAGGAGGCACGGCAATAGAAGCAAGACCAATAATTTCATCTTTACTAGGAAATTCTTTATCATGGGGTTGTCTAGGAAATTTAGCAAAATTAAACTCATGAGACATATCCCCCAAACCAATAGTAACAACATCCTTTTTGCAATCTATCCTAGCATTTACAGTATTCAAGAAGGGTCTACCAAATATAATGGGACAAAAGTTATCTTGTGGAGAACCAAGAACAAGAAAATCAGCAGGATATTTAACTTTCCCACACAAGACTTCAACATCTCTAATAATCCCAACTGGTGAAATAGTGTCACTATTGGCAAGCTTAATTGTAACATCAATTTCCTCTATCTCAGCAGGTGCATTATCATGCATAATTTCTTTGTATAAGGAATGAGGTATTGCACTTGCAATAGCACCCATATCACATAAGCCATGATGCCAATGATCTCCTATTTTAACAGAAATAACAGGCATGCCTACAATAGGTCTATGTTATTTTTAGTATTAGGTCTAGCAATTCTAGCAGCTTTATCACAGAAGTAAATAACATGCCCATCAATATTATCGGCCAAGAGATCTTTAACCATAGCAATACTAGGTTCAACTTTAATTTTCTCAAGGGGTGTGGGTGTTCTAGTGTTACTCTTACGAATCACAGTTGAAGCTTTAGCATGATCCTTTATTCTAACAGGGAAAGGTGGTTTCTCAATATAAGCAGTAGGAACAACAGGATCAACATTATAAGTGATAGTCTTTTCTTCAACTTTGATAGGTGCAACTACTTTTACTTCAATGGGAGGATTATATTTAAACCACTTCTCCTTAGGGAGATCAACATGAGTAGCAAAGGATTCACAGAAAGAAGCTACTATTTCAGAGTCAAGTCCATATTTAGTGCTAAATTCACGGAAAACATCGGTATCCATAAAAGATTTAACACGATCAAACTTAGGTGTTATACCTGACTCCTTACCTTCGTCGAGATCCCATTATTCAGAGTTGTGTTTAATTCTTTCCAATAAATCCCATTTGAATTCAATAGTCTTCATCATAAAAGAGCCAGTACAAGAAGTATCGAGCACGGAGCGATTATTGAGAGAAAGCCGAGCATAAAAATTTTGAATAATAATTTCTCTTGAGAGCTCATGATTGGGGCATGAATATAACATTGAATTAATCCTGCCCCAAGCTTGAGCGATGCTTTCTCCTTCGAGAGGCCAGAAATTTTATATATAATTACGATCACGATGAACAAGATGCATCGGTTAAAACTTCTCATGAAATTCCAATTTCAATCGGTTGTAGTTCCATGATCCCATATCATCACATAGCCTAAACCATGTCAATGCCTTTCCCTTCAAAGATAAAGGGAAGACCTTCTTCTTGATAACATCTTGGGCATACCTGCAAGCCTAAATAATCCACAAACTTCATCAACATAGATTAGGTGTAAATCGGGATGTAATGTTCCATCACCTGCGAAAGGATTAGCTAGCAGTTTCTCTATCATACCCGAAGGAATTTCAAAGTAAACATTTTTAGTAGGTTCAGTAGGTTGAGGAGCAACTCTTTGCTCTACTGGTCGGGGTGAAGATACCCCGAACAAGCCCCTCAAAGGATTATGTTCCATAGTAACAAATGACAGCAAATTTCACCACACTATATAAAATTTTCCCTCACCAAATTCCACCTACCAAAGGCGCTTCACTAGCCAGCAACGGCGCCAGAAAAGAGTCTTGATGACCCACAAGTATAGGGGATCTATCGTAGTCCTTTTGATAAGTAAGAGTGTCGAACCCAACAAGGAGCAGAAGGAAATGACAAGCGGTTTTCAGTAAGGTATTCTCTGCAAGCACTGAAATTATCGGTAACAGATAGTTTTGTGATAAGGTAATTTGTAACGTGTGACAAATAAAGAAAGTAAATAAGGTGCAGCAAGATGGCCCAATCCTTTTTGTAGCAAAGGACAAGCCTAGACAAACTCTTGTATGAGGGAAAACGCTCCCGAGGACACATGGGAATTATCGTCAAGCTAGTTTTCATCACACTCATATGATTCGCGTTCGTTACTTTGATAATTTGGTGTGTTGGTGGACCGGTGCTTGGGTACTGCCCTTTATTGGACAAGCATCCCACTTATGATTAACCCCTATTGCAAGCATCCGCAACTACAAAAGAAGTATTAAGGTAAACCTAACCATAGCATGAAACATATGGATCCAAATCAGCCCCTTACGAAGCAACGCATAAACTAGGGTTTAAGCATCTGTCACTCTAGCAACCCATCATCTACTTATTACTTCCCAATGCCTTCCTCTAGGCCCAAACAATGGTGAAGTGTCATGTAGTCGACGTTCACATAACACCACTAGAGGAGAGACAACATACGTCTCATCAAAATATTGAACGAATACCAAATTCACATGACTACTTATAGCAAGACTTCTCCCATATCCTCAGGAACAGACGTAACTATTCACATATCATATTCGTGTTCATAATCATAGGGGTATTAATATGCATAAAGGATCTGAACATATGATATTCTACCAAATAAACCAACTAGCATCAACTACATGGAGTAATCAACACTACTAGCAACCCACGGGTACCAATCTGAGGTTTTGGGACAAAGATTGGATACAAGAGATGAAATAGGGTTTGAGAGGAGATGGTGCTGGTGAACATGTTCATGGAGATTCACCCCCTCCCGATGAGAGGATCGTTGGTGATGACGATGGCGATGATTTCCCCCTCCCGGAGGGATGTTTCCCCGGTAGAACAGCTCCGCCTGAGCCCTAGATTGGTTATGTCAAGGTTCCGCCTCGTGGCGGCGGTGTTTCGTCCCGAAAGCTTGCTTACGATTTTTTCTAGGGTAAAAGACTTCATATAGCAGAAGATGGGAATCGGAGGCCTGCCAGGGGGCCCACGAGGCAGGGGGCGCGCCCCCACCCTCATGGCCAGGGTGTGGGCCCCCTCTGGTTGATTCTTTCTCCAGTATTTTTTATATATTCCAAAATGTGCCTCCGTGAAGTTTCAGGACTTTTGGAGCTGTGCAGAATAGGTCTCTAATATTTGCTCCTTTTCCAACGCAGAATTCCAGCTGCCAGCATTCTCCCTCTTCATGCAAACCATGTAAAACAAGAGAGAATAGGCATAAGTATTGTGACATAACGTGTAATAACAGCCCATAATGCAATAAATATCGATATAAAAGCATGATGCAAAATATCACCCATATGTAACATAAAATATTTACTCTCTCCAACCATCTCAGGCCAAATCTGAACAAATATATGTGCTACAGGGATTGTAAGTAGGGCCAGGGAATTATTTTAGTACAAAGAAATGGCTTAGAGGCAGCGTCTTGTGTTAGAGGCGACGCTAGAGAATTTTCCCTAGAGGCTTGGTCCAGAAGTGTATAACGACAGCCTCTAACGGCTTAGAGGCAGGTCTAGAGGCATCAGAATGATACATTGTGGATGCTCTCAGACGCCAGCTCCCCGCATTCATAGCAAGTAGTACCATGGTCGATAACTGTACCATGGTTGATAAGATAGTCTTATCATAAGTCTTGCATGTAATTTAGAGATGGACAAAAAACATGTGTACAATGGATCATCTCTTAGCCTTATCTTCAGTAACTAGTTATTCCTAAAAACATGGTGAAACATATTGTGCTAAGAGATCATCTCTTGTCTTCTCTTACATAAGAGAAGACAAGCCTTTTCTTATGATTTCTCTTTCCTCCACCTTCATTTATCCTATGTGGCATCCCTACAATAGAACCGTTGTACATGCCCTAATCCCGCTTAGGCTAGTCATAGTGGGGAGTAACTTAGACTAGTAACATGCATATGTTACTAGTCTAGGTTATTACATTCATAGTAGGGAGTAACATATGTATAGTATCCTGCAAGCCATCATTTATTAACACGTAAACTCATTTTTTCTTGGGACGCGTTATGTTACAGTAACATATTATGTTACTCCAAACATCTCTCTCCTCAATAACTATATGCCACATAAGCAAACTTTTCTTGAAGTGTGTTAGGCTGATCATAGTGGGGAGTAACTTATACTAGTGCCATGCATATGACACCAGTCTAAGTTACTACCTTCATAGTGCAAAGTAACATAGTAGTAGTGTCATAGATTGATTCATTTATTAGCTTATAGACTCATCCTTTCTTGGGAAGCGCTATGTTACAGTAACATATTATGTTACTCTAAGCACATCTCTCCTCATTAACTACATGCCACATAAGCAAAAATTTCTTGGAGTGCGCTATGTTACTACCTAAGTTACTCCCACTATGACTAGCCTTATGTTACTTGCTAAGTTACTCCCACTATGACCAGCATTATGTGGACGAGAGAGAGGCATTGACAAAGTCAAGGAGTGGGATCTGCAGGAGCCCATCTCTACACATGCTCCTAGGTATAAAAAACTAATTCTATAAAAAAGAGGCATAAAGAAATGATTGTGTCTAAAAAAAGGTAAAAAACATTTGAGAGGAAATAGATAGAGAGAAAGTGAAAAAAAGTTGTAACCTTATGGCCAACCTTATAGTCAACACTATGGTAGTATTATATGAGGATGGAGGGAGTGGTGCACATGCCAAGTTCACTGGGCTGCCGTGTTTCACACTCCTCCGCCGTAACAGTGGAGACATAAGCTTTCATCAAAAATAAACAATGAATACTCGTTGCTCGTCCACTATATCGGAAAGAATACTTTCATTCGGCGACATGTGGGACGTCGACCATCCTGGTCCACCTGCCATGCACAAAATTATCCCGGTCCACCCTGGTCGTAGCACAGGCCCAACCTTTCCCACTGTAAGTTGGTCGGACGAAGGAACCATCATGACTTCGTTGAATTCCGCTTCTTCAAGAAAACTTACTGTACCCGCAGTACTGCTACCACACACGAAGACTGGACGGCGCTGTACCACGTCATATCACTGAAACCCACTAGGCCAAACTAGCCCGCCTAGGATTTGTACTCCCTCCGTTTTAGGCCTCCTTTCGTTCATAGGATAGACATTTTATAGGAATAGAAAAATCATAGGAAGTGTGACATGCATCTCAATTCCTGTAGAGGAAGGGATGTCATTTGGTGCATAGGATAGGAATTTTCCATTGAGTCTAGGCTAATGTTGTTTTCCTCCAAAATGTGAAGGATTGATTCCTATCCTACATAGGGATAGGAATCCATTCCTACAAACCAAAGGGCTTCAAAGTAATTTTTCCTTTGCAAATCCTATCCTATAGAATTCCTATAAAATTCCTACAAACCAAAGGAGGCCGAATGTATCCGTGTCGACTATTGTCCGATCGATCGCTAAGCCTACAATTTTAGGAGCTTGGGCTTTTGGCCGATCGACGACGGATCAGTATAAGCATACCACAAGCTCATCAGCCCCAACGTTTCTCTTCGGTGAGTGTTTTGCAAGTACTATAGCTCACACAGTAGCTAGCCTACTAACACCAAAAATCATCAAACAAGCCCTGCTGATATGATAAACGGTTCAAACTTACATCTAAGCATGCCATATATTAAATCAAAAGCTAGTGAGGATACATCTGTTTCCACAACTCGGTAGGGTTCACATGATTCACTATCAAACAAAAGTAGAAAGTACCGCCCACACAAGACAGTGCACTAGCCCAAAGATGGTTTGATAACACGCACCGTTCTAGTAATTAAACACAATGAAAACTACCCTGAAGGATTAGCGCGACCAACTATTTCTTGTCATCGATCTCTCGGGCAATGAGCACAACACAGACAGCGGCATGTGAATCAATCTCTGGGGGGATGTCCACCGCGACATCGGAATCGATCTCTGGGGCGATGTCTACAGGATGGACAGCGGCATCGGAATCGATCTCCGGGGCGATGTCAACAGGACGGACCGCGACATCAAAAACGATCTCTGGGGCGTTGTCCACAGGACGGGCCGTGACATTGGAATCATCAAGGACGTCCACCGGCACCTGCACAACCCTAACATATTAGCAAGCACATTGCAAATAATCAAAATCCACAACTATGGTAAGCCATTATTTTTACCTTGTGCAGCTCACCGGGGGATCCCATCCCTCCGGGGGTCATCTCCTCGTCCTCGATGGGGGCCATCACCTTGCCAGGGGGAATACTGCTTTTCAACGGCGACTATCTCCTCAAACTCGGCCTTGAGCCTCGCATAGGTGGCCATTAGAGTTCCTGGGGTAGGCACGGTGGAGCCCTTGCTGTTCTTCCAACTTTCTTTCAGGAGTTCGTCCTTCAACGTTGTCAACTCTTTGGCCAGTGCTTGTTTCTTGGAGTTTTTTGTCTCCATGGGTTGGTCCGCCAACATGGTCAACTCGTTGGTCAGTGCTCACTTCCTGGAGAGTTGCCCTAGTGCTCTAGGATCCATCAATGAACTGACATACAAAAAGCAATCGAAAGGAAACCACAATCGCAATGAAAACAGGAAAAGAATAGGTTGTGAGAATCGGTCGGTGCTTCGCAAAAAGAAGATTCTTGGAATGAAATATAGTAGCATAACTGATTCGCCCACCTTTCCTTCCTTGGTACATAAGAAAAATGGCAGAAGTAAGTAGCCTGGAGTGAGGTTTTCTTCAAGAAAGGGGAGAAAGGGCTTCAACGAGCGTTCCAGTGAAATGATGGTTGCTTCGTCCAGTCCAACTTCGAGGCCACTTTACAACTGCTGGTAAAGGTGTGGGTTTTGTGATATGACGGGTCATGACAGCCACACCGGGGTGACCGGTGAGTCTCGACTGTAGCACCTCGCCGTGATTTGGTGGATGGCACGCGGGCCTGGATGCTTTGTGATATGCTTTGATGCTTTGATGTTTGGTAGGGTGTATGAAGGGTGCATGAGTCCACACTAGCTTAACACAAATACACTAGGAGCATGCATGAGAAGAGCATGCATGAAGAGGGGTGCTGGGATGAGCATGCACGAAGAGGGAACAACTATGGTGAGATGAGAATGCAACCAAACACACTGTGGCGAGCGTTCGCAACTGGCACATTCAGGTTGTGCTTGGCTCTTCGCCTCTTCGAGAAGACGAACAATGATGTTACTACTACTTCAACAGTATCGAATCCACTGCTGCATGTCCGTCCACTGTGTGCGGGAGGGATAGCTTGTTGTATACTCTATATTTGCTGCAACCTCTAACATTTACCCACCACAAATTAAAATATATATTCCAGTCTTGACCAGATGAGCGTGCAAACTACAATCACCAGGATGACAGGTAGGGCCAGAAGATTATTTTAATAATAAAAAAGCATGGAGCTGACCCCAATGATTTTAAGGTTACATGCACGGTACACGCTATCCTAGACTACTCTACACATGAAACTGCCACACGAGCGTCCGGGCTGCACTTGGCTCTTCGCCTCTTCAGGAAGTCGAACAATGATGGAGTACTACCACAGTGGAGGAGTACTACAGTATGCTTCTGGCCATCTGCACCGATTGAACTGCTGCATGTCCACCACGTGCGGGAGGGAGAGCGTGTAGTGAACGAAAGCTTCTCCTAGTCCTGCCAGCCACCACGATCATGGGCGAGGGAGGGACGTAGCTGTCACATCCCTAGCTTCTGGTAATGCACTAGGCTAGCCTCATGTGTGCATCATGTTTAATCTTGAAAGAAAGTTGAAATGGGGATGACAGAACCCCCAGCACCCCCTGAAACCAACTAGGGTTTACTAAAATTTGTTTCAATGAACCCAAAATGCCCTTCACAAAATGTTCATCATTTCTGGATTGGGCTAAAACCCTGGCAAAAATGGTGCACACTTTTCTAGGACATTCTGGATTTTTGAATTTGGACATTTAAATTCTATAAAATATTTTAAATGTCCAAATAATCTTGAAAGCATTTGAGGGCTGTTGGAAATAGTTTCAAAAGTGCCCACAATTATTTTTAGGATCTTACAAAACGAATTAGTATTTTTACTAATTCAAAACAGAGAAATAAAATAGAAAACAGAAACAATTAAGTAAGAGTAAGAGAGAAGGCCACTGGGCCACTCACCTGGACCTACCTGGCAGCCCACCTGGCTGGCCCAGCTGGTGGCCTAGCACACCAGGGCCCATGCCAGTCATCCTCTACCTCTGCCAGTAGGCAGAGGAGGGAGATAGCGCACGCGCACGCCGTGGCGACACGTCACCTCCCTGCCTGCCTATGTCCCTCGCCACCGCGACGCCTGAACCGCCTCCCCGGCCTCCCCTCGACCCCCCTGGACACCGCACTCTTTCCTCTCCGCCTCTCTCTCGGTGTTCCCCACCACAGCCGAGCGTGCTCGCCACCGCCGACCGCCGCAGCCGTGGCCACCGCCTTCCCCGCGCCTCTCCAACGTGTTCCCGTGCTCCGCCCTGACCTTCTGTTCCTCCTCACCGAGCCGCGCGACGCCGGAAGCCCTAAATCGCTGCCAACGCCGTCTTCTTCAACCTCGGTCCGCCGAGATCGCCGGCGACCGCACGCCGTCGCCAGCCCTTCCCCGAGCCCACCAAGCTTCTCTACGTGACCGCTGTGAGCCACCGACCTTCCCCCTCCTCTTCTTTTCTTTCCTCGTGCGCCGTAGAGACTGCACCGCACTCACCCGCACGCGCCGCCGCCCGCGCTCATCGCCGGTGACGCTCCGGTGACCATTTCGTCCTGGGCATGCGCCCAACGCGCTCCCTGCATCGCGTAGAGCCTTCTTAGCACCTCGCCACGCTCATTTGCGCACCGCAGCCCCATCCCCGCTTGCACCCGAGCTCCGGCCGCCGCAAACCTCGTCGCCGGTGCTGCTCCCGGCCACCCCAGCCTCCGCCACCGCCACCGTTGGGTGCACCACTCCACCCTCTTCCTGTAGCTGCTCCCTGCGCGCCAAAAGAGCCACTGTATGTGGATCCCGACGCGCTCCGCCGCGTCCGGCCTTGCCGGCGGCTAAACGCCGGCGGGTTGACCGCTTTGACCGGCTGGGTTTGACCCCGTCTGCCCAGGGGTTTGACCCTCTCTCACACTGACATGCGGGCCCCCCGGCTAATTAATCTAGTTTAGGTTTAAAGTTAATTAGTTTAACCTAGGTTAGTGCTAATTAAACAAGGAATCCAATTTATCCATCTGTACTGGTTTCATGCATGTTAGAGTAACTTAACCTTGCTGTTTAGGTCAAACATGTTAATGCACTTATATGAACCCATAACTTGAGTTTGTATTTGAATATTTGGTTCAAATAAGCTCAAAACCTTCTGGTTGTAGTTGCATTAGCCCAACACACTCATATTGCCATGTCATGATCATGCATCATATCGTGCATTGCATTGATTGTGTTTTCTCTCTGTTGCCGGTAATTGTCCCCTCTCAGTAGACGTTGCTTCGATGATGTGATCGATGACACCGATGGAGAACTATACTATCTTCGGAAGTGTCAGGGAAGCAAAACCCCCTTGTTCATTCCGATACAATCCCACTCTCTCGCTCCTACTCTCTTTTACTGCGTTAGGACAACAACGTTTCAACTGTTACATGCTGCGGTAGTTGAACCCCTTTCCTCTGCATGACCTGTCATTGCCACAGTAAATAGATGAAACCCACTAGCATGAGTAGGAGTTGTTTGAGCCCTGATGTGCCTGCTCATTCATGCTTGTTTGTCATGCCTGCTATTGCTTAGAGTTGTGTCAGGTCTGATTCATCGGGGATGGATTGGAATGTGGTGAGCATGTCCTACTGTGTGAGAGCTAAGCGTGTGAACACGATTTGGTAAAGGTAGCGGTGAGAGGCCATGTAGGAGTACATGGTGGGTTGTCTCATTGCAGCCGTCCTCAGGAACTGAGTTCTGTGTTTGTGATCCAAGAACAGTTACTACCACACATTGGGTTCCGGTAACTCGACCCCTCTCGACTTATTAATCAACATGATCTCTGTCCAGGAGTTGCAACTAGTTTTTGGTGTTTGTAGGTAGTGCTAGTAGTCTACTAAGTGGCACCCGGTACAGGTGGGCTTGGGACAGACTAGGCACAGTGGCCCGGTGTACCAAGTGGCACCCGGATGGTGGGCTTGAGAACCCTGCACACATCGTTTGGGGTCGTGAGCGACACCCCAGCCGGATCTCCTTGCGGATGGAACCCGAATAGGCGATAAACCTGGACGAGAGACTTGTGTGGTTAGTCAGGTCGTGGCCGACTCCCTCGCCAGGCTTCCGCTTGAAGGTTGCCGAGATACACGACGTGTACATGGTGGTAAGTGGCGAGAGCGTGTGTGAAGAAGTACACCCCTGCAGGGTTAACATCATCTATTCGAATAGCCATGTCCGCGGAAAAGGACTTCTGGGTTGCCTGTACAGTTCATAGACAAGTGAAAGTGGATACTCTAAAACGCGCAAGATAAGCGTGAGTGCTATGGATGGTGTTCTCGTAGGGAGACGGGAGCGGATCCATAGTGGTGTATTGATATGGTGAATATGTGGACTCGTGTGCGCCACCTCAAAAGAGTTACTTGTAGTCGCAGTTTAGGATAGCCACCGAGTCAAAGCTGGCTTGCTGCAGTTAAACTCCACTACCCCCTTTGTTGATACCGATGCATATGTAGTTAGTTCTGATATAAGTCTTGCTGGGTACATTTGTACTCACGTTTGCCTATTTTATGTTTCGCAGAGAGACGTCGGTCTCGCTAGTAGTTCCGTGTAGACTTCGACGTTTAGCTTGATACATCAGCTACGATCTTGCGCCCTCGGCAGGATCTGGTAGATAGTCAGGCTTCTCAGCCTTTTTCATTTGTAGATGTCTGTACTCAGACATATTGAGCTTCTGCATGTGCTTTGACTTGTATGCTTTGAATGTTGGGTCATGAGACCCATGTTTGTAATATCTCGCTCCTCGGAGGCTAATGAATAAGTACTTGGGTCATAGAGTTATGTTGTGATGCCATGTTGTATTTACACATATCGAGCATATTGTGTGTATGATTGAAATGCTTGGTATGTGTGGGATCCGACAACCTAGTTGTTTATCCTTGGTAGCCTCTCTTATGGGGAAATGTAGTCTTGTGCTTCCATGAGCCATAGTAGTCCGCTACAGCCCGGTTCACCGGAGTCCTGCTAGCCCAGCACTAATGCTCTGGAACACTTGACTGGCCGGCATGTGATTCACTTCGTTCCTGTGTCTGTCCCTTCGAGGAAATGTCACGCGGTGACATCCGGAGTCCTGCCTAGCCTGCTACAGCCCGGGTTCCCGGAGTCATGTTAGCCCAGTGCTACAGCCCGGATTCGCACGCTGCTGACCAACATGCTCGATGTTGATTCATGTATGCCTGTCCCCGTAAGTTAGTGCCACTTTGGGTTCACGACTAGTCATGTCGGCCCGGATTCTCTGTCATATGGATGCTAGCGACACTATCATATATGTGAGCCAAAAGGCGCAAACGGTCCCAGGTTATGGTAAGGCGACACCCGTGGGAATACCGTGCGTGAGGCCACAAAGTGATATGAGGTGTTACCAGCAAGATCGATGTGACTTGGAATCGGGGTCCTGACAGTAGCTTCATTGACTTACTGCTTCTGCCTTTGCATGTATGACAGGTGGGGCCAACAGGTGGGTGGCCCACCTGTCATGCAGCCAAAGGCAGGTGCGGTTAAGGTGAGAGGGCGTTGTAGTAATCAAACTTCTCGGTCTTGTACGAGTTGACGCGACACATCAAAGCACTGCACTCGATATATTTCAATAATTTGTGTTTACCATTGCATTATTACAACACATGCATGCATGCCGTGACTCTCCTTCTGATACTTGCATGTGTTGATTTAATGCACCTTTCCAAATTTTGACTATAAATTTAATTAACCAAATGTTCATGCATGTCACAAAAAATTACATAATTGAAAACTATGTTCAAATACTAATCAAACGATATAATTTTTGTTAACATGCACTAACATTTTGTCAGTTAAATCTTCGGTCAAAATTTAGCACCAATTACAAAGGGGCCCGATAAATATTGTACTCTCACATTTTGTTTTGAGGATACTCCCACATAGAAAATATAAATAATAATGCATGTTGGGGCAGCCCACATTTCCGATAATTTCAGCCATGGGTTTGTTCACAAATTTTACGAGGGTGTGGTTGTTCATTTAATGGAGGGTCTTGTACCAGACTTGAACGATATAAAGTGCGACCAGGCACACCGTAACACCACTTGGAATAAGCGGGTAGCTATCTCAAAAAACAATCAACAACTCAAAAAAAATGGCGACCTGGCACGTACACAATTTTAAACGATTGTTTTGATGGAGTGAAAAAGGAAAACTACCCCACTACGTATATATAGGCCGGAGCCTCCGTGCTTTCTTGCTAGGGTTGCTCTATTCACACACTCTCATCCTCTCCAGATCTAAACAAGATAGCGGTGGTAACAGATCCGGACGTATCCCCCTCCGCCGGTGAAGGGGAGGAGGGGCAGCGTTTAGGCCGTCGTCGACAGCGAGGGAGCAGACCCACTGCCGGCCGCACCATTATCTCTGTCCGAGCACCAGCGCGGGAGGTCCTCCAAATCGTTCGTCGTTGCCGCCCACCTATCCACATCCCGACGACCTTCAGGTATATCTTCCTTCAAAACCACCCTAGCTCTACTTCCCCAGCTCGCTACGTCGCTGCCTATGCGTCATTTTGTACCTCTCAGCCCCTCTCGATCGGATGGTCAAATGACACATATTTTTTTTCTTCTATTGTTAGAGGTAAAGCTACTTCATGGAGTCGAATCTTGTACTTGGTTCAAACAAGAAATAAAGTGGGGGCGGGGGAATTTAGTATGTGCATCGGACTTGGTACAAACAGGAAGGGTAGGGGGTGAAAGTAGTACAGACTGGTTATCCAACTGGTCTCTTGGTCGAAAAGGGAAATATAGGGGAAACGCTGTACACAGTGGTATGACCAGGACTAGATTTGCTATCCACACATAAAATGGCTGCATGCATCATTATGATGCAGAGGCCGGGGGCACGCCTCCATTTCCAAAAAACATAGGTGTAGGTGGCTAGAGTGAACAAAAATGGGACCAACCCAGATATGTTTCTTGGATGTTTGTTTCTCGGGGCAACAAACTCTGAATCACCACTTTATGCCCCGGTTAGGTACATGGTGCTGGACTGCTGGTGCACCCACTGTCCCATGCCCTTATACCAAATATTTAGTTGTTCTTCATCTAATGCCCCTGGTAAATGAAGCCATGCCACTGTTATAATCCATGACAAGTTTAGCCAAATGTTTTTGCCTGTAATTGTTTGAGACACTGACTGTTTCCTCTGTAGCTATTTGTGCAAACAGGGATATCCATTTCACCTGGTTGCTGTTGTGACCTTTTGGTGCACTACACAAAACACTTCTTAAAACAAGTGACTTTTGTGCTATTTAACTGGAATGTCAGAATGGAACAGTTGGTTCATTTCGGTGGAGCTGCACAAAGGGAGATCTGTGTTCCAATCCTCATCATCCATATTGGCACCATAACCATCCTTTAGGTAAGAATGATATTTAATGCATGTGTTCATCTCTATTTTACGACTGCCATGAGAAAATAATGCTATTGTGTACTAGTACACTTGTACTCCCTCATTGACAAAACCAATTCTGAAATAGAAGGCCAATTATGTACTTGGTTTCACCAACTGGTGAGGAGAAAGAGAAATAGAGCATGAAGAGGAAGAAGAATAATAAACAGTGCCAAGGTGATATCGCTGAAGCTGAGGCCTCAGTCGAGGCCATTCAAGGGCTCCGGCAACATCTACCTTACATGTGAGACGATCCTCCAGGGAGCCCTTCCACTTCCGCGTATTGTCCATGATGAATTTGATGCTATTGTTAGAGTAATATGCTAATGTCTTTCTATCCTTTCTCACTAAGCTAATGAAGGTTTCACCTTGTTCCTACTTGTGCAAACAGGGATCATGTTGTGCCAATCATACATTTTAGTGGAACTACACAAGACAATACAATGAACTTTATCCCAGCCAGTGCTTTAACTCTGCTGGAAGTTTTTGATAATATTTTGATATAATCTCAGCCACACATTTGAAGTGCACAAAAATATATACTATTGAGTGATTCCAGTGAGTGCTTTATCATCTCTTCTGGGACTACATGAATAAGCTTTTTTGCTCAGGTTGGTACCGGCCTAAGGCCTTCATCCATATTAGTTTGCTGTCATCTCTATTTGTATCGTGCTACTGTCATGAGAAACTCCTTTATCTTTGCATGTTAAAGTTTTGCAACCTATGATACATGGCAATGCTTTGAGTGTTGAGATAATTGGCACTGATTAAATCAACTAATACCTCTCTTTAAGTAAGACTACTATGTTGCTAACTTTACCCATTAACATAATGAGGGTGCTTTTACTTGTTAGTGTATGTTTCATCAACTAGTCCCACTATTACAGTAATCTCACTCTCTCAATATATGTGCCAACAGGGATGCTCGATTTTTGTGGAACTGCACAAGAACTTTGGGTGCTTCATTGCCTCAACAGCTTCCTTCCTTTCCGGTTAGTCGCTAATCTTGGCTTACTTCCTTCCCTTGCTGTCAGTCGCTTGGCTTATCTCGGCTTCCAGTCAAAGGAAATAGTAATTGATATGCTACCTCACATAGGTTGGTACTGGTCTTTATCCCGATTATTGTGCTTGTCATATGTATTGGTAATTTGGTATTGTGCTACTGTTTGCCGATTTCATAAAGGTGTAACTTGGAGCTTGAACTCGCAGGAAAATCATTACATTGGGTGATTTCAGTAGAACTGCACAAAAAGATCAGATGGACAGGTACTTATGCTGCTGCTATGTACTCCAAAGTTCACTCAGACAAGCATCGATGGTGACAAGAAGAAGTGCCTATATTCATTCGAGTATCAACCGGCATCAACCAGTTATCAAACTCCAAGTATTAGGAGAGTGAACGCCAAAAATATTGCTTGGCGCATAGCCCAGAAAAACGCAGTCCGGTCTTTGGTCCCAACTTGTGCCTTTTGGTTATCGGCACATATGGTAGCGAACTATATGGCATGGAGTCTAAAGATTCCAGACAAGTTGGTTGACGCGTATATTCATCTGGCACTTAATTAGTCTGCATGCGAGGGATGCTCCATTTCAGTTGAACTGCACAAAAAATGTCGGTGGTTCATTTTCTCAACTGCCTCCTTTCTTGTCTGCAATGTAGAATTTTGGCAAGCTACAGGACCAAGATGAGCTAGTAAACTAGTTGGATGAAAGTAGTGGCCAACTTGCTCAAACCTCCCTCGGCACGAGGCCACTATTTGAGGATAAACCTACAAGCACAGTTCAGATTGTCTGTGCTGCCTCTTATGTACTCGAAAGTTTACTCATACAAGCATTAATTTTAGCAAGAAGTACCTCCGACTGAATATCATTTACCAGTCTGTACCCTAGGTAATTAAAGTTCGTCCATGGATGATATTGGCTGTGATCTCAATCATTTGGTTGCATAAACATACTGAACATGTGTATATCTGAATCTTTTTGTGAATTATCTATGAATATTGTCGTGTGATCTATGAATCATTTGGATGCATAGACATGATGAACTTGTGTATATATGAATCTTTTGAGTTATTGATTGTGAATGTTGGCTATGAATATGAACATGTCCTGTGAACCTAAGTTTGATACAAATGTTTATCTGTTCTGTTGTACTTGTGTGTGAACTTTTTAGTATGTCTACTGTGGGATTTGTGACGTGTGGGTGTAAACGGCACACCTTCTTCCCGGGAAGAATTGCACCTGCTTTGTTAGGGTAGCAACGGCGCATCAACTCTTCTTAATATTTTTGCTCTGTCTTCCCCCTCCCCCGCTCAGCCCCTGCCGTAATGTTTTCAGCCTCAAAACAAGCATAATGGGCTGCGTTGTTTTTGGGGCTTGATGAAAAATCAAGTGCTGGTTTCTGTAGGTTGGCCCGCCCAGCAAATGGGCTACTGGTCCACCACGGACTGGGAGGCTAAAAATACAAGTTGTATGGTGTAGAGGCAAGTAAAAAATGCCATCGAGAGCCATGCACTGAAGAAAAAAAATCACGTCTGATGTGCTTCTTCAGTCGGGCCGCCGGCCCCCTCTTTAATCCAGTTTGCTCAGGGATCTAGCTGGTACTATCATTTTTTCCAGAGGGCGAACAAGTATCAGCTAGGCCTAGGTATGCGTAGCCCACGACATACAGAGACAGTGGTTTCAACTTATTTTTTGAGGTCCATACCGGCCTATGGGCCTCCCAGCGTAGGTTTTACTTTTTCTTAAAGATCGGCAGCCCAATGTATTTTCTTAATAAAACACACATCTCTGCTCTATTTATCTAAATATACGAATAATAATGTTGTGTCCAATTTATATTTTCCCTTCTACCCACATTATATATATTTATATTATTACTATTATTGTATATTTTATAGAGACTTATATATACATTATAAAAACATCCCATGTGTTATTAACTTATAAAAAATATATTTAACAGAAGTTGGGAAGGAAAATCCTGGTTGTTTTTGACTCACGGGTAGGAAAATCCTGGTGATTGCGCAAAAGCTTGCGAAGATTTTAAGGACCAATGTAATAATAACGTGCTAATTTTTATTTTGAGCAATAACTCACTAATTTGTTAACTTAATATATAAAAAATGTGTCGCAACGGTTTATTTTTTGATATTAATTGCTCCTTCTAATCTAACATTATATATAGAACGAGCCCAGCTAATTCGTGTATTTCAAGAAAGTGCAAATGGGCTGGGATTTCTTAGAAAATATTAAATGCGCCGCATTGACGCGAAATTATTTGTTCACCCAGCCCAGCAAATGGACTGTACATTCTAGAAAACATGGGTTAAATATATACCACATTTTGCAGGCTGACATGTGGGACAATAGGTCGAAGCCAACGCAGGGCGTTGTCAACTTGGTCAACAAATGATTATGACATCCACAGCCATTGGATTTATATCCAACGGCCAGCATGCACCTTCAATCTCTCATCTTCTTCCTCCAGCGTCGCGGGGACCGCCTAGTCGGGCCTCCGGCAGCAAGCGGCTCTGCTTAGCACGCATCGCTGTGAAGCGCTAACCCACCGCCGGCCAAGCTATCCCTCCACCCCTCCACACCTCCTGTTATTCTCCATCGACTACAGCCCCATGCCGCACCAGAACCAGTTATAACCCTTGTACCCCTCTCAATCTGCGACTCCACTGCCGTGTCTTCCCATCTCTAGGTCGTTCCCATCCGGGGCCTCGCCGTCGTCCACCGCCTCGCTGCGCTCGACGCAGAGTGGTCAAAAAACGAGAGTCATCGGAAGAGGACTAGAGAGCCTGACAGTTGGGACCCACGAGGTCCATGGTCGCACGCAAGGAAAGTTCCTCCTTATGAAGCAGAAAAAAAATGTTTCCTCCCCCTGACAGCTGGGACCCATCGGCTGTATCTTCGCACGGAAGGAAGTGCCTCCTTGTTATGCAAAAAAACTATTCCTCTCGTTGACAGATGGGACCCGTCAGATTTGGTGGCTGACTTGTGGGCCTACTAAGCGGACGTGTACGCAGGGCTATGTCAACTTAGTCAACAAATTATTCTAGCAGCTAGGCCGTTGGATGTTAATCCAACAGCTGTGTTCCTTCTTCAAGCTTTGTTCTTGCTCCTGTCTCCCGTGGGGGGCAGTGCTGCCGCGCACCCGAACTAGTCAAATTTCCCAGTCCTCTCCATCTGCGACTCCACTGCCGCGTCTTCCCCATCTCCGGGTCGTTCCAGTCTGGGGCCTCGTCGTCGTCCACCGGCCTTGGTGCGCTCGGCATGGTGTGGTCAACGTGGTCAATAAATGAGAGTCATCGGAAGATTACTGTACGTGAGAGGCTCACAGTGGGGACGCACCACGCCCATGGATGCGTGCATGCAACTGCATGCTTTTTACCCTGAAAAATAATGTTTTCTCCCCCTGACTGCTGGGACCCACCAGCTACATCTTCGCACGCAAGGAAGTGCGTCCTTATTATGCCAAAAAGAATGAATACTACCGCTGACAGCTCGGATCCACCAGCTATATCTTCGCACGCAAGGAAGTGGCTCCTTATTACGCACAAAAAAATGAATACTCCCCCTGCTAGCTGGGACCCACCATAGTGGGAGGCTGACTTGTGGGCCTACTAAGTTGACGCGGATGGAGGGCTTTGTAACCTTAGTCAATATGAACGATTCTAGCACCAGTGATCGTACCATGTCCATCCAACGGTCGTAGTGCTTCTTCAACCTCTGTTCTTCTTGCTCCAGCTGCCCAAACAAGCATCGGCCGTGCCGCCTGCTCCCGCCTCCCGTGTCCGGCTGTGCTACCACCACTAGCCATGCCTTCCCTCTATAATCACCCACACCTCCTGTTATTCTCTGGCGACGGCAACCTCACACCGCAGCCGAAGCAGTCAACCCACGTACTCCCCTCTGCATGGGCATCCACTGCCGTGTCTTCCCCGGCTCCGCGTCGTCCCCTTCCTAGGCCTCACCATCGTCCACCGCCCCGGTGCTCTCGGCGCGGCGTGGTCAATGTGGTCAATGAACGACTTCCATCGGAAGAGTACTCTACATGGAGAGGCTGACAACTGGGTCCACAGCTGCAGCAAGGAAGTGCCTCCTTATTACACGCAAAATAATTATTCCTCCACCTGACAGCAGGGACACACCGGACGGGCCACCGTATTTTGTGAAAAAAAACGCCCCCCCTGACTGTTGGGACCCACCAGCTACATCTTCGCATGCAAGGAAGTGCCTGATAGTCGGGACCCACCTGTTCGAAGCGTACGTAGCGTTGTCATTCTGGTGGCGAACGTGTACGTACATACTTGTCGATCGGTCTGTCTACAGGCTGCAGCGATGAACCGTGGACGAGTAAGGAAGGGCACGTGTTGTAGTAGAGGCACGCACGTAGCATGTACACATACGTACAACGGCCAGGGTGCAAGAAAGAAAATACCGCCACATACGTACATACGGGAGGGGTCTCGAATGCCTACTCACGCATACGTACGTCCAGGGCTCCTGTACATAGCTGGGTCGAAACAGAGAAGCTGCACCGTCATCGTGTTCATGGGGAGGCAACCGGCTGGGTCGGAACGGAATGCGTCGTCGTGTTCATCGGGAGCCAACCGGCTTGGACGGAACAGGCGAGGGAAACGAGGCCTGGCGTACGGCAGAACGGAGGAAACGTCCTTGTGTTCGACCAGCCACGGTCGAAACGGGATCCTGTTCGTCGAGAGGGGTCTGGCATACCGCAAAACGGAGGAAACGGACCTCCTACGGTGGAAACGGGGTCTTGTTGATCAGGAGGGGTGTGGCGTACCGCAAAACGAAGGAAACGGACTTGTGTTGGAGCACTACGGTCGAAACGGGGGTCCTGTTCATTGAGAGGGGTGTGGCGTACCGCAAAACGGGACTCCACGGGATACTGTTCATCTCCACCGTCGACCTCCTCCAGCCTCCATGGGGTACTATTCATCCACCGTCAACCTCCTCCAGCCTCCACCTACGACTGTTCATCCACGGGCTCCTGTTCATCCAGCCTCCACCGCGCGCTCCTCCACCGGCTACTGTTCAACCCGCCCTCTCCACGCGGTCCTGTTCAACCACCCCTCCACGGGCTACTGTTCATCCAGCCCTCCAGCGGCTACTGTTCAACCAACCCTCCACCGGCTACTGTTCAACCAGCCCTCCATGGGGTCCTGTTCATCCAGCCCTCTACGGGGTCCTGTTCATCCACCAGCTCGATCGATCGAGGTACTGTTCATCCAGCGTGTCGGCGTTCTGGGAACGGGGGTCCCCAGACTTGCCTGCCTGCGGCCCACAGCGCGGCTAAGCCAGCAGGCCGTACGGCCCATCTTCATCAACAAGGCATCCAAGACCCTCGCGAGGGTCCAAGCCTCGTGAGGCGGACGACGCAAGACCTCCTCTGGAGTAGCCTAGCCAGGCAGGCTCACGAGGAGCGGATATATCAAGGCGGGGCAAACCTCACGAGGCTCTCGTGATGTGAGCCATGACGAACGGCGCCAGGCGGGCGCCAGCGCGCGCAGCGTCCTTATTTCCTCTTTGGTGCTAAGGAGGCTAGTGCAGGCGAAGAGTACCGAGGCATCAGGCAAAGGTTGCTATATTGGTGCAACGAGACCAAGACCAGGAGGAAGGCGAGACGGAGGTCATCGTGGAGCCCAAGGCAGCGTCATCACCAGAGCTTTTCGCACGTGAAGACCACTTTTGTCAGGATAGCTTGTACTAGCTGTCCCCCTTCAAATTTGCCCGCCGTTGTTGGCTCCCTTCCCGCTCGATATTTGGGAAGAGGACCAGGGCCTATATAAGTAGAGCTAGCCACCATAGTAGAGGCATCTGATCTTAGCTTGATCCAACCCGATCGAGAGCCAACTCACAAGAACACCTCAACCTCAGGAGGCTCTTCTTCCCTTGTACTGTTCATCATCAGCCCTAGAGGCAATCCACCACCACCACACTGGAGTAGGGTATGACACCACAACGGTGGCCCGAACCAGTATAAACCTCGTGTCTTTCCGTGTCGCAAGTTCGTCGAGTTCGTCCGTGAGATCTTAGCGAGCTAGGGCATAGATCGGTATGAGGGAAAGACTTCGCGCGCACCCCAGTGTTCGAACCTCAAGGGTTTGCCGGAACCCCACATCCGACATCTGGCACGCTAGGTAGGGGTGCGCCGTAGCTTCCCTTCCATCAGTTCGTCGCTCCGTCGCTGCGTCATCTCCATGGCGGACGCTCGCCGTGCTCGAGCTGAGCGTCGAGCTGCCCTCGCCGCCCGCGCCGCTCAGACGGCTCCCGTTGGCGGGCCACCTCATCATTCTCTTTCTCCCACCGCCAATGCTGCCACCGGCCCGGCGGGGAACGAGCAGCAGGCGTCCTCGCTGCATCCTTCGGTGCGGCAGGACGGCCGCACCGCCACTCCATCGCTGACCCATGCCGGTTCTTCATCTCACACGCACCGCGCTCCTATGGAGGCACGGGCCGCGCTCCTTGCGGCGAACGAGCTCCTGCGCTACCGCCCCGTCGACGACCTCTACGACGAGTGGCTCGACCGCCTCACCGAGCTCGTCCGCGCCGCAGGGGGCTCTCCGGTGTCGTCCCACTCTCTGCCTCCCCCTCAACCTGCCGCGGGCGACGGAGCTCATGGCGTGCCTCCACCACCTCAGCCCCAACACGGCGCCTTGGCACCAAGGCACGCGGCTCCGCGGCGTGATCCGCCGCGCCCGGCGGCCGCGCACGAAGAGAAAAGCTGCCAAGAAATTCCACGGCCGCGAGAAGCTGCACCTGCGCTCCCCGCGCCACCTCGTCAAGACCGCGTACCGCCCGCAGCGGCGTAACGCGGACCTCGTCAAGACCAAGCTCCACCTCCGAAGCAGGCCCCGGCAAGCACGGCTGGCTGCCGCGCCTTGACCCCCGAGCTGCGTAGCGTCGCCTGGCCAGGCAAGTTCAAGCCGGATCTGCCTCCTCGCTACGACGGTACCGCCGACCCCGCGGATTTCCTGCAGCTCTATGAGCTGAGCATCAAAGTGGCCAACGGCGACGAAAAGGTCATGGCGAACTAGTTTCCCATGGCTCTCAAGGATGGGGCTCGCTCCTGGCTCCTGAACCTGCAGCATGGCTCAATCTCCTCCTGGGACGAGATGCGCGACCGCTTCGTCGCCAACTTCCAGGGCACTCGCGACCGCCCATCGGCCGCGGGTGACCTACGCCGCATCAAGCAACAACCAGGAGAGACCCTCCAGAAGTACATCCAGCGCTTCAACAACACCCGCGTCAAGATCCACAAGGTCACGGACGAGGCCATCATCTCCACGTTTTCTGACGGCGTCCGTGACGTCAAGATGAAGGAAGAGCTCACCATCCACGAGGAGCTCTGCACCTCTCAGGAGTTGTTCAACCTGGCGACCAAGTGCGCAAGAGCTGAGGAGGGACGCCTCTCTCTCCTTGAGCTGCCAGCCGTGGGCGCGAAGGAGAAGAAGGCCAAGGCCAAGGACGTGAAGCGCAAGGAGGTAGCTGTGCTCGCAGCGGAGCCCGACACCAAGCGGGGCAGAGATCAGCCCGAGTCATCCAAGAACGGCCGACCGTTCTGCGGCTTCCAAAACATGAACACCCACAACACCAGCGACTGTCAAGAGCTCAGACCAATACGGGAAGGACGCTTTGGTCGACGCCCCGAGCGCAGCGACCGGGGCTACGGCCGCGGAGGAGGATGAGGAGGCGGACGCTGGGACGACCGTGGCCCGCGCCAGGAGTGGCACGACCAGCCTCGTGAGGACCACTGGCAGGACCAACCTCGCGAGGGCGCCTGGAGGGACCCGCCTCATGAGGATCGCCCCCAGGGCAACACCGGTCTTCCCCCGCTGCCGCCACCAAGAAGGAACGACGACCACCGCCAGGACGAGGTGGCTGGGGGCTTCCACGAGCCGCGTGCAATCGCCTGAATCTTGGGCGGCGCCCAGGCCCCAGCCTCTCAGCGCATCTTCAAACAGTTCGCTCACGAGGTGAACGCGGTGCTCCCCAAGCTCGAGGCCACGCGCCCGCTTAGGTGGTCCCAATGTGCCATCACTTTCAAGTCGGCAAATCAGCTCAAGTGCGCAGCCATCGCTGGTGCCCTCCCTATGCTGTGTTCCCTAGTCATCAGCAATGTGCAGGTCACCAAGACCCTCATCGACGGCGGCGCAGGGCTCAACGTCCTGTCCGTTGACATGTTCGACAACCTCCAAGTGCCATATGAACAGCTCCAGCCCACCAAGCCTTTCTCAGGAGTGACCGACAGTTCCACCACACCGATAGGGCAGGTCCGCCTGCCTGTCACCTTCGGGGAGCGCAAGAACTACCGCACCGAGCTCGTCGACTTTGATGTCGCGCAGATCCGACTGCCGTACAATGCCATCCTCGGGTATCCAGCCCTGGCCAAGTTCATGGCAGTCACTCATCACGGCTACAACGTTCTTAAGATGCCAGGAAGTGGAGGAATCATCATGGTCCTGTGTGAAGAGAGGGATGCGGTGTCCTCCCTCGAGCGCGCCTTTCAAGCCGCAGCAACCGACGACCCCGACAGCAGAAATGAAGGCCCTCCGGAGGCCATCCCCAAGAAGAAGCAGCTGCGCCATGCAGGACCTCAGGAGGATGGCGCCGCGGCAGGAGCCTCACCAGGATCAGCGCCCGCTCCAGGGGCGCCTCCCTCCATCGCATAGGAAGGCGCGCCCAGCGCCCTCCTCAGGCAGGGCTCGGGGGCTCTCTCCTGGAGGGCCTCAGACCTTGCCAGCCTCACGAGGGAGGCGCTTGGGCACCACTTGGAGGCGTGCTTCGCGGCACGTGACCCTCAGGAGAGCACAGGGCAAGGAGTGCCCACCACTCAGGAATTCATCACCAAGACCACTCAGGAACTACAAGATGCAAGGGCCATGCGCGGCGACAGCCGCTCACAAGGCGCAGCCCCCCATCCAGGCCAAGATGCCGGGCTGCGTGTCTGCGTCGATGTCCCAGGGCTCAACAGGGCCGTTTCTCAGGAGCGCTTCTGGCCATCGCGTGTGGGCCGCTGCGAGGGCCCACCACACAGCTACGTTCGCATGCCCTTTGGCTTGCCGAGCGTGGCGTCGGCCTATGTACGCAACATGCGACGTGTCCTGGCGGCTCAGGAAGCCAGGTACCACGCCGTTCTGGAGGAGATGGAGACGGTCTTCAGGGAACCTCCCGAGCCCCCAGAGCCTCCCGAGGCTCAGGGTAAGGCGGCTCATGAGGAGTCATTTCTTCAACGCATGCCTTCAGCTGCACCAACTCTACTTCGTCTACAGAACCAGATGACATCTTCCAAGCTCATTTAGCTGGGAGCACCCCTCGGGCTGCATTATTCCCAGGCCGCGTGGGTCCGTCCCTGCGGCATGTATCCCTTTTGCTTATGTCTTTAGCTTACCTTGTTGGGGGCGCCCCTCGGGCTGCATCATCCCCAAGCCGCTCGGGCCGGACCCGGTGGCACATATCTTCCTGCATTTATCCAAGTTGATCTGCTCTCCATGCTTAACCTGCCAACTGCTATCACCTGCTCGATTGCCGCCCACCACGGGTCTTTTCATCCTATGCAATTCGCTTGCATGTTAAAAGGGGGGCTCCTGAGCATCGCGACTCAGGAGCTCTTACTGGCTCTCCAGCCCTCACCCCCTGGCCTTGACCACGGCATCGCGACCTGGCATACCAGCGGCGGCGGAGCTCGCTCGAGGGCCGGGACCTGAGGACGTAGAGCACTAAGGAGAGCATGAGGGGAGGGAAACTCGTATGGGCTGGCCTAGCTATGCCGCACGAGTAGGCGCGCAGCCCTAGCGCAACGTCAGGAGCCGCCACGAAATCAACAAGATAAGTCCCGCACTCGGATCGGCTAAATGTTTGGGCCTAATGGTCACTCACGCCTTGCCGCAACCCTGTTGCAGCCACGTCAACTCCCTTTCTCGCCTTACCATGGCTGCTTGAGCGCTAAGGGGGACCTCCTGAGCATCACGCCTCAGGGGCTCTAACTGGACCTCGGGTCGCACACTTCCTGGCCTTGACCACGGCACGCGACCTGGCATACCAGCGACGGCTGTAGCCTGCCTGGGGACCGGGACTTGTCAACGTAGATCAACAAGCTATCGCAAGGAAAGAGAGGGGGGACCGAGCCTTAACGGGACATGCGTTCACGAAATTCTCATAACGGGGGAGATAAGCACAAAAGACATTACAGACCGTTACATGCCCCCACGGGGTAATTCATGATTCTTCATAGGAAACAAAAGCCGATACTAAGGGGAATCCTATCTACGCCCTTCCGTGGCGGACGCCATCATCAACGGTGGGCCACGGAAGGCCGGCGCCAACCCCATCCAGATCAGCGACGGCCGGACGCCGCGGCTCTGCTCCGAGCGCGGCGAGAGCTCGGGGGCACGTAGCTGTCGTCGCTCGTGTCCGGAGTCTCGTAAAGCTCAGGAGAGCTGCTGGACTCCCAAGGGCTACTGCTGCTGGAGTAGCCGCGAGCGGAGCGCGCGTCGGTTTGGCGCTCCTCTCCGGGGCAGCACTCCAGGCGGCGGCCCTCAGCATTGGAGACCTTGAAGAAGAGCGTGGAAGCGCCGTCATACTCGAAGTGGATCGCGAGGGCACCCCTCGCACGGCAGACCCGCGCGATCTCGCCCCAGCCACGAGTCATGAAGATCTTGCCGGTGGGGACCGCTTCGATCTCCGCTCCGGTCACCGGAGCGCTGCAGTCGGCGTGCTGCAACCAGAGCTCGAGAGGCCCCCTCGGCGGCATCACGTCGGAAAAGAACCGCGGGAAGCGGATCTAGGAGCTTGGAGGCATCGGCGCCCACAGCACCAACTCGCACGAGGAGTCCGCGGCGTGGATCCCAGGGGCAGCGGCACGCGTTGCCGCGGCGCGGCGACCCCAGTCGCGGCACGGGCGGCGCTGCTCTTCACTCCGTCCTCCGGAGCCCTTAGCTCGTGCGGACAAGTGTAGCGGGTACCCCGGAGGAGGCCGCTCGCACCAAGGCCTCGACACCACCTGCATCGCCGCTTCATCACGGCGATGGATCGACCTTTTCTTCGACGGAAGAGGCCCCGGATCATCACGGGGAGCCTTTCCTTTCTCTTCAGTAGAAAACCTTCTGATAGGCGTCATTGTTGTCAGCAGTGGAGCAAGGAGGAAGAAGCAAGCGAGCGAGGAAGAGAAGGGCGACGGGGGCTCTGCCCCCTCCCCATTTATAGCAAGAGAAGGCCAACCGGCGTCTCCCACGATCGCAGGTAATGATGGTTTTTCTTGCATGTCGCAGAGACTTGTCAAGTCAAGCAGTTGCCGAGGCAGCGTGGGGAAGCGGAGACGCCCACGTCCAATCAACCGCCACGCGTCGACCAAGGCCGCAGGCTTATGGGGCCTGCGATGCTCCGAACTTGACCCTTGGCTTCACCACGAAGCCAAGCCCGAGGTCACCTTGAGCCCGGGGGCTACTGTCGGCGTTTTGGGAACGGGGGTCCCCAGACTTGCCTGCCTCCGGCCCACAACGCGGCTAAGCTAGCAGGCCGTATGGCCCATCTTCATCAACAAGGCATCCTATACCCTCGCGATGGTCCAAGCCTCGCGAGGTGGATGACGCAAGACCTCCTCTGGAGTAGCCTAGCCAGTCAGGCTCACGAGGAGCAGAGATATAAAGGCGGGGCAAACCTCACGAGGCTCTCGTGACGTGAGCCATGACGAACGGCGCCAGGCGGGCGCCAGTGCGCGCAGCGTCCTTATTTCCTCTTTGGTGCTAAGGAGGCCAGTGCAGGCGAAGAGTACCAAGGCATCAGGCAAAGGTTGCTATATTGGTGCAACGAGACCAAGACCAGGAGGACGGCGAGACGGAGGTCATCGTGGAGCCCAAGGCAGTGTCACCACCAGAGCTTTTCGCAGGCGAAGACCACTTTTGTCAGGATAGCTTGTACTGGCTGTCCCCCTTCAAATTTGCCCGCCGTTGTTGGCTCCCTTCCCGCTCGATATTTGGGAAGAGGACCACGACCTATATAAGTAGAGCTAGCCACCATAGTAGAGGCATCTGATCTTAGCTTGATCCAACCCGATCGATAGCCAACTCACAAGAACACCTCAACCTCAGGAGGCTGTTCTTCCCTTGTACTGTTCATCATCAGCCCTAGAGGCAATCCACCACCACCACACTGGAGTAGGGTATTACACCACAATGGTGGCCAGAACCAGTATAAACCTCGTGTCTTTCTGTGTTGCGAGTTCGTCGAGTTCGTCCGCGAGATCTTAGCGAGCTAGGGCGTAGATCGGTAGGAGGGAAAGAGTTCGCGCGCACCCCAGTGTTTGAACCTCAAGGGTTTGCCAGAACCCCACATCTGACACAGCGGCAACGGCCTCTACTACCACGGGGTCCTGTTCATCCAACCCCCCACCGGGAACTGTTCATCCAAACCCCCTCAACAACGCTCATTGTTCATCCAGGGAAGGAGACAACAGTGTTCGATCGGCTTCAGTTAGCAGCAGTAGCGAAGGAATCACTCGGGTTCAGTTAACAGCAAGGGATCGATCGATAGCTCGGGTTCAGTAACGCGTAGCCTGCAGTGCAATCACTCGAGTTCAATTAGAGTCCCACGTGTCGCTCGGGTTCAGTTAGAGCCCAACGCCTCGCACACACGCGCGTACGTACGAGAGAATCGTGCACCGCTTGGCCCCTGACCACCCACCGTAACTGGGAACTCCCCCGATATTTTCCTCGCCCTCGCTTCTACCACGGTTTTCTCCGTCATGGAAAGCCCAAAGAATGTCATGCAGCTGTGTCTCTGGCCCGCCCAGAACGAAAAGCCCATTTTCTGTCATGATTTTTTGTCATAGAAGTAGGAGCCCACCACATCTATGATGATACCGGGTTTTGTCATAATTATCTTCATAGAGGTGTCATAAGTATGACAGAAAAAAATTTCGTTCGGCCCAAAATGTCACGGATGTGTTTTTTTTGTAGTGCACCAACAATACAACTAAGTATGAAGGGCTCCTTGCCGGGCTCAGGATTGCACCAGAATTGGGAATTAAGAAGTTGATCATTCGAGGATATTCACAGCTTGTGGTGAGACAAGTCATCAAGGAGTATCAAAGCCCATTGATGGAAGCATACGTCGAGGAAGTGAGGAGACGGGAGGAGCACTTTGATGGGTTGCAAACAGAGCACGTACCCCGTGCGGAAAACAGCATAGCTGATCACCTGTCAAAGTGTGCTGCGCAGAAGATTCCTGTGGAACCGGGAACTTTTGTTCTCCATCTCTCTCAGCCCTATGTATCACCAGCCACAATGGCCCAGAAAAGTACAAAGTTGGACTATGGTAAGCCTCTCCTGGTCGACCCGTCCGCTCCTGGCAGTGACCCTACCGGAAAGAACTCCTCTTAGCCTGCCGGACCACCCCCTCCAGCCGGGCCTATGGACCCCGCGAATGAGGCTGGTGCTCCCACAGCAGAGGAGGTGCTGCTAGTCCTCGTTGCCGAGCCCCAGGCTCCAACTTGGGCAAGGCACATTGTCCCCTTCCTCCAAACCGGAGAACTCCTTGACGACCAAGATGAAGTTGAGAAAGTAGCCTGGAGGGCTAGTATGTATCAGTTTGTCGATGACACTCTGTATAGAAGGAGGCCCAACGGTGTGAAATTGAAGTGTGTCTGCCGGGAGGATGGAAAGGAACTGCTGGCTGAGATTCACAGAGGAATGTGCGGCTCACACATTGGATGAAGGGCATTAGTTGGGAAAGCATTCCGGCAAGGATTCTATTGGCCCACATCCCTCCAAGATGCAGTCGAGCTTGTCACGACATGTGAAGCCTGCTAGTTCTGTTCCAACAGAACACACCTGCCTGCCCAAGCCCTTCAGACAATCCCTCTATCATGGCCATTTTCGGTCTGGGGGCTCGATATCCTCCGCCCCTTCCCCCGAGCAATCGAGGGCTTTGAATTCTTGTTCGTTGCGATCGACAAGTTTACAAAGTGGCCGGAAGTGACTACCGTGAGAAAGGTGACTGCTCAGTCAGCTATCAAGTTGTTGAAAGAATCGGTGTGTCGTTTCGGAGTTCCAGCAAGGATAATCACTGACAATGGCACCCAGTTCACGAGCCACGCCTTCATGCAATACGTTCATGCCCTCGAATGCAAGATCTAATTCGCTTTTGTGGCACACCCCCGCAATGGACAAGCTGATAGGGTGAACGCTTAAGTGCTTCGTGGAGTCAAGACAAGAACTTTCGATACGCTGCAGAAGCACGGCAGGCGGTGGATCGAGGAGCTACTGGTAGTTCTCTGGTCCCTCAGAACGACACCTAACCGAGCTACCGGGCAGACTCCCTTCTCCCTGGTCTATGGGGCAGAAGCAGTTATCCCCATAGAACTCATTTACGGGTCCCCTCGAGTGCTTGCCTACGATGAAATAGCACAAGATCAGCACCGGCGTGACGACGCTGTGCTACTCGAGGAGAACCATCTCCGGGCTGCTACGCGTGTTGCACGCTACCAGCAAGCCCTGCATCGCTATCATAGCCGCAGGGTTCATGCCCGGTGTTTTGAGGAAGGTGACCTTGTCCTTAGGCGCGTTCAATCCACCAAGGGTACAAACAAGCTGTCACCAAAGTGGGAAGGCCCTTACCGGGTGGTACGAGTCACCAAACCTGGCACAGTCCATCTGGAGACTAGGGATGGCACTCAGTTGCAAAACTCATGGAATATTGAGCATCTCCGTAAGTACTACCCGTAAGGCGCGAGGCTAACGGGCACTGCCCGGCAGCCACCCTTTTGTACAGGCCTTGCCTCGGCTGCATGTAACCCCTTGTACAAAGCCAGGGCGACGACCCCGTGCAAGAGAAAATAAAGAAGCGCTGTAGGGGGGCCCCAACTAAGATTGCATGCATGCACGAGCACACACAGATCACTTCATAAGCATTTCATGAGCATTTGCATATGCATATAGATAGGATTGCATCCTGCATTCATTCTCATCTACATGGAGTTGGAGATTCCTGCCGTGAACTTTACTTCGACAAAGGATGAGAAGATTGCATGGCACAGCGATCCCCGGCAAGCCAAAACAGATAAATTTACCTCTTGTCCATTAGTGTTCTATAAAGCTACAACTTTGCATGAGAAAACCTCGCCTCTCTATTGATACCTAGGTGCTCCCATCTATGACTTGAACGTTGCTTCAGTCAGGATGGTCACAGTAGCCTTTGGTAAAAAGGAGTTGGCGGGGGGCTGGCCCCTCTGTCTGTTCCCTGGCAGATGTAGCTCTTCGGCAGACAAATAGGGTGCCAGCAGGATATCCTGCTGAGGAAAACTCCTTTATTTTTATTAAAGAGGCACTCCTCCTCTGCATGGACATACACATGCATGGGTTCCCGACAAGGCTCATCTTTTTCATTCATATGCTAACACGAGTACAAGCATTACAGAACACAAAGATGGACTCGAGGGATTACATTATTTGAATTAAAATTTGGCAATTGCCTACAAGTTTAAGATTGAAAAAAGATAAGTGCTCCGTAATGCCCTTTCTTGTCCCTCTCCTCCTAGGTGTAGCTGTCGAAGGCGACGAGGGCAAAAGGAGCGCCTGGACGGAGGCCCGACCCGCTCCCATCGGGCTCCAGGAGAGGCAGCCTGGGGGGAACGTAAGCGCGAGGGGACCACTCGATGTACAGCACGGCGGAGGACGGCCCCGTCTGCCACCGTCACCAGGGCCAGCAGGACCCAGCAGGGCTAATGGAGCTGCAGCCCGAGAGGAAGCCTGCCAGAGTCCAACTGGAAGGCTGCTGGAGGAGCCCGGCAGCACCATCTGCACCTCTGCATCCAACTCCCTGGCAAATCGCACTACCAGGGAGGAGATGCAGATGCAGATGATGGTGCTGCCGCCTAATGAAGATGGTGCGGGCGACGATCAGCCGGAGTCAGATTCGTTGCTCCTCCGCCCGCTGCCGTCGTCATCGCCGTCACTGTCCTCCTCGTCGCTCTTGCTCGAGGAGGAGCTTTCATCATCGTTCGAGCTCTCCGCGCAGGATCCTAAGCGACCACCCGAGTGCCCAAAGATCTTGATAGAGAGCAGGTTGTTCTCCATTAATTTGAACTGGAGAATGTGCCCCTCTGAGAAGTTGTGGGCACGGTCAAAGGTCTTCCAGCCGCGGTGAAGATACATCACATGAGGAGCGGGGAAGTCGACATCAACCCTCATACCTCCATGCCCGCATCCCCTCATGTGCAGCCGCAGAGCGCGTGGTTGCTCAAGCTCCATCTCCCGCGCAAAGGGAGTTGGGAGGCGAAGATGACCACACACGGGCTTGTACAACCTGATGACGAACTCCCGGGGTTGGTCTCCAACGTGGCCTTCCATTGGGGGTGGAGCCGCTGGTGGAGGCGTCAACAAGGCACCGCCCCGCCCTCCTCCTCCTCGAGCACCGCGGCGACCACGACCACGCCCCTTCCTCCTCTCCTTGCGGAAGATTCCTCTGCCTCAGGGTCCGGAGGAGGATGGGCGTGTTGTCGAGAAGAAGCCCTCATCGCCACCACCGGAACTCCACCACGCCCTCGCCCTCACACCATGACTAGATGAGAAGGATCATGAAGGAGAAGGAGCAGTGTGTGCAGGAGAACACTGCCCCGTCCCCTTTTTATAGGGAAATGGGGTAGGGGGCTGGTTCCTCCTATGGGAAAGGGCCGCCCCTCTTCTCCAATACGGCCTCTCTTCACCCACTATGACTCTGAGGGTCGAAGCCGCCCCTCTGCTCCAACCATCAACGCTCGGATTTCAGCCATGGGACTCTCCCCCATGTCCTCTGCATCCACCACCTACCACGCTCAATCCATGCGGGACACATGGTGAAGTGTGTGCGGAACGGGGGCAAGTGGGGTGGAAGTTTCCGCCCCGTGATCTTGGGGCAAGGAGAATCCGCGGGCCAGGATCCAAGTTCTTCCATGACGCCGCGCACAACACGTGGGGAAACCAGAAACTGGCCCGAAATCAAGACTAATGAAGCAGCAAAGGAAACCTCAAGGGGCCAACCCCTTCAGCGATCCTTCCTGTGCACTTATTAGGCCCTACCCCGACAACGCTCAGCAGCGCGTTCGGGGCAGGCCCGGGGCTTCTGTTGGTGCAACAAACCTGGGTCTTTTTCCCAACTATGCATAGGCACAAGATCAAGATTGAAGCACTAGCTTAAGTCAGAGGTTGAAGAACCAAGAGATTTGAAGAACTAACATGCAGCCCAAAGGGACCAAGATCGAGCCTGAGGAGCAACATATCGACAAGAGAAGGGCCTCCCTTGCTGGGTAGGCGAGCCCGGCAAGGGGCGAGGCCACCACCAGGAGCAAGCAATCAAGGCTCCCCGGCAGAGCCTCTCGGGGCTCGCGGGGGCAGAACCACCCCACCAACCACTCAAACATGACTCACGTCGTCAATCAGTGCGGTGTCAAGCCGCAAGATGATTAAGTGGCAGCCATTCGCGACATGGCAGTCATTTCCTATAGAAGAAACCCGTAGATGACACCCGTCCTGCGACGTGTCAAGAGAACAGGTGCAGAGCTGGCAAGGTAGCCCGGTAGGCCTTGCCGGGTGACCAGTGATGTTACACTAAGCGGCGCATTTCCTGCACCCTGTCAGCCCGCAGAGTTAGGTATGATAGCACTGTTCGCTATCATATCAGTGGATAATGACCACTTTGTCACTGTGGTGACCCCTTAATCTATAAAAGGAGGCCCATGGCACTCGTAGGAGGGGTTAGAAAGTTTATGAACCGGAGCTACCATACGCGCATAGTCACTGCGTCCCCTAGGTAAACCCTGCCAGGCAAGTGTACTACGCATCACCACACTCATTCCTCCATCAATCCACTAAAGCAGGAGTAGGGTCTTACGCCTCACGGCGGCCCGAACCTGGGTAAATTGTTGTGTGCTCTCTGTCGTGTTGCCGCACGCTAATCTGCTCTTTGTGCAACGCGACGTCCCCCCGCCGAACCAGCAAGGGGCCACCCGATCCCATAGGTGGCCGCGGATATCCCGCGACATGCTGGCAGGCAGCTCACTATCCTCGCTAGGGCAGGGAGCTACGCCGGGTGGTGGGCGATGGTCGCCTCACATAGGTCTTTCCTCCTGAAGCTCCTTGGTTGCCTTGGTGATGAACTCCTGAGCACTTGGCGCCTCGAGCCCCGCGCTTTCCTCACGGAAGCGCTCGTTGAAGCATGCCTCCACGTGGTGCCCGAACACCTCCCTCATGATGCTGGCCAAGTCGGAGGCCCTCCAGAGGAGAGCCCTCGAGCCCAGCCTGAGAGGAGCGCCAGGTGCGCCTTCCTATGCGAGAGGGAAAGGCGCCCCGTCAGTGGGCACGTGGCTTGAGGCAGCACCGCCTGACGCCCCGCCCTCCTGAGGTCCTTGGCGGAGCAGCTGCTTCTTTTTCTTGGGGACAGCCTTAGGAGGGTAGACAGTGCCCTCGTTGTCTGGGTCCTCGACTGCCGCAGCCTGGTAGGCGCGCTCGAGAGAGCACGCCGCATCCTTCTCCTCGCAGGAGACCGTGATGACGCCGCAACTTCCTAGCATCTTGAGGACATTGTAACCATGGTGAGTTACTGCCATGAACTTGGCCAGGGCCGGATACCTGAGGATGGTGTTGTACGGGAGGCGAATGTGGGCGACGTCGAAGTCGATGAGCTTAGTGTGGTAGTTGTCGCAGATGCTGAAGGTGACAAGGAGGCGGATCTGCCCTATCGGGATGGTGGAGCCATTGGTCACTTTTGAGAAAGGCTTGGTGGGCTGCAGCTGGTCGTAGGGCACCAGGAGGCGTTCAAACATCTCTACGGAGAGAACATTGAGCCCCGCACCACCGTCGATGAGTGTCTTGGTCATGAGCACGTTGCTAACGGTAGGCGGGCAGAGCATTGGAAGGGCACCGGCAGTAGCCGCACACTTGAGCTTGTCGGAGGAGCTGAAGGTGATGGTGTACTTGGACCACCTGAGTGGATATGTTGCCTCGAGCTTGGGGAGGGCCGCGTTCACCTCACGTGCGAACTGTTTGAAGATGCGATGGGAGGCCGGGGCCTGAGCGCCACCCAAGATGCAAGCGACGACACGAGGCTCCTAGAATCCCCCTGCCCCTCGTCCTGGTGATGGTCGTTGTTCATTCTTGGTGGTGGCGGCAGCGGGGGAAGGCTAGCGTTACCCTGAGGATGGTCCTCACGAGGCTGATCTCTCCAGGCACCCTCGCGAGGCTGGCCCTGCCAGCGGTCCTCACGAGGCTGGTCGCGCCATTCCTGGCGAGGGTCGCGGCCGTCCCAGCGTCCTCCACCATGGCCACCTCCGTGGCCGTGACCACGATCGTTGTGCTCGGAGCGACGACCGAGGCGCCCGTCGTGGATGGCCGTGAGCTCCTGGCAGTCGTTGGTGTTGTGGCTGTGCACATTGTGGAAGACGCAAAACGGGCGGCTCCCTTTGGATGACTCCGGGTGGTCGTAGCCGCGCTTCATCTCTAGTTCGGCCGCGAGCACGGCCGCCCCCTTGTGCTTCACGTCCTTGGCATTGGCCTTCTTGTCTTCTGGGTCATCCTCGGGGAGCTCAAGGAGGGAGAGGCGTCCCTCCTCAATTCTCGCATACTTGGTTGCCATGCTGAACATCTCCAGAGCCATGCACAGGTCCTTGTGTATGGCGAGCTCCTCCTTCATCTTGACGTCACGGACGACATTAGTGAGCACCGAGATGATGGCCTCGTCCGACACCCTAGGGATCATGAGGCGAACACTGTTGAAGCGCTGGATGTACTTCTGCAAGGTCTATCCTGGCTGCTGCTTGATGCGCCGCAGGTCACCCGCAGCCGTCGGGCGGTCCCGAGTGCCCTGGAAGTTGGCGACGAAGTGCTCTTGCATCTCATCCAAGGAGGAGATCGATCCCGCAGAGAGGTTCAGGAGCTACGAGCGCGCGCCGTCTTTGAGGGCCATGGGAAACCAATTCGCCATAACCTTCTTGTCGCCGTTTGCCACCTCAATGCTCAGCTCGTAGAGGTGCAGGAACTCAGCAGGGTCGGGGGTGCCGTCGTAGCATGGAGGCAGGTCGGGTTTGAACTTTCCTGGACAGACGATGCTGCGTAGCTCCGGAGTGAAAGCGCGGCATCCAGCTGTGGTCGCGGGGACCCACCATGGATGTGTAGCCTGATCTTGGCACTCATGAGCCACCACCACAGGTGGCGCGCGGTCTTGATGTGGCGATGCTGGGAGCACACGCGCCTCTCCTTGCGTCCGCTGCATGACCTGGCAGCTTTCTTCTCCGCGCGTCGGTGCCTTGTGTGGCGGGTAGCGCCGTGGAGCCTCGCGCCTTGGCTCGATGATGGCGCCCTGCCTGGGAGGTGGAGGAGGTGCTCCGTGAGCTACGTCACCCACGACAGGCGGCAGATGAGGCAGCGAGGGAGATGGTGCAGCAGACTCTCGAGTGGCGCTGACGAGCTCTGCGATGCGGTCCAGCCAGTCCTCGTAGAGGTCACCGATCGGGCGGTAGCGCAGGAGCTCGCTGCCATGAGCAGCGCAGCCTGCGCGTTCGCTGGTCCGCGACGAGCAAGAGACGATGAAGCGGCAGCCGGGGTCAGTGACGAAGTGGCGGTGCATCCATCGTGCCACATAGAGGGCTGCATTGATGAAGCCTGCTGCTCATGGGCCACGGGGCCGGTGGTAGCGTTGGGCGCGGGCGACGGGGAATGGCGGGGAGCACCATCACCAGCGGGTGCCGTCTAGGCGATGCGAGCGGCGAGGGTGGCTCGGCGCTCAGCACGAACTCGATGAGCATCAGGCACGGGGACGGCAAAACGGTGACCCCGGTCACGGGGGCTATCGCGGCATTGAAGTCAAAGTTGGGGTCGAGGCTAAGAAGGTAGATGAAGACGTGTGAGAATGCATGCTCAAGAAGGCCCCGGCATCTCTCTTCGACAAGCTGGCGAGCCCTCATGGCCCGGTCTTCCAGGCGGGTACGACTTGAGTGAAGGATTGGAGGTAGCCGGCATCATCATCTTCGTGCGGGCGGGGGATGCTCTCTTCACAGATGGTGTCTAAGGCTCGGTTATCCCCGACCCTGAGGTCCTCAAGCATCAAGGAACGCTCGCGCTGCATCGTCCGACTGCGGCTTGCTTTGTTTTTAGCCTTCTCCACAAGGGACGTGACACCCACGACCTACTGCTGAAGTGAGGACAAGTCGGCTTGGGCCGAGGCCCGAGCCACCTTGGCCGCCATCTCGCGCTGCTCTGCTGCGGCCAGCTTCGCCCTGAGGGCATCGATTCTGCCCTGCAGCTCGACCTGCTGCTGTTGGAGCCGGGTCTCCTGGAGCCTGAACTCCCAGTGGTACTCATCAACAAGAGCTCCGCAGATCTTCGCCACCTTTTGGTCAATCTCATGCTAGACCCTAGCCTCCAGGGCGGCAAGGGCGTCCTCGGTTGTGGCTGCTTGGTGCTCCCTCACCTCCAGCCGCTCGAGCTCCAGGCTATGCTCCAAGACCTCAAGCGACATCACGTCCTCACGCGCCTGGATCCCCTTCTCATCGAAGAGGGACACGTTCGGCAGTGCCGCCAGGGGCGGCCCTACGCGCTCGGACCTGCCGCTCAAGGGCGGTGTTCGAAGCTTGCAGCTCCCTCTCCTGCTCCTCGGCCATCTGAGGGGATGGCCAGCGGCATTGGTCTCCTCCAGAGAGTGGGCGCAGGCCTCGCGAGAAGCTACGAGGGACGCCACGGCATCCGCCGGGGCGTGCTCGTGCTGCATATGCCCGAAGTTGATGGCGACCTTCAGCTAATGCCACTCGCGCACCAGGTGGAGGCCCTCTGCCTCGAGGCATGCGTTGACGTCGACAAGTTCTCCCCCAAGCTGAACCAATGCGCTCATTGCTTCCTGGAAAAGGTCGTGGCAGACGGTGCTGCGCCCGCCTGTGAGCTCCAGCGCACGACCGAGCCCTTCCTCCATGCCAGGGGCTGCCAGGGAGGTGCGGGACGACTCGCTCATCTTCGCCAGGGGGCTGGAGGCCGGTGCTCCTTCAACCAATTCTTGGGCCTCAGCGGAGGCGCTATGCGGCTTGGCCCCGCTGCTCGAGGATGACGCCGATGATGGGGCTGCCCAGGCACCAACAAGCACCACTGGAGGAGCCCTCGGCATGCCCCCTGCACCCCAGAAATGGCCGTGGAGGATGGGTCCTGGGAACACAGGCTGGCAGCCTTCCAGTGGCGCCTCCGCCTCGCCGGCCGGCCCCGTGCCCCGTGCGGGTGGTTGGCGCGAGGTGCCTGGAATCATGAATGGGCCAAGGGCCTTCGGAGGTCGCTCCCCAGGAGGTTACACCGCCGCAGCCGAAGGTATCCTAAGGAGCTAGAGTAAGAAATGGAAGCGAACGCGAAGATCCACGAAGATAAGGTACTTACTCATCCACGGCTATCCACTTCCTCTGTTTCAGGGGCCTGGGGCACCACCACTACAGCTCCAGAGCCTTTACTCTTGTAAAGTGCCCCAAGGTCTAGACGAGGTGTGCCAAGGGTTGGTGCATTGCCCTTTGCGGCTGAGCCGCAAACCGCCACCGCAGGAGGAGTCACCTGAGGAGCGACTGACAGTGCCCGCTCCCCAGCGGTCACCTCAGGAGCACCGGACGATGCATGCTCCCCAGTAGTCACCTCCGGAGCACCTGACGGCACCTGCTCTCCAGCGGTTGCCTCAGGAGCACTCAACAATGCTCACCCCCCTGCAACCACATCAGGGGCGTGCACCACAAGATTGGCAAGCACAGGAGCCACCAAGATGGGATTCTCACGAGGCCCCTCAAGGCCCTCTGGGTGGAGCCCCCAGATGTTGAGGCAGGGCATCTGCTTTGCGAAGGCCTCCCCATTCGAGCAGTTGTACAAGAGGCACCTGTCTGTTGGGAGCACGACAGGCGTCCTGTCGCCCATCAGGAGTTGGAGCACCGCTTGCAGCGTCTTGGAGGGAAGCGAGGGCACCTGAAGCCTCATGGGGTCTTTGTGGCCGGTTAAGGCCCGCATTGGGCGAGAGTGGCACTGCAGCAGGGCGATGCGTGGCTGGATGAAGTCCCTCACCACCATCGGCGCTGTCACCCCTGCCTGGACCAGATGCGGGCGAGCCGCCAGTCGATGAGCTTCGCATGCCCCCTGTCGGAGCTTGGTTCCACCGGCACCCGTGGGAGTTGGAGTAGGGGGCTGCGCGTGGTGGCGTCCACATACACCCACTGCTCCTAGAATCTTGTTACATCTGGGTGGAGCATGAAGTTGATGTTGGAGTCAGCCGTCGCCGCCACCGCCTGGAACAACACACATCCCAAGCATTGTCTGCTATCGACCAGATGAAGTGAGAAGAAATGGTGGAACAACGCCACAGATGGGGCGACACCCTTGATGGCCTCACATAGGAAGGCGAAAGCGGCGAGGAGTATGATGGACCCGGCATCCAAATGCGCATGGATCTGATAATGCGAAAGCACGGCATTGAAGAAATCAGAGAAAGGGGGAACCAATCCGGCCAGGAGAGTGTGAAGGTGGATGGGGATCTTGGTGGCCTCCATGTCAATTTGGGCCCGCGAGGCAGGCCAGACTGTCATCACCCTCCACTCGTTGGAATCGGCGGCGAGGGCTGGTCGGGTCTTGTCCAGTCCCTCCTGATTGATCACCGTCGACCGACCAAGCGCCAGCTCCAACCCAGGCAGAGATTCTGTGGGCACGCGACCCTTCCCTTTCTTCTTCGACCTCGGAGCCATGGCGGCGGAAGTGGATGGACGCTGGCGCGGAATCAGGAGGAGAAGGTACGAGTTCGTAGGAAAGGGCGGAAGCGAAGGACATGCATGGCGGGTAATGGTGGCTGAGCCGCGCTTGCAATAGGCAGCCGGTAAGTCTGGTGGTTGCCGAGGCTGCGTGGGGAAGGGTAGCCGCCCACGTCCCATCAAGCGCCACGCGTCGACCGGGTCCGCAGGTGATTCGGGCCCGCGGTGCTTCGCCCTTGCTCTTTGGCTTCGACTCGAAGCCAAGTCCGAGCGCGCCTTGGGCCCGGGGGCTACTGTCGGTGTTCTAGGAACTAGGGTGCCCAGACTTCCCTACTTGTGGCCCACGGCGTGTCTCCATCAGCAGCCTGGTCTGGCCCATCTTCAGCATTGACAACACAAGACCCTCGCGAGGGGCCAAGCCTCGCGAGGTGGATGATGCCAAGACCTCCAGTTGGAGTGGCCTCCCTAGGCTAGCTCCTGAGGAGTGGAGATTCCTATGCAAGCGCCCACCTCGTGAGGTTAAGGTGACGCAAGCCATGATGACCAAGGGCAGGCGGGCGCCAGCGGGCGCAGTACAACAGTTTTCCTCTTTGGTGCTAAAGAGGCAAGCGCAGGCGTGGAGTCCCAAGGAATCAGCCAAAGGTTTCCATTTTCGTGCTACAAGACGAACACTGCCAGGACGGCAGGACGGAGGTCATCACCGAGCCCACCGCGACATCACGACCAGAAGCTTTGCAGGCAAATACCACCTTTCGTTAGGATCAGATGTACTATTTGCCTCCCTTCAAACTTGTCCGTTGTGGGATCCCTTCCCGCCTTCATTTTGGGGAACAGGACGAATGCCACCATAAATATAGCTTAGCCACCACCATAGAAGGGGATCGAGCCATCCGAACCCTCACCGGCTCACACCTACACAAGAACAAACCTCTTGAGGTAGTTCTTCCTCTGTACTAGTTTATCCTCAGCCCACCTCGAGGCTAATCCAGCATAAAGCAGGAGTAGGGTCTAACACCGCAAGGTGGCCCGGACCTGGGTAAACTGTCGTGTCCCTTTCCTTTCCTGTTCATCGAGCTGGGCTGCGAGAACGATGAGTTGGTAGGCCGGGGAGATCGAGCTCTTCGTACATGCCCTAGAGTTCAAACCTTTCTTAGGTCTGCGGAGCCCTGAATCCGACAGTTACAGGATCGATATGCTCGAGGGCGGCTAGCGAGCAAATGAAGATGGCGAGGCATGGGCAGCCGTGTGTTGGGAATAGCAGTGGAGGTAGGGTTGACGCTGAAGAGTGGGCACACAGCTGGGATGAGCATGCTAGCGCCCGAGAGGGTTCTGGTGTGGATCTGGGGGAGGGGGAGCTGGCGATGGAGATTGGGTGGACTATTAAGTGAAATGGGGGTGGGCGGTGGGGGGATGTTGGCGGCTTTTGTGAAAAAAATGAAAAAATATCCCCAGTCGCCACGCAGAAAGGCCTATGCAAACGGTTGGCTCTAAGCGTCCATGTGCACAAGCAGCATAATTTCGTTTGAACTGAAGACGTGAGTTCATTGTTTCGCCTCAATTTTTTTCCACGGTAAGCAATCACCATTATACCACAGGTTTGATTTTTCTAGCGCATTTCAGGTGTTGTTTGCTATATTTAAGCCATTTTTTCATTTACCGTGCATTTTGGCATATAAATGACATCCTAGCCACAACAAAATGTGCTGATGAAAGGGATGAGGATTGTCGTTCGATCTGGGAGTATCGAACGGTCCAGACGTACAATCCGTGGGGTTTGGGTTCTGGCCAATCAGACGGCACGACTCACATAGTGCGTGCAGTAAGGGAGGCATCGGCCACGGTTTAGTAGGCTCACAGCTTTCATGAATGAACATGTGCTATTTGAAAACATTTACATCAACTAACATCATATTTTCGTTTGAATGAAAATGTGAGTTCATCGTTTCGCCTCGAATATTTTTCCACGGTAAGCAATCACCATTGTACCCTAGGTTTGGTTTTCTAGCGCATTTCAAGTCTTGTTTGCATTTACCATGCATTTAGTGAATATATATATATGTGTATATATATGGTGCGTCTATTATGATAACACCCCTTAAGTGTCCTATTCTGATAACACCCACCTTATTCTGGACATCCCCCACCAGTTCGTCGTCGCCCTCCCCTCCCCGCCTTCTTCCGCGACAGCGGACTGGGAGCACGGCCGCCCCTCCCCTCCCTGCCTTCTTCCGCGGCAGCGGCCTTGGAGCGCCGTCGCCCTCCCCTCCCTGCCTTCTTCCGCGGCAGCAGCCTGGGAGCGCCGCCGCCCCTCCCATCCCGGCCTTCTTCTTCTGTAGAAGCGGCCTGGTAGCACCGCCACCCCTCCCTTCCCGGCCTTCTTCCGCGGCAGCGGCCTAGGAGCGATGTTGCCCCTCCCCTCCCCGCTTTCTCCCACGGCAGTGGCCTGGGAGCGCCGCCGCCATCCCTTCCCGGCCTTCTTCCACGGTGGCGGTCGGCAGCGACGTCGCCCTCCCCTCCCGGCCTTCTTCCACGGCAGCAGCCACGCAGCGCGCCGCCCGTCACGTCTCGGCCTTCTTTCGCGGCAGCAACCGAGCAACGCCTCCCCCGCTCGCATATCGGCCTTCTTCTGCGCCAGCAGCTCGGTAGCGCCGCCGCCGATCTCCTCCGGGCCTTCAATTACATGTATTTCATCAGATGTGGATGGTGCTGCCTCGACATCAAACCAATTCGAGCAAGGAGGACTGTGCGTAAGGTTCCTTCATCCACGACAGCTTCTTGGATTAAGTCTGCAACCCCATTCAGAGCAAATCCTCCATCTCCACTAACCTTGAGCAACATCCAGACCGCTCATGAACTACTGAAGGGCAAGTGGACTGCACAACTAAATGCAAAAGTGGTGTAGACAAACGAGATGGGAACTTCCTCCTGCAAACGCAAGAAATCACTGCAACACGAGGTAAGCAGTACACTTCCTCAACCATCTCAGTTTACTTATTCCAAACAAAGCAGAACACGCAGTCTAGTATGCCTCCAAAAACGATGCAATGTGGTTACTTCATCTCGCGGTGGAAAAAATGCAGGGCACTTGCTCGCTTATGCAGTATGCTTGCTCAGTTATGTAGTACAGTTGTATAGGTTCACTACGGCAATGATGCAGTGCGGTTACTTCAGTTCACCTTGTGGGTGATGTAGTCATCGTGCATTAGCTTGCAGTACCCTTTGAAACACATTGGAGTTCGTATGGTTTAGTTCATTTTACCTGACAATGCAGCTCGGCAATTTTGTGCAGGAAATAACGTTCAGCAGATGCCGCGCATAATTGACAACCCAGGGAACAACAACTCTGAAGAGTAAAGCTTCTTCTGAAAGAGACACTGGCTGGGTTACCCCTGAGATTCCTTGAGGATTCTTCACGACAACAAACAGGGTGCAATACTCTCTGGAAGAAGATTTTTTTCCAGGAAGAAGAGGTAGTCGAAGATGACGACGATGTGACCTTCATGTGGGAGGGCACTCACCGACAGGATGATGAAGATGATGACGATGAAGATGAGCCAATAACAGTTCTCAACCCAGAGTACAAGCGCGAGTTCACTACATTTCGATAGCATGTCCGAACAGATAATGATGATGCATTTGAACATGATGTTGCAGTAGATGATGATTATGAGGATGTGCCACTGCTCCAAAAATTTCAAACCAATCCAGTGACACATCGCCACAACACTGGATTACCACCGCGTCCACCTGCTGCACCACAAAATAGAGCTCAGCGTCCACCTGATGCACCGAAAAACAGAGCTCCAACTAGACCTGCTGCATCAACTTCAACACTGCAACCACCAAGGGTGCCTCGGTCAAAAGTCAACGGCAAGTACAAATCCTCCTCACTGTTGCCGCCGCGAGATCCTCAACTACACAGATCTGCTATAACCCCGCCATGTCCAATACAACCCAGCGAGCTGCAAACGCCATCGGATGAACGACATTACACACATGTAAGTTTATGTCTTAAAAAATAATGATATTTGCAGTCCATTCAGATAACATTGTAGTGCACACTGATATTTGTTGTGAGATCTGACCTAACATCTAATACAGTCGATTCTTCTAAAAACTTAGGAACATTGCAGTGCTTTATTAAACTCGTATGCACTCCTCGTATTTAAACAGAGCATAACACTTTGTCTCCTAGAACATTGCACTTATTGCAGGATAAAAACATGCCGCTGAACCTCATACCTGCTACTGGAATGAAGTTCACCACATACGACAAAGCATGGGACTTTTACAACAGTTATGCAAGATATGCAGGGTTTGACGTACGCAAGAGGGCAAAACACAAGACAAAATCCTACATTGTCTGCTCAAGAGAAGGGATGCACAAGCAGACTGTGTCAGATTATGACCGGAAACGTGAGAAGACATCAAAAAGGATTGGCTGCAAGGAAAAATTAGAGTCAAAAAGAGGAAGGATGGCAAATTTGTGATAGAAATGGTTGAACTCAACCACAATCACAAGATGCTGGAAAGCCCCGGGATGGTTTTGCACATGCTCTCGCACAAAAGAGACGATCCTTTGATTGACCAGTTGGTGAAAGACATGCAGCTGGACAACCACACACACACACACACAGATGATGTCAACGCTGTCGCGTATGTCCGGTGGTCTGCAGTACATGGGACATACTAGCCGCGACTGGGTAAACAAGTCAGCACGTCACAGAGCATATCACTTGGGCATTCTGTCAGTAATTATTTCCTGTTTCATGAGATGAGTTTGCATTGCGTTTGAAATGCAGGAAACAGAAGTTTGCCATAGAAGAGTCCCAAGATGACGTCAAGAAACTTCTGGATTTCTACGAGAAGATGCAGAAGATAAACCCAGAGTTCTTCTATGATTATGACGTTGATGCAGATAACCATGTAAGAAACGTCTTTTGGGCCAACACAAGTTGCAAAGGATCCTATGAAGATTTTGGAGACTGCGTTACATTTGACACGACATATAAAACTAAAAAATTCCACATGCCGGTGGGAGTCTTCGTGGGAGTGAACCATCATCTACAGAGCACCATATTTGCTATCACCCTCGTGCGAGATGAAACAATACCTTCATTCGAGTGGGTTTTCAAAACATTCCTAAGGTGTATGAACAACAAGCCGCCAATCTGCATGCTCACAGGTACAAAAAAACAAAACATGTATACTTACGTTTGTTTGGTAAACTTCTATTTTTTCCGTCTCTCTTACACACGAACAACTTAATAAAAAACACTATTTGTGCCTTCTCAGACCAATGTTCTTCGATGAAGGCGGCATTAAAAACTATCCTCCCAGATAGATTACATAAGTTGTGTCGGTGGCATATCATGAAGAAGTACAAAGACCACCTGCCTTGCTATATATGGCGCACGAGAAACTCAAGGATGACCTCAATGCGGTGCTAAACGACCCACTAATGCCGTCAGAATTTGAACGGGCATGGAATGACCTCATGCAGAAATACAACTTGCAAAACGACGAAGTGATGAATTCGCTGCGGGATGACAGGCACGAATGTATCTCGGCTTACTACAAGGAATTTTTTTCTGCTCGAATGACTTTCACGCAGAGAAGCGAGTGCATGAACCGCATATTGAAGAAAAACATAGTCAAAGAAATGCATGATCTCCATCTGTTTGCTCAGCAGGTGGACAAGTGCATTCAGACCAGGAAGGCCGTTGAGCACACAGAGACAATAGCAAATGAGGTAAACAAAATGTCCATCAAAAACTGCTAAATATAACTACAAAAACAAACAAAATTTTCATTTCTCTGATTCGTAGTGCTGCATTTTCTAATCATGCAGTCAGAGGTAAAGACAACAACCCAGTTTGGGTTCGAAGTTCAGCTATCAAAAGTGTATACAAGGGTAGTTTTTGCAGATTTCAAAGAAACACTCTACCGCAGCACTGCATTCAGAGTAGAAAGGTCACTAGTACGCGTAGGTGCTATACAAACGGTTTTAAACCCCTTTTCGCGATGGCATTTGGAACCGTCGCCTATTGAGCGGTAGGGTGGTCCTTCCCACAAGACCCAAGAACCGTCGGGGATATGCCCTCCTGGCACACACGCTCGGCAAAATGAGGTTGTGTGCGATCGGCGAGCACTCAAAGACGGAAAATACGTACAATAGAGCTAAAAAAATACAATTATACATGCGAAATTGTTTCCCGTCGCAATTACATCCCACACAGTCAGTCCCCGCTAAACGTTTCCGTTCGTATGTACATCCCACACAGTCGCTCCTAGGAAAACATTTCCGTTCACAGGTACATCACACACAATTTTTCCCGTTAAATCGTTTGTGATAGCGTTGCCATTGCACACGATATTAACAATTTTATGGTTTGCGTTATTGAATGCATCACACACAGTGCATAGAAGAAACTGTGTGGCAAAGGCTGTCCATCACACACAGTTTTTATGTGGTAAACGTTTGTGCAAGGTGGCCTAACGCAAACAGTTTTCAAGAGGATGTCGTGTGTGCAGTGGAGATTGATCGCACACGTAGTGGATCCTAGAAACGTTTCCGATCTCCACATCTATCGTAGACATTTCACTTTTGCAAACCGTGTGCAATGTAATCCCTAATTAATCCCTACTTTAAAAATCACATGTTTTGAATTTGAAAGTAGGCAATCACTTATTTCATATCCAACCATGTTTATTACAAATATAGGTTCAACCACGAAGCATAATCCAATGCACAGGTACATATACTGAAGAACTACAGAAGCACCAAGTAAAGAATGATGAACCATAGTTGTACTAAAGACTATAAAGAGAGAGGCGAAAGACATTCTGGTTGCTGGAGAAGGTGAAGCGGAATGCCCATATTGTGCCCTCCTCCATGCGTAATGCGCGCACGACTCTAGGCCAACCCCTTGTGATGGATGCCTGTCCATCCTTCACTGTCTTCATTACGACTTCTCGATGCTCATTGTAGTCTGGATGAAATACTTTAACCTTCATTGCTGTCCACCATTCATATACTTTGCGAGGTAATCTTGAGTGAACTGCTTCGGGAACCACTGGGAACGAAAAAGATTCAGACATTGTTGTCTAACAACTCATTATGGGCAGTAAAAAGAGAAGGCTGTAGAGTTTGTAGTTACCATCCTACAGCTCACTGTTGTGTTGGATAGAGCATAAAGAAATAATTTGCTTGCCACCATTTGTATCTTTTTGCTAATAATCCTTATCAGTTGCCTCACTTGATGCTTGTTAATCAATATCTCATTGCCCCATACGCAAAAAGGGTCGATGCGTGGATCCTTGCCAAGGGCATATGTACCTACAAGCAACAAGCCAATATTAGAAGCTAACAAGTGTCTAGGCCTGGATCTATATGCACTACATTATGGAACGATGGGAGGACTGCAAGTCGAAGGATGAAGCTAACCTCAGCGGAAAATAGTGGCCACTCCCGTTGTTGTCCTGCATAAGTAGTGGAAAGGCATGATAAGTACATCAAACAAATATAGCAAAGGTAAACAACATCATCTCCAAATTATAGCTTGAATGTGTTGGTTTCAGCATGCTGTTAAAGCAGATATAAAATGGAAGGCAATGTTACCGACAGCAAGATTAACAGCCATCAAATATTGCAATTCAAACTGGTATTGTTGAAAATGAATAGAACATAGGTAATGCTTAAACATCACATTGGACAAATGTGTAAAACTGAAATAAAGGGCATGTGTTAACTACACCAGGAATAACTGGAACCAAATATAGCCGGTCAAACTGGTATTGATGTAGTCGAGCGGCATAGTTCCGACTTGTACATAATGAACAACACATTGTGAATGACTGAAATAAACAAGGTATAAATGACCAGTATAACAACCAAATATAGACATTGAAAACTGGACAGAGTCTCACTACAACCAACCTAACAAGAAAATACAGATAAACAAGGCATATGCTTGAAAACTGGACAAATGCTCACTGCAACCAACCTAACAAGCAGATAAAGATAAACAAGGCATCTACTTGATAACTGGACAAATGCTAAAAAATGCAACCTAACAACCAAATACAGATAAACAAGGCATCTGCTTGATAACTGGACAAATGCTAAAAAAACAACCAAACAACCAAATACAGATAAACAAGGCATCTGCTTGATAACTGGACAAATGCTCACTACAACCAAACTAAGAACCAAATACATGTAAACAAGGCATCTGGTCGATAACTGGAAAAATGCTCACTGCAACAAACCTAACAACCAAAAATAGATGAACAAGGCATCTACTCACTATAAACAAACAAATATAGCCATTCGTGAAACTGAAGTGGATAATTCATACTTAAACATCACATAGACCTATTGAACAATACATTTTTGCATAACTGAAATAATTAAACACGGCACAGGTAAAGCACCGCACGACAAATGCTACTACAACAAAGGGTACGGGTTGGCAAGCTAGAAAATTTAAGATTTGCTGATATAATGTTGCCTCACATTTCATGGATGGGATCCTTCCAGTTGGAAGAGCACAGACCCATGGTGCGCTCTCTGATGTCACAGATGGGTTGTTTCACCTTGGAAGAACATTCGTGGGAGCCCTCCTCGTGGTCGTCGTGCCCGATGAGAACTAACTTGGCAATTGAGGATCCCAAGCCGCCGCCGTAGGACGTGACCTTCAGAAATGACAAAATGGGCTCGATGGCGTATAAAGCTCGCAAATCCTTGACCGCTTGGCGGAGGAGATCAGTGATACGTCTCCAACATATCTATAATTTTTGATTGCTCCATGCTATATTTTCTTCTGTTTTGGACATTATTGGGCTTTATTATTCACTTTTATATTATTTTTGGGACTAACCTATTAACCGCAGGCCCAGCCCAGAATTGCTGTTTTTTTGCCTATTTCAGAGTTTCGCAGAAAAAGAATATCAAACGGAGTCCAAACGGAATGAAACCTTCGGGAACGTGATTTTTGGAACGAACAAGATCCAGGAGACTTGGACCCTACGTCAAGAAACAAAGGAGGAGGCCACGAGGTAGGGGGCGCGCCTACCCCCCCAGGGCGCGCCCTCCACCCTCGTGGGCCCCCTGTTGCTCCACCGACGTACTCCTTCCTCCTATATATACCTACGTACCCCCAAACGATCAGATACGGAGCCAAAAACCTAATTCCACTGCCGCAACCTTCTGTACCTACGAGATCCCATCTTGGAGCATGTTCTGGAGCTCCGCCGGAAGGGGCATCGATCATGGAGGGCTTCTACATCATCACCATAGCCCCTCCGATGAAGTGTGAGTAGTTTACCTCAGACCTTCGGGTCCATAGTTTTTAGCTAGATGGCTTCTTCTGTCTTTTTGGATCTCAATACAATGTTCTCCCCTTCTCTCGTGGAGATCTATTTGATGTAATCTTCTTTTGTGGTGTGTTTGTTGAGACCGATGAATTGTGGGTTTATGATCAACTTTATCTATGAACAATATTTGAATCTTTTCTGAATTCTTTTATGTATGATTGGTTATCTTTGCAAGTCTCTTCGATTTATCAGTTTGGTTTGGCCTACTAGATTGATCTTTCTTGCAATGGGAGAAGTGCTTAGCTTTGGGTTCAATCTTGCGGTGTACTTTCCCAGTGACAGTAGGGGCAGCAAGGCACGTATTGTATTTTTGCCATTGAGGATAACAAGATGGTTTTTTTATCATATTGCATGAATTTATCCCTCTACATCATGTCATCTTGCTTAAGGCGTTACTCTGTTTTTATGAACTTAATACTCTAGATGAATGCTGGATAGCGGTCGATGAGTGGAGTAATAGTAGTAGATGCAGGCAGGAGTCGGTCTACTTGTCTCGGACGTGATGCCTATATACATGATGATACCTAGATATTCACATAGCTATGCTCAATTCTGTCAATTGCTCAATAGTAATTTGTTCACCCACCGTAAAATACTTATGCTCTTTAGAGAAGCCACTAGTGAAACCTATGGCCCCCGGGTCTATCTTCATCATATTAATCTTCCAACACTTAGTTATTTCCTTTGCTTTTTACTTTGACTTTTATTTTACTTTGCATCTTTATCACAAAAATACCAAAAATATTATCCTATCATATCTATCAGATCTCACTCTCGTAAGCGACCATGTAGGGATTAACAACCCCTTATCGCGTTGGTTGTGAGGATTTACTTGTTTGTGTAGGTGCGAGGGACTCGAGCGTAGCCTCCTACTGGATTGATACCTTGGTTCTCAAAAACTGAGGGAAATACTTACGCTACTTTGCTGCATCACCCTTTCCTCTTCAAGGGAAAACCAACGCAGTGCTCAAGAGGTAGCAAGAAGGATTTCGGGCGCCGTTGCCGGGGAGGTCTACGCAAAAGTCAACATACCAAGTACCCATCACAACCCTTATCTCCCGCATTACATTATTTGCCATTTTCCTCTCGTTTTCCTCTCCCCCACTTCACCCTTGCCGTTTTATTCACCCTCTCTTTTCCGTTCATCTTTTCGTTTGCCTTGATGTCTTACTTGGCTCGTTTGCTCGTTTGGTTGAAATAGTTGAGTATTTATTCCTAAGCAGAGAAGCTAATATCTATGGATCCTCATCCGCTTGCCAATCTTTTTAAGAGATCCAATTATGATGAACCAATTCTTAGTGATTTGGATGCACTAGATTATCTTTATAAGGTTTTGCTTGAAATCCGTGAATCTGAAAATTGTGATGAAGTGCTTTATGAAGTGATTCACGATAGATCTTTGAATAAAAAGCATGATTGCAATGATTTTATTATAAATTCTATTGATGTAAATTATGCTAATAATATGCAAAACCCTAAGCTTGGGGATGCTAGTTTTGCTATGTCTACTACTTGTTGCAATGATCATGATTGGGGTGATTCTTCTTATGATCTTGAAAATTTATTTAAACCCTATGATGAATATGAGATTGATAATAGTGTTTGCAAT